>NW_025999895.1:1311524-1312486 GCF_001458135.2 Marmota marmota marmota | reverse complement strand
AGACGCCTGCCTCCGCGCCGCCGCGCGCCACCCGCGCGCCGAGCCGCCCCGGGCCCGGCCGCGCTGCTCCCGGGAGGCAGCAGCGGGTCGGGGCCGGGGCCCGGGCCCGGCATGGATGGCCGCGACTTCGCGCCGCCGCCTCATCTGCTTTCAGAGCGCGGGAGCCTGGGCCACCGCAGCGCCGCCGCCGCCGCGCGTCTCGCCCCGGCCGGGCCCGCCACTCAGCCCCCCGCGCATTTCCAGCCCGGGAAGTACTTCCCATCGCCGCTGCCCATGGCTTCACACACAGGTCAGTGTCCCGTCTGGGCGGGTGCGGGACGGAAGGCTCAGCGGGAGTGGGATCGTTCGAGTTCGAGAGTCGAATGGGTGTCCGCCCCTCCGCTCCTCCGAGCAGCTCGCGAAGCTTTGGTTTCATTTCCCTGCCCTCCGCCGAGAGGGCCACGAGTCCGGCTAGTCCAGGAGCCGGGTCCTCAGTTTACAGCGTCCTTTCCCGGGGTCTCCCCCGGGGTCTCCGAGAGAGGGCAGCCCGCTAGCCCGATAAAAATAAAGCCTTCCGCTTCTGGGCACCCTCCCCCACCCCTTCCTGCACAACTAAATTCCGCGGAAACCTCTTTTCTGCATTCTGCATTCACCTCCTTGGGACGCTCTGGGGCTGGGACAGCGAGGAGCTTTCTGCGGAACAAAACGGCTGTGTAGCTGGGGGAGGGGGCCTGGGCGCGCCTGGCCCGCGGATTAGGGCGGTGTGCGCGGGGCGAGCGCTAATGGGGACTGCTGGTGTAAGACGATCAAATCCTGTTTCTATATAAAGCCTTGAAGTGTCAGGGCGAGAATGGGTTTGCAGGGGATGCATTTGCTTTAACAAGTGCCTCTGGTATCCCGCTAAAGCCGGACAAAGCGTGGCCAGAGTGCGGCCAGCCGAGCAGCCCGCGCCCGTGGAGGGCAGCGCCGCGCCGCGCTACGCT
>NW_025999895.1:1295652-1309704 GCF_001458135.2 Marmota marmota marmota | reverse complement strand
CGCTACGCTGGGGATTTCGGTGCAGGCGAGTGCGCGCGGCGAGTTTGCGCCAAGAGGAGAGAACCTAGGGCGGCACTGGTGGAGCCGGGCCGGGCGTCCACGCTTCTGTCCCTTGCCAGAGCCCACAGGCCTTTGGAGTCCCAGGGTCGCCGATATTAACGACCAGGGGAAGGGCGTTGGAGCTCTGCGCCCCACTCCACGGAGGTCACTGGCCCTCTCCTGCGGAGTTTGTGGAAGTGCTAGGGGCTGCTTGGGGGACACTCAGGGTCACCACACAGGGAGGCTTGCTTTTGTTTACAGTTTGTTCTAAACATCAGAAATGTTGTTTGCTGATTTAAAAAAAAATTGGCAGTAACAGTTATTATTGTAGCTTGATGAACTGTGAATACTAATAAAATTATATCTGCTTTAATGGGATTACAATTAGTGTGTGGATTAAAACGGATGGCAGAGATGGGGCTAGAAGGGAAACGTCGGAAGGGAGGGCAGTCAAAAAGCAAAACGTACATTTCCTTAAAAAAAAAAATCTCGAAATTGCTTAATTACTAACGGGCTTCCATCATTAACAGCCAGAGGATATTCAAAGCTGCGGGGTCAGCCTGGCACTGGCCACTTGCTGTCCTGCTAGAGCCTTCCTCCAGGCTGCCCTTTTCTCTCCTTTCTCTTCTTTCTTTCTCTCCCTTTTCCTTCCTCTAGATTTATAACTGGAAAGAGAAAAAGGACTGGCCTGAGCAATTGGTGATTTAAAAATACCTTCCTGCTGTCCCTGTGGTTATTAAGTATCTCTTCCTGCCCCTGTGCTGAGATACTGTCCACCCAGCTCAGGCCCCACTGGGGCAGCTAGAGAGGGGATTGTGGTGAAGGCAAGGACAGTTCCCCAGCTTTCCTACCAGCCCCTGCTTCTGGCTGCAGGCTGTGGCCCCAGCTGGGGGGTGGGGAGGCGGAACCTTGTGGATGGGGGATGGGAAGGGAGCATTTGCCCTCCCCCCTCCAATATGCAGTGCCCTCTAGCCTGGCAGGTCACAGTACCAGAGAGGACAGGCCCCTGACACCAAGGCTTTCATAGCAGTGCCCAGGTCAGTCCGGGCCATGAAGCCTGGGGAGACCAGGCTACTCCCTGTTTCCCATCACTTCAGGTCACTGCTGCTTCCTGACCCCATCTACCAACCCACAGCCTGGCCAGCTCCTGGTCAGCCGCCATTTCCCCTTCCTGCCCTTATTTCCAGACCTAGGCAACACCCAGTCAGGTGGGAGTGTGGTGGGGTGGCCTGGACCTTTGTCTTGCTCATTCTAAGTTTAACCACGTGGTTCTTGGAGTGCAGGCTGCAGAGGGTTGTGAGAGATTGCACTGGGCCTGCTGGCCTGTGTCCTGCGTTGCCTGTTGCCATTGCTTGACCCCAAACCCTTCCTGCGTCCCCCTTGCACGGGGGGTGGGGGTGGGGCCCTAGAGGGCGCTGGAGGTCTCTCAGGGCTTCCTTTTTAGGGGCTAGAGGGCCACATGTCCGCTGTTCCTGGAGGCCCAGTTTCCACTCCTTTGGGGACTGGAGGGACCAATTGTGCTTGGAGATGTCCGACCTGTTTGTGGTGGGAAGCCTGGCTGTGCAGCGTGCAGCCGAACTCACAATCGCCGAGAGCCCGGATATGGTGCTGGTTTAAACATTTCGATACTTGTATTTTTAGAAAAGGAGTTACACTCGGGATCCCTTTGCTTTACTCTTCATCTACATAGGATCTAGGAGGGGAAAAAAATGTGTAATGAAGTTACACAATTTGTTTTTACATCTCATGTGTGGATTTCCAAATGGCCAGTTTGGTGGACTTTCTTCCGCTTCCTTGGGTGGCCCCGTTCTGCAGGCCAGGGATGCAGCAGCCCAGCCCGCTCTCCCTGCACCAGCCGAACAGGAAGATGAAACATGCTGGGGAAGTGTGCCCAGCTCCCCCTGGCAGAGAGTTCAGCCATCAGGGATGCAGGCCCTGCCTCCGCTGGTCTGCCTTCCCCCCCTGCCTGGCCTGGCAGGGCCACGCAGGCTGGACTGAGGGTCTCCCGGCTGGCTACCTTCCTCCCTTCCCACTCAGCACTTTCACATTGTCAGCCTGCAGGACTCCAGGGGGACACTGGGCTGTTGGGCTCCTTCCCTTGTTTTTCCAAACATGAAAGTGCTGGTGGCTTTACCCTCAGGCTGTAGGGTTTTATGGTAAAATGCTGTTCCAGTCACCTTGTCACCAAGAGTGCAATTAAAATGTTTGGAACCATTATTTTTAGTGCAGTGTTAGATTTTGTCTCTAATACAGATGGTCCGGAGGCAAAGCTGTGAAGTGGGGGGAGGGGGGCAAAACAAGGGTAGGGGAGTCAACAAAATCCAACCCAAGATTTCTCAACGGTTACTGCCTGCAGCAATTGGGGACCTCGCCTTTGCGCAGAGGGCAGCCCAGGCCCAGGGAGAAACCCAGAGAGCCCGATTTTGCCCTGCCCCTCCCCCTTAAAGCACGGTAGGCTCCTGTCCTGTCCTCCCAACATCCCCCTTGCCGGGGACTCTGGCATTGGGCTATTTCACATCTTAGTATGAATAATCTTGGATTCCCCTCCTGCCCCTCTCTTGTCTTTGGGGTGTGAATTGCCCAGGCCTGGACAGCCAGGTGCCCTGGGCTGGGGTTGCTCCCCGGGAGCTGCAACCCTCTTCCTGCTAAAAGTGCTTCAGGTGACCCGCCTGGAAATTAAATAAATAAAATCAAAACCACCAAAAACCCTGCCTCGCCCATAGAGAAAAAAGATAATTTCCTAGTGTGAAAAGACCCCATCAAAGGTTCCCCCTTCCTCATCACGTGGGGTGTTTTTTTTTTGTTTTTTTTTGGTAAAGAAAAAAATACATTTTCGTAAATACCTCATTAACTCTATGACACGATGGAGTGTCTCTGCGGCAGTTACCAACATTAAGTAGGTGTGAAAAGAGCTACTTTCTGAAGCCTCTACCCACCCTGCTCCATCAGTGACAGAGCTAGACAGCAAAGCTGCCACCCTGCCCAGCGGAGCCGCGGGGCTCCGGGAATCTGGCAGCTGAGGACAGGGCCGGCTGCGGTGGCCGCGCCCACCCCGCTGCAGCCGTTTTTGGAATGTGGGTTTTTTCTCCGTGGGGCTGTGCTGCCACCATGTCTGATTATTCCTATAAGGACACCAGGGTGTTCTATAGGAATATCCAGGTCATGTGAGCAATAGAGTGAGTTAGGGAGGGGGGCAGGGAGTAGCACTGACACACAGCACCTCTCCCCGAACACATGCACCCCCAAACACTCCCCGGTTATTCTTAGAAATCCCCCTCTTCTCCCTGCGAGACAGGGTTCAGCAGCCCGCACAGACAGGACAAAACGCATCGGAGGTTGTTAGAATAACATGGATGAGGCTAAAAATACCCTTCAGAAACACACATAAAAAAGCCAAATCCAACAACAGAACGAGCTAAAAATATTCCAGGCTTTGGCAAAGAGCACAGAGTTAAATAAATTATACAAGAGCCATTCATGGGAGCAAGTTGACTTTCTCTCTTACGGGAACTTGGTTCAAGCTAATAAAAATAATAATTTACTAGCCACTGAGCTTTGCATGAGTTTAAATTTAATTGGTGGGGCTTCTGGCGTTTGTCACTTCTTGGCGATTAGTGGGCTTGCCCTGGCCCAGGGCAGGGTGGGGAGGGGGTGCCGAGGACAGGGTCCCCGGCTGTGGGGGCATCCTCCCTTGAGGAACAGAGCCCAGTGCTAGGGCAGGATGCCCCGGAGGCCAGAAGAAGAGGAAGACTGCTAGGGGTTCATCGGGAAGACAGAGAAGGAACAAGCAAGGTGCGGCTATTTTAATTTGATAAATGATGGTACACCTTTAAGAGTGTGTTTTAACAATCAAGATACACTCCAGCAAGTTGATAGGATGTTCGCTGTCAACTTACATATGTCATCAGAGCAGGCTGTGAGCGTAAATAATGGGCAAGCACTCAGGATGCGCCGCAGCCTCTCCTGGAGGCCCAGGCTAGCAGGTAGCACCCAGTCTGTGGGCACCCTCTCCTGTCATGCCCCCCACTCTCTCTCTCTCTCTGTCCGCAGCCAGAGGAGAACAGGAATGAGGGACTCTGGATGCTTCTTTCACCTTGGGCAATTTGGTCAGGGTCCCTCCTCCCTGGGGAGTTCCCAGGTCTCACTATCAAAATAAGAGCTTCAGGACTTCTTGTTCAGAAAAACCACTGTGGGTATTATCTGAGGCTAGAATCAGGCAGCAGATGTTTAAATGCAGCTTTTCCCAGGAATTTTAAACTTCCACTCTTTAAGTTGGGGTCAGGGTAGTCCCCTTTGCTCTCTCCAGTTCCTGGGCTGTTCCCTAACTAAATATTCTGGCATGTCTCTGCTGGCCCTCCTAACTCCCTAAGGACTACATTTCCCAGCATGCTTTGGTCTAACTCCAGGGTTCGAGGCTGGGACCTTCCATGCCCTGGCTATGGGAATTCCCAAGCACAGATAGAATTCGGCCAGTGCCACTGGGAATAAGTGCTTTCCGGGCAGGCAGGCGAAAGGGACCTTGGTTGTTATCCCTAGAGCCCCCTTGCCCTTTCCCCTCTGAGACCTCTGGGCCCCACCTGGCTTCCTTCCTACCGTAAACATGGGAATATAGTCCCCCTGGACTGAGAGCTGCCCCCGACCCCATGTCCTGGACGCTGTGGCAGCTGCTGCTTGCTTGTCTCTCACCCCTGAGCTCAGTCTGTGGCGGGCTCACCCTGGGAACAGGGTGAGGGAACTGTCATGGAAGGGGTGCAGGGGCTCTACTTGGTGGCAGAGGACCGTCCCTGGTGAGGCATTCCCCCGCCTTGCACGCGCCTCACACACCTAATATCTTCAAACAAAGTAACTACCTGTTTTACTACCAGCATCCCCCAAATGAGGCGGAGATTTCCAAAGAAGCCGTCCCCAGGACAGGCAGCCTCAGGCCCCTCTGGAGGCTGGCCAGCTGCTCCTCACCTGTCAGAGGAGGTTCTGAAACCCTCAGCTCCTGGGCAGCCTCCTGCCCAGTGCACTCCTTGGAGGCCCAGAAGGTCTCTCTCCTTGCTTTGCAGACACACTGCGAAGGGCTTCCGTGTGCCCTGTCTGAGGCAAGAGGATGGCTTGCTCTGCTGGGCGTCCCGCCCGCCGCCCGCCGGCAGGGAGCAGCCCCCCTGGGTTCACTCTTCCCCATTAACCTCTGGGACCTCATTTCCCCCCACCACAGACACAGTGCAACAAGCAAAATGACAAAAATCACAACCAGTGTGCAATGTCTGGGAAGCGGACCAGCAGCCAGGCTGCGCTGGGAAGGGCCCGGCTGGGGCCCCGGGCGTGGGGCGGTGCTCGGCTTTGGCTCCGTTGCTCTGCCTGCTGACGTTTTTATGGGATAATATACCGTTTAGACCACGCAGGCCTATTTGTCAGTGGGCTGCCCCTGTTTGTCGTAATATATAATATCACTGCCGCCCGTGGCCCCGCGAGCAGCTGCCACAGCAGGCTCTGGGGACAGGTGGGTGCCGGGTGGGATCAGGAGAGGTGGTGGTCCGCGTGGGGCAGGGGGCGCCAGGCCCTGGTTACCAGGTCCGCACCGGGTCTGCGGTGGGCCTCAGCCTGGCAGGAAGGCGTGCAGCCCCCAACCTGGGAGCCAGCGGGCAGCATGGCAGGCTGTGGCTGCAGCTGTCCCTGTGATTAGGTTCCAGATCGGACCAGCCACCAGCCCTTGTCTTCATTCCGACCTAGGGGAGCAGACAGGTGGGCTGGGCCCTCCCCCAACAAAGCCTCCACTGTCTTTGCAAGAAGAGGCCGTGAGGCCCGCGGGGCATTGCGGCTTCCCCTGGGCCGGCTGCAGGCTGGAGCAGCCCACCCTCACTCAGTGCAGGGACTTGGTTTCCTAAGGGAAAATTCCAGAAATGAGGGAGGGCAGCAGACAGTAGCCGGGCCTCCCATGGAGGCCCCGGGCAGCTGCTGGGTCTGAGGCAGAGGGTGACCTGGGGAGCAGTGCTTTCGTGGCGTCCCCTGCCCTGCCAATCAAGAATCCTTAGCATATTCAATAGGAAGCACACTGCCTGCCATCGTCCCCTGGAAAAGCCTGGTCCTGCTTGGACCTCCTTCCCACCTGTCCTTCCTTGGTGTCCAGGGCTGGCTTTCCCTGTCCTTCTGCCAGCGGGTCCAGGGAAGGAGCAGCATGGCCCCTCCACCCAGAGCCAGACAAGACTGAGCCCTTTGGTCTGCATGCTGGGAGCAGAGCTGGACGAGGTGGGGGTGAGTGGGTTCAGGACCGAAGAGGGCAGGCCAAGGAGGACAGCTGGGGACAAGAAAAGCAAGGAACAAGCTCTGGGTGGGGAACCATGGCAGGGGTGGGGAAGGGGCCATGCTGCAGATGGCCACACTGCATCCCCTTGATGGAGCAAAGGCACACCTGCAGACCTTGACCCCGACGTCCCAGCATCCCTGGCCGTCACCACCCCTGTCACAGCCAGCAGTGAGCTGCGGGAGCTCACATGTGCTCACAGTGACAGAGGTGGCCGTCCATGGCTGCCCGCTCACGTGCAGGCTCACCCTTGTGCTGGCTCCCATGGCCCAGGGGGACCCACGTTCCCCCAGCCCTGCCAGAGCCAGGGAGGGGCCTGTTCCTCCAGGTCTTCCTCATCACCGCTCTGCCCTTGGCTCCTGGTGCCTGCTGGAGGGAGTGGAGCTGTGGGCCCTCAGTGACCATCTAGGGCAAGGCCCAGGGCCTCCGCCGGGCCGACAGGCTGCCCGCCCCCACAGTGTGCCTTGGACTCCCCCATCCCTAGTGACCTCTGAGATGTCCTGTGTCACGTCCAGACCAAACACTTTGGGTGAGCCGTCCCCCACCAGGTGCCTGGCCAGCTTCCCACCCTAGCTAGCCTGCACCCTCCCCAGGCCCTGCCACTGACGCAGAGTCCCCCCACCCCACCCAGCACTCGGCTCTGCTTCCCTCCCCCTGCTCCTCAACCCTGGTCCCCTGCCCCAAACCTCAGCTCTCATGTCATGGCCCTTGCTACTGGCCACTGTCTGCCATCCTGTCCTTTTCTTTCTGTTGTCCTTGAAAGATCCACACTCTTAGCCACCCTACTCCTTCTATCACATGCCCAGCCACCTATGTTCCCACCTCATCTGTCCCCAGACACTTTCTCTGTCCCCTGGCCCTGCCCAGAATTCTGATCCACAGTGGGTCCAGGGGTCTGGGGGCACATTGTTTTGAGCCCTCAGGTGATGCTGACGCAGGTGGAACATAACAGCTGGGCTGCGCTGGGAAGGGTCGGGCTGGGGCCCTGGGCATGGGGCCCAGGCCTCAGGCCTCCTGACCCTGAACGCATCCCCCCCCCCCCCACCGTCCACATGGCCACCTCTCTACCCTCATGTCTGATGTCCACTGGAGCTTTCCTGGGAAGCACAACCTCCTGGGCCTGCCCTCCTCCTGCCTACCTCCTGACCCCTGACCCCTACTGCCTATACAGGACTGTCTCGTGAGGTCTTGCAGGGGCCACTGACCAGTCAGCCTGACCAGGGTGCTGAGACCCGTGCCCTTCCCCCACATCGGGCCAACTTTCCTGTGGAGTGGCTGGGTCCTGAGTCTGGACTGTCTGAGTCCTGTCCTTTCATAGCTCCCAGGGCTGGGCCACACCATTGGCTGGGCTCCCTCTGCCCCAAGCCACCAAGGGCCACAGGCAGAGAACCTACAGGTGAGGCCTGTTTGGTTTTTCCTCTACTGAAAAAGAGGAAGATGAACGATCAGCCAGGGAACCTGAGTTAGAGGAGAAGGGTTGCCACCACCAGGCTCTGAATTGGAGCCTGATGCGGTCCTTTCATTGAAGATGGAGGTGCCTGCCCCCACCATGGCGTGGGGAGCCCCACCCGGCGGCATCCTCTGCTGGTCTTCCCCAGGCAGGGGGCTGAGCCAGCACCCCCTCGTCCTCAGAACCCTTCAGTTGTCTGCACAGGTCACATGCTACTTTAAGAGGTGTGGGAGCAGGTTGTGGGGTGCTGGAGATGGGGTGCAGCCAGCCCAGAGGCCCAAGCTGGAAAGCCAGAAGGGACTGTTCCTGGAGAGACACTGCCCCACCCCATTGCTGGACTGCCCCTGGTGGGGTGGCCAGGACCGTGTCTGTCCATCTCATGCTGGGGCTCCAGTGGGAGCGGGCACCTAGGATCAGGGACAAAAGCCAGGGACTTCATCTGGGCCACAGGGTGCCGGCAGGTGAGGAGGGGCCCTGGGAGAGAGCAGTCCCTCCTGGAGTGGTCAGGGGTGTCTGCAGAGGTCTGGCCGACAAGGGGCCAAGTGTGCATCTGCTGTGCTTGACCAACAGGGGACCGTGAGAACGCAGGACGAAGGGTCCAGGTCTGGGCGCTCGCCCTCCCTGCCCCCTGACATCGCCACGTGCTGGCCACCACCTCAAGCGCTCGCCAGCCTGAAGAGGGCTGTGCCAGCCGTGAGCCGCGGTGACATCAGATCCATGTCACCAGGCTGCAGTGCCACCACCTCAGGCCCTGCACACTGCATGGCCGTGCTTTGTAGACCTGTGTCTGTCTCCTGCAGGCCGGGGCTCACTGCACAGCGCCTGGTGGTCAGTGTGGTGGCCTCTCCCCAGGACTTGGTCTTCTTCCTGCCAGAGGCCTTTGTGGGACCTCAGACACGGATCTAGCGGTGCTTGCCCCTTGTGGGCACTGCTGGCCTTCCCTGCCACGGGATCTGATCCAAGAGCCCACGTGAGCTGGCTGGACCCACACAGGTAGCCTGGGCACCCCCTTGACCCTGTGTCACTCCGAGGAGCTAGAGGGGACCCTCTTTTTGGTGTCTGTCTCCAGGCGCTGAGGCTTTGGAACCTGCTGTGACCACAGAACTGGGAAACTTGAGTGCAGAGGTTGAGCCTCCTCACCCCCCTCTGTCCTCACCCCCTCTGTCCTCGCTCCTCCTGAGCCATGCAATGGCAGAGGGGCCCTGGCCCTGCTCTGGGGTGGGGTCAGCCTACACTCCTAGAGCCCCTGGCAGTGCAGTTGAAGGGGGCTGTCAGGGACACCAGCAGATGGCCTGGGGTAGGTCCCCAGGGCAGGAGGGCGGGGCTGCCTGTGTCCCCTGGGGAAGGGGAGACTGTGAGTCAGACCTGGCTCCTCTGCGTCCTGGGGCAGATGCGGCCCTGCCCCTCCCTGCTGCAGCTGAGGGTCTGCTCATGGTGGGGGTGCCCCGAAGGGCCTGAGGGAGCAGCACCCAGACCCTGCCCCTCCAGGCAGCAGGGCTCAGAGCTGTGGTCAGCCCTGGCCACTGAGAGTGAGGCTTGGGGAGGACTAGTGGGCTCGAGGACCCTAGGAAGGACCTGGACTCTGGATGGGAGGGTCATGTCTGGGGCTGGCTCCTTCCTCAGCAGCGGAGGCAGAGGATCCTGACCAAAGCAGGGAGGCAGGGTCTCTGAGGTCTGAGGGTGGGTCGGCTGCCCACCTTCCTTCCCCCTTCCTTCCTCTCCTCTGCCTGCACCGTGGAGCCATGGTGCTGGTGGCCTGGGTGGTGGCTGGTGGGGGATATGTCCCCCCTGCGAGGCCCCCCCACCTCAGCCCTCCAGCAGTGGCCTTCCAGTCCGCCCTGTTGGCTCTAAGCAGGTCCTGCCCGTCATCCCCAGAGCTTGGGCTGGTCTCCACCCCCAGCTCATCTCCGTGAGGTCCTACCCATGAGCTCCTCACGGCCCTGCCCCTCCAGGAATGGGTCACTCTTCCCTTTTAGCTTTCCCTGTTCCTGTCCCTGTGCCCACGGCGGGTCCTGATCAAGAAGGCATTTGCACTTAGCCTGACATGGCCCAGGTCACTTTGTCCCCCAGTCCAGCAGGTCTGGGCAGGTAGGAGGTGGAGCTGGGCCCCAAGTGTGGGCACGGTGAGACTTAGGAGCAGTGAGAGCAGACCCCTCTGTCCCTGGCCGGTGAGCCAGCCCTGGGCGCATGGCCGCCTTGCCCTGTGCGGGAAGGAGAAGCCAGACTCCACGGCCCCTCCATCTGCGGCTCTGCTCTGCTCTGCACCACGGCCACCTCAGGCCAGCAGGGCACCCCATGGGCAGTTTGCCTGGAAGCCAGTCCCCTTTTTGAGACTTGTTGCGTCCCTTTGGGTATCCTAAAAATAAGCTTTTAATTGGCTTTAAATTAATATTAAAATTAAATCTAAATTGAATTGTAATGCATCTTCAGGCCAACCCTGAGAAATCCCCCCGACCACGTGCACACAGCTGAAACCACAGAAAACCGGAAACCACACACCGGCTCCACGGCCTCCGCCCAGGTGCAGAATCATGGGGAATGCTCAGCACAAGTCCAGGCTGCCAACTGGGCCCTTAGGTGGGCAATGGACCAGGGAGCGCTCCTCTGAGCGTTAGCTCCTTTGAGGTTAACTGTGGGGTACCCCCAGATGCCCAGACAGGGAGGTGCCTGTGCCCTGGCAGGCGGGGGCCGCTTTTCCACACAGCCCTCAGGACTCAGGGACACTTGGGACAGCGGAGCAGGACATGGGAGGCTTCCTGCCACAATCTGCATTTCTCACTTGTGCAGAGGCAGACCATGTCCCCTGTGCCACTGTCCCCCCTCCCGCAGGACCTCCCCTTGCCTTCCCGAAGCTCCCTCTGCTCGGAGCTTGTGGTGATGCTGTAAGCCACGTGTCCGGTCTCGTCTCCTCGTGTTAGTTAGCTGGGGCCGTTTGTCAGATCTCCCCAGATTCAGCAGTGGAAACAGCAGATGCTAACTTCACAGCTTCTGTGGGTCAAGAATCTGGGACCCGTGTTGGCCGGGGCTGTGGGCATCTTGGGCATCTTCAGGTTAACTGGGGGGTCCCCGGCCGTCGTGGGCCTCAGGTCTGTGCTGGCCTTGGCGGAGACAGTGCCTGCCCACAGGGCCACTCCACAGCATGGCACGCCGGCCCAGCCTGTCTGACTCCCCTGCGGGTGGCCCCTCACTTTGCCAGTCTGTTCATGGAAGCGGGGCTCTGAAGGAGTGCATCCGGGGTGAACTGGGGGCCGCCTTGCTTCTCCCCTGCCTTCTGGCTACTGGCTGGGCAGACACCCTTGGGAATCCTGTGGCCAGGCCAAGCCTGGAGCTCACTGGAAACCCCCTCACTCTCCACCTCTGTCCCTTCCAGCTCAGGCCCTGGATGTGGCCAGGCTGCCCTGCATCTCCTGCCCCCCCATGTCCTCCCCTCTTCTCTTCCAAACCCTGCACCACTGCTGCCGCAGGCCTCCGTTCTGGGTGTCCCCTCCATGTGGGGCCCCCTGACACGTGCAGGGCATCCCCTGGCCCCAGGGCACTGGTGTCCACCCTCAGCCCGGCAGCATCTTACCCTCTGTGGGAGCGGGTTCCCAACTGTACCACTCGAGGGGGGAGCAAGTTGGCCCCCAAAGAGCTGGAGGATCCCTGTGACCCACTGTGAGTGGAGGGCCAGGGCTACAGGTCAGAGCACGTGGGCCACCCATGGCTTCTTCCCATCCCGGCTGGCCTAGGGCGAGGGGGTGACCCTGGCACAGTGTGGGCATTCAGAGGCTCTCTAGTGAAGGAGCTGGGACTGAATTTCACTCTCTGGACAATGCTCAGGGCTTGCTCTGTGGCTTGGATGACCAGGGGGTGTGCCCTCTGGTCTGGGCAGCACTTTCTCCAGCTGTTTCGTGCCGGCTGCCTGCTCAAGTGGGGTCAGGTCCACCAGGGTGCTCCCCCAGCCCACCTGGGGCCAGCCCAGGCTCTGGAGCAGACCCAAGGTAGCTCCGCCCCTCCCTGGGCCTGGCTTCCTGGGAATAGGAACTGCCCTGACCTGGCCGTCTGGACCAGGGTGGTCTGAGAGCCCCCGTGGGTCTGCCAACTCTCTGAAGATCGCAGGGGGGACACTTCCAGGGACCTCACTCTGCCCGGGCAGCCCCAGCCCTGAGCCTCAGGCCCCCATGTCACCCCGCCACCTGGGTGCCGCAGGCCCTCTTCCTGGGAGCCCCTCATCATGGGATGTGGCTTCCCCACGCCAGAAGTCCCCCTTACCCTGCTTAAAGGAGTTCTGAGAAACCCCTCACCCTGCCAGGAAGCCCAGGCTCTCCCACAGGGGAGCCGTGGGGCTGCGGGAGGCTCGGCTCCGCTCTTTCTTTCTTTTTTGGTGCTGCAGTTTGAACCAGGGCCTCAATGCCAGGCCTGTGCTCCACCACTGAGACCCCCTCTGAAAGTGCCACCTAAGCCAGAGAGCAAGGCCCCTGGGATGTCCTTCTCCTGGGGAGACGAAGAAGGGAGTCCTGCTGTGGCCTCCCTGTGTGGCCACGGCCACCTCTGCCTGTGTCCCTACTTGGAAGCCACTGAAGGACACTGTAGTGCCTCTGGGAGAAGGCATGCAGTCCTGGTGGCCCCAGGGGCCAAGTGGCCCCCAGCTCCCTGGCTTGGCAATGCATTCTCCTGAGAAATAAACACCGTTTGTGACAGTTGGTGACATCTTCTCCACACGGCGCTCCGGCCTTCAGTGCTCATCCTCATGCTCCGTGTGCCTGCTCGGCCGCGCCTCTCACCGGCCCCTCCAGGACTCCAGGTGTGGGAGCACCAGAGGCTGGGCAGCTGTCCCCAGCCAGGAGTGCTGGACTCAGGCAGCCACTGCCTCAGTTTCCCTCTGGCCACCTTGCCCAGGGTGCCCCACTCCCCGGGGCACAAGGCTAACCCTAACCCTAACTTGCACCTTTGTGTTTCCTTCCCAGCCCTTCCCCCTCTCCCCTGCTCATCCTGGGGTAAGGTTCTTGCTCCCTGGGCCAGCCTGGACCCCCCTCAGGTTCCTGTTCTGCCCCTTGCGTGCACAGCTGGGTGCTGAGCGCAGGGTCCCAGGTGGTGGGGAGTTCCGGGGGGAGCTTCACTGGGAAGGGGGCCAGGCAGCACTTTTCAGGGGCAGCCAGGCTGGGTGTGAGCGTGGCATTGAGAAAGAAAGTCTGGAAGGGTGACGAGTCCCCTTGAAAGGGCAGCCCTGGAGTGTGAGTTGCTGGGTGACTGAGCCAACTGTTCGTGAAGCAGTTATCTGGGAAACGAGGCCAGGACGCTGTCACTGGCAGCATGACCTGGAGTGCCCCTTCACCCCACTGGTGCTGCTCCCACTCCTCAAGGCCTGCCTATTCTGGGAGTCAGTCGTTGGTGCTGGTCCTGCTCCTGAGCTGGTGTGAGACCTCCCAGTGGCCAGGGAGCTCTCCCAGCCCAGGGTGGCAGCTGACCCCATGCTGGGAATGATGCCTACCATGAGCGCAGCAGACCCAAGCCAGAGTCTGTCCTGCGGGTCTGTGTGGGCCAGGCTGGGTGACCACCAAGGAGGCCTGGGCCAGGGGGCTGCTCTGGGGTCACGGCCCAGGTGGGTACCCCAGGTGGGGTCGGTGGGGGAGGAGCTGCTTGTGTACCCGGGGTCTGGGGCAGTGACTACCCTCAGAGCCATCACAAAGCCCAGCGCTGGCTGTGGTTGCAGTCCAGGTGCTAGGCCTGTGACGAAGGGCTGCAGGCCCCACACCTTCAGGCAGGCCAGGCCGCATGGACCTGCAAGGAGGACACTGAGGAGGGCAGGGAGCCCGCCCCCAGGTGGCCCCTGGCCTGCACCTGTCTCCACTTTCTTAACTCCTCAGGCTGCCCAGGCTCTGGGCCCTCCACTGAGTATGGCCAACATCACCACAGTGGGCTGGGGGCGGGGGTCCGTGCGCTGTGGGTGGTCCGTCTGACAGATGGAAAGTCCTGCCCGTGCAGGAGAGCGGTGTGGGTGCCCAGAGCTGCACCAGAGCCTCCAGCCGGTCTCTGAGGGGACCTGCACTGGGCGTGTGTGAGCCCACACTTGTGTATTTGTGAGTCTGCGAGCCTGGGTGTGCCTTGTGGGGTGCACGGTGTGTGCGTGTGGGACCTGGCATCTGGTTGGCATGGCCCACACCCAGCTGCTGGCCCTCCTCTGGGCAGTGGGGAGGACATTGTGTGCGCTGGCCTGTAGGTTGCTTGCCCAGGCTGTGGGGGCGGGTCGTGGGAAGGGGCTGACCCGCCCCCGCCACCTTCCCATGCCCTGCCC
>NW_025999895.1:1280874-1294474 GCF_001458135.2 Marmota marmota marmota | reverse complement strand
CTGTTCCTGTGCCATCCAGGAGGGGGCCCCATGGCTTGGGGACCTTGGGGGACAGCACTGCAGGCCCACCAGCCCTCCACCCTGGCTCCACGAGGGCAGGGAACATGCCAGGGACAGGCTGCAGGTGGCTGCATGTCACTTCCTGCTATGGCAGGAGACCCACATGGAGCCCCTCTAGACTAGGTGCCCCGGTGCTCCACACCAGCCTGTCTCCCAACTTGGGGGACCCTCTAGGGGAGTCTCTTTACAACTGGCTTCTGTGAACCCATTAAGGCAGGGAGCCCTGCCCCAGAACCTGGTAGCTGGGGGGTAGTGCCAGGCGGGGCCATCTGTGGGGGACCAGCACTCCTTTCTCCTCTTCCTGCTGAGGAAGGGCTGGTCCCCTGTCCCCACCATACAGGGGGCTCCATTTCACTAGAGTAGGTTCAAGAATGAAGCACAAGAAAGGAGCTACCCGAGACCCACTGCCCTCCGCTTGAGTGTTTCTGGGACCCACTCTCCAGAGTCACAGCAGGTGTCCCTGCGCCCCAATTCCAGGCACAGGCAACCTTGGCACTGAGTCTGCTGTGAGAGCCTCAGAAGTCTCCACACAGAGCCTGTCCCCGTGGAGACCTGGCCCATGAGGGCGGCCACTGCCAAGGGCTCTCATTGCCCAGCCAGCAGGCCCACACCTCAGGTCACCTGGATAGGAGCTCCCTGCCCTGCCAGTCCCCTCCACCAACACTGGCCCTCTCTGACAGGGTGATGTCCCACTGCCCTGGGCCTGCGAGCAGATTCTGCAGCCCTGCCAGATGGGCATTCTCCTGGTGGGCAGCAAGCCCCCTTAGGGTGGGGACAAGGACTGCTGGCTCCATAAGACTGCCCAGCCCCTGGGCAGCCTGGGACAGGGCATCTGCACCCGTATTGTCACTTCTCGCTTTAAGAACTTGGGTGGTGGCAGCATGCCCAACCAGCAGAGCCATGGGCTGCCACCTCCCCAGCCCCCTCCTCCTGATCAGTGGCCCACCCCATACAGAGCGGGTGCAGGGGCTGCCTGGGAGCCTGGTGCGCTGGGGCCTGGCCAGGGCCAGAGCTGTGGGCCAACTCTGGCCGGGAACTGGGCTGAAGGCTCCTTCCTGTCGGCAAAATCCTTGCCTACCGAGCGCAGTCCAGGAGGGGACAGCCAGAGCCCTGTGCAGTGGAGAGGGCTGAGGGGATGAGCCCCCTTTGGCCAGGACCCAGGACCTGGCACCCACGGTGTCGACACCTCCTCTGCCGGGGGCTTCACAGACCTGCCGACTCAGGGCCACCAGGGTCCCAGATCCCACGTCACCACAGGACTGATAAGGGAGCAGGACACAGGTTTGGGCCAGGTTAAGTGGACCTGTTTATTCCAGGAGGTGTCCTGGCCCACTGAGTCTGTCCAGGGCCACTGCCTTGGGTTCTCCCTCACTCATCACAGAGGTCACACAGGGGGCTCTCCCCAGAAGGGGAGGCCACTGAGGTAGCCATCTGTGCTACACATCAGCCCCACCAAGTGACCCCACTGCCCAGCTTGCAGCCCTGGTTACGAGGCAGGCTCTGCTGCCCACTCCAGCCACCTCGGCTCTGCCCAGGACACATCGGTGGCCTGGCCCGGGCGCCAGGCTGGCTTCCGGAGCCGTTCTCTCAGCCAGCCTGGCGCCCGGGCCAGGCCACCGATGTGTCCTGGGCAGAGCCGAGGTGGCTGGAGTGGGCAGCAGAGCCTGCCTCGTAACCAGGGCTGCAAGCTGGGCAGTGGGGTCACTTGGTGGGGCTGATGTGTAGCACAGATGGCTACCTCAGTGGCCTCCCCTTCTGGGGAGAGCCCCCTGTGTGACCTCTGTGATGAGTGAGGGAGAACCCAAGGCAGTGGCCCTGGACAGACTCAGTGGGCCAGGACACCTCCTGGAATAAACAGGTCCACTTAACCTGGCCCAAACCTGTGTCCTGCTCCCTTATCAGTCCTGTGGTGACGTGGGATCTGGGACCCTGGTGGCCCTGAGTCGGCAGGTCTGTGAAGCCCCCGGCAGAGGAGGTGTCGACACCGTGGGTGCCAGGTCCTGGGTCCTGGCCAAAGGGGGCTCATCCCCTCAGCCCTCTCCACTGCACAGGGCTCTGGCTGTCCCCTCCTGGACTGCGCTCGGTAGGCAAGGATTTTGCCGACAGGAAGGAGCCTTCAGCCCAGTTCCCGGCCAGAGTTGGCCCACAGCTCTGGCCCTGGCCAGGCCCCAGCGCACCAGGCTCCCAGGCAGCCCCTGCACCCGCTCTGTATGGGGTGGGCCACTGATCAGGAGGAGGGGGCTGGGGAGGTGGCAGCCCATGGCTCTGCTGGTTGGGCATGCTGCCACCACCCAAGTTCTTAAAGCGAGAAGTGACAATACGGGTGCAGATGCCCTGTCCCAGGCTGCCCAGGGGCTGGGCAGTCTTATGGAGCCAGCAGTCCTTGTCCCCACCCTAAGGGGGCTTGCTGCCCACCAGGAGAATGCCCATCTGGCAGGGCTGCAGAATCTGCTCGCAGGCCCAGGGCAGTGGGACATCACCCTGTCAGAGAGGGCCAGTGTTGGTGGAGGGGACTGGCAGGGCAGGGAGCTCCTATCCAGGTGACCTGAGGTGTGGGCCTGCTGGCTGGGCAATGAGAGCCCTTGGCAGTGGCCGCCCTCATGGGCCAGGTCTCCACGGGGACAGGCTCTGTGTGGAGACTTCTGAGGCTCTCACAGCAGACTCAGTGCCAAGGTTGCCTGTGCCTGGAATTGGGGCGCAGGGACACCTGCTGTGACTCTGGAGAGTGGGTCCCAGAAACACTCAAGCGGAGGGCAGTGGGTCTCGGGTAGCTCCTTTCTTGTGCTTCATTCTTGAACCTACTCTAGTGAAATGGAGCCCCCTGTATGGTGGGGACAGGGGACCAGCCCTTCCTCAGCAGGAAGAGGAGAAAGGAGTGCTGGTCCCCCACAGATGGCCCCGCCTGGCACTACCCCCCAGCTACCAGGTTCTGGGGCAGGGCTCCCTGCCTTAATGGGTTCACAGAAGCCAGTTGTAAAGAGACTCCCCTAGAGGGTCCCCCAAGTTGGGAGACAGGCTGGTGTGGAGCACCGGGGCACCTAGTCTAGAGGGGCTCCATGTGGGTCTCCTGCCATAGCAGGAAGTGACATGCAGCCACCTGCAGCCTGTCCCTGGCATGTTCCCTGCCCTCGTGGAGCCAGGGTGGAGGGCTGGTGGGCCTGCAGTGCTGTCCCCCAAGGTCCCCAAGCCATGGGGCCCCCTCCTGGATGGCACAGGAACAGAGGGTTAGCAAGAACCCCTCCCAGGACCAGGATCCATCTCCTGGGTGGAGGCATGATGAGACCCCACTCCTGGACTCTGGCTTGGGGGCCCAGCCCTCCTGAGCAGGCCCACCCGGATGGCCCCTGGGGGCTGTGGCAGTTGGTTTGTTTCCTGTGCCCCTCGGAGCCTTGGGAGAGCGCTGTGTGCCTCAGTTTCCCTAGGTCCGAAGCCCTGGGGATTCTGTCCTGCCCCCTGCCTGCTGCAGTGTGGGAGAGCTCAAGGTGCAGGGTTCCCAGGCCCAGGGCCTGGAGAGATTTTTTCTCCAGACCTGACTTTTGGACTCGGTTGCTTCCCACCATCCTGGGGAGAGGCCACCACACTGACCACCAGGCGCTGTGCAGTGAGCCCCGGCCTGCAGGAGACAGACACAGGTCTACAAAGCACGGCCATGCAGTGTGCAGGGCCTGAGGTGGTGGCACTGCAGCCTGGTGACATGGATCTGATGTCACCGCGGCTCACGGCTGGCACAGCCCTCTTCAGGCTGGCGAGCGCTTGAGGTGGTGGCCAGCACGTGGCGATGTCAGGGGGCAGGGAGGGCGAGCGCCCAGACCTGGACCCTTCGTCCTGCGTTCTCACGGTCCCCTGTTGGTCAAGCACAGCAGATGCACACTTGGCCCCTTGTCGGCCAGACCTCTGCAGACACCCCTGACCACTCCAGGAGGGACTGCTCTCTCCCAGGGCCCCTCCTCACCTGCCGGCACCCTGTGGCCCAGATGAAGTCCCTGGCTTTTGTCCCTGATCCTAGGTGCCCGCTCCCACTGGAGCCCCAGCATGAGATGGACAGACACGGTCCTGGCCACCCCACCAGGGGCAGTCCAGCAATGGGGTGGGGCAGTGTCTCTCCAGGAACAGTCCCTTCTGGCTTTCCAGCTTGGGCCTCTGGGCTGGCTGCACCCCATCTCCAGCACCCCACAACCTGCTCCCACACCTCTTAAAGTAGCATGTGACCTGTGCAGACAACTGAAGGGTTCTGAGGACGAGGGGGTGCTGGCTCAGCCCCCTGCCTGGGGAAGACCAGCAGAGGATGCCGCCGGGTGGGGCTCCCCACGCCATGGTGGGGGCAGGCACCTCCATCTTCAATGAAAGGACCGCATCAGGCTCCAATTCAGAGCCTGGTGGTGGCAACCCTTCTCCTCTAACTCAGGTTCCCTGGCTGATCGTTCATCTTCCTCTTTTTCAGTAGAGGAAAAACCAAACAGGCCTCACCTGTAGGTTCTCTGCCTGTGGCCCTTGGTGGCTTGGGGCAGAGGGAGCCCAGCCAATGGTGTGGCCCAGCCCTGGGAGCTATGAAAGGACAGGACTCAGACAGTCCAGACTCAGGACCCAGCCACTCCACAGGAAAGTTGGCCCGATGTGGGGGAAGGGCACGGGTCTCAGCACCCTGGTCAGGCTGACTGGTCAGTGGCCCCTGCAAGACCTCACGAGACAGTCCTGTATAGGCAGTAGGGGTCAGGGGTCAGGAGGTAGGCAGGAGGAGGGCAGGCCCAGGAGGTTGTGCTTCCCAGGAAAGCTCCAGTGGACATCAGACATGAGGGTAGAGAGGTGGCCATGTGGACGGTGGGGGGGGGGGGGGATGCGTTCAGGGTCAGGAGGCCTGAGGCCTGGGCCCCATGCCCAGGGCCCCAGCCCGACCCTTCCCAGCGCAGCCCAGCNCCGGGAAGTCCCTGGCTCCCAGGCACCTAGGGCCTGCTCTTCCTCTCCCCACTCAGAGGCCCCCTCCCCACCCACGTTCACAGACCCTTCCTCGGAGGCTGTGACTGGGAGAGGCCCCTCAGCTGCTGGGCCTGGCCTGGGCCGGGAGCTGGGGAAGCACAGAGCCAGGGTCCCGTGGGGCACGCCCTCTCCTGGCCCCGCTGCCTCCCTGCTGAGTCACCCTGTGTCTGGGAAGCTCCCAAGACCAAGCCAGGCGGGATGAGGCACCACCAATTCACCAATTCCCCTGCCTGCTGGGCGGGAAGCAGCTGCCCTGACTCACCTTGGGCCGGCCTGCCACCTCCCAGTGCCCAGAGTCCCTGCAACTCTGCCAGGGCCTGCCCTCCACCTCACGCCCCTCTCAATCCTGGGACAGCTCAAGCCAGGCTCACTGCCCAGGGACAGAGGTGGCAAGGTGCCAGGGCACCCTGCCGGGGTGGGGGCTGCCGCCTAGACCACCCACCGAGTGCTCCTGCTTGCAGAGCGCTCTGTGCCTGTGTGTTGTGTGTGTGCAAGAGCAGCAGCCGTGACGACCAGGGAGACTCAGCCTCATCCTGGCCGCTGGACTTGGGCAGAGGGAGTAGGGTCCCTGGTGACCAGGGGCAGGGATGCTGCAGGCTGGCAGGTGCACTCTGGAAGCTGGCCCAGGGCCAGCAGCGGTTCTCCATCTGCAGAGCTCCCAGCTTCCCAGGGCCGTGCTGAGCGCTGGCTGGGCCCAGGAAGCCTCTGGCCACTGCCTAAGCCCAGACAGATGCTGTCTGATGCTCAGTGCCAGCCTGGCCAGGGCTTGACCCTGAGCAGCCCTAAGGGGACATTAAGAGCTGACCCATAGAGTTCTTTCTCTCTCTTCCCTCCCCACGTCCATCTTCCAGGTGTCACAGTTACCCCCCTTGCTCCCCTGGGACTGGGACACCCCTGTCTAACTAGTCAGTTAACTGGACTGAGGAGAAGGATAAAGATCCCCACTTTGGAGAAAGGCCCTGCTGCCCATGAGAGGGTGGAGACCTCTGTGCCCCCAGGGCTGGCCTGAGGACTTTGCCTGGGCCCCTACTGGGCTTGTCCCAGTGCATTACCTGAGCCCTTCCACAGAGGAATGGACAAAAGCCTTCTGCCAGGTGCACCCGCAGTGGAGATCCTTGGGATGCCCACCACTGTGGCCTGGGAACATCTAGGAAGGCCTGCAGGGCAGTTTATTCCCCATAGGCCCTGAGTGCTCAGTGCACTCTTCCCAGCACCTGGTCAGTGATGGTGGTGGTAGAGTGGTGGAGGGGGTGATTGACGGTGGTGGTATGTGGTTATGTAAGTGGTGGTGGTGGAGGTGGTGTGGTTGGTGATGATGATGTTAGAGATGATGGTGGAGGAGGTGTGGTCGTTATGGGTGGTGGTGGAGGTGGTGTGGTTGTTGTTGGTGGAGGTGGTGTGGTGGTTGGTGGTGGTGGAGGAGGTGTGATTGTTGGTGGAGGTGGTGTGGCTGTTATGGGTGGTGGTGGAGGTGGTGTGGTCATTATTGGTGGTGGTGGAGGTGTTGGTGTTGGTGTTGGAAAAGGTGTGGTTATTGGTGGTGGTGGTGGTGACAGTGGTGGAAAAAGTGTGGTTGTTGGTGGTGACAGTGGTGGAGGTGGTGTGGTTGTTATTGGTGGTGGTGACAGTGGTGGAGGTAGCATGGTTGGTGGTGATGGTGGAGGTGGTGTGGTTGTTGTTGGTGACAGTGGTGGAGGTAGTGTGGTTGATGGTGGTGGTGACAGTGGTGGAGGTAGCATGGTTCGTGGTGATGATGGGGGTGGTGTGGTTGTTGGTGGTGACAGTGGTGGAGGTGGCGTGGTTGGTGATGGTGGTGGAGGTGGTGTGGTTGGTGGTAATGGTGGAGGTGGCGTGGTTGGTGGTGGTGGTGCAGGTGGTGTGGTTGGTGGTAATGGTGGAGGTGGTGTGGTTAGTGGTGGTGGTGACAGTGGTGGAGGTAATGTGGTTGGTGGTAGTGGTGGAGGTGGTGTGGTTGGTGGTGGTGACAGTGGTGGAGGTGGTGTGGTTGGTGGTGTGGTGGAGGTGGTGTGGTTGGTGGTGACAGTGGTGGAGGTAGTGTGGTTATTGTTGGTGGTGGTGACGGTGGTGGAGGTGGCATGGGTGGTGGTGTGGAGGTAGAAGTGGGGTGGTGGTTGGTGGTGCAGGTGTTCTTATTGGTGACACTGGTGGTGCTGGTATCAACAGCAAAGGCTTTACAGTCCCAGGAGGGTGTCAGTCCTAGGGCCCCTGAGGTACAGGGAGGCTGAGGAACCCAGGAGACATCAGGGCCCCTGAGGGAGCGTTCCTCCTCTGACTTTGGATATATAAGACAAGCCCAGGGGGATCTTGGGGCCTGAGGAGTGCCTGTGGAGGAGGGGTCCTGGGTGGTGCTGCCCTGCCCTGCCCAAAGCGCACCTGGAACCACTGCCCAGACTCACTCTGCCTCTGTGTCCACAGCCAGCAGCCGTCTGATGGGGAATTCTCCGGCCTCCTCTTTCATGGGCAGCTTCCTCACCAGCAGCCTGGGCTCTGCAGCTGCCACGCACCCTGGCGGCGCCCCTTCCGCCCCCTCGGAGCAGGCCTACCGAGGCTCCCACCCCGCCCCGGCCCAGGTCTGGTTCTCTCACTCCCATGAGGGTAAGTCCTGGGCCCCCAGCAGCACCCGGGAGCCCAGCTGGTGGAGGCTGCCTCCCGCCAAGGAAGCCCCTTGGGGAGGTGGTAATTGGTTGGAAACGGGGGTGGCCCTGCTAGGCACCGGTCCTGGCCAGATGTGTGTTCCAGATGGGCAGAGAGGGAGAGGTGGGGGCTGGCCAGGGAGGCTCCAGAGCTGAGGAAATGTGCAAGGCAGCTGGGCGGCTGGACGGGGCTGTGCCCTCCACCGTGGCTACACCCCACTCCTCAGACTTGCGGAGGTGTGGGCTCCAGATGTGCCAGCTGGGAGGGAGGGGCAGGGAGGAGAGAGTTGTCAGCAGGCACAGGCTGCCACCCGGGGCCCTGCTGAGGACAAAGAGCCCCTTCCAGGCCAGCAGCCTCCCGGCTCTGGGCCTGCAGTCGGTGCCTGATGAGTACCTGTGGCTCTCAGACACTCTGCTGGCGGGAGGGCCCCTGGAGGCCTGCGAGGACCCCGGGGCTCCCTAGGCCTTTCCCAGGGTGGGGTGTGCCTGACCTAGTTCCCCAGGGTCTGCCTCACACCTTGTTGTGCAGTGGCCTGGGCCCCACTGTCCCCCACCCAGGAGTACTTGGTGTCCACTCAGCCGTGCCTTCCGCCGCAGCATGGGAAGGGTTAAGCCCCCTGGCTGGCACGCGGGAGGTAATTGCAGTTGGCAGCGGGCACGCAGGGCTCTTGCTCCTGGCACGGGCACTGCCGTAACTCAATGACTGCTGCGCTCGGGCCTCGTGTTTACAGAGCGCTGCGGACCCACACATCGCGCCGCCGCCCGCCTGTGTTCCAGGCAGGGAGATTAGCGCCCGGCACTGCTGGAAGCCAGAGAAACCTCTCTTTGTGCGACAAGAAAGGGGCTGTTTTCCAAACAGGACAGGTGACGAGTGAGGGACAGTTGTTAAAATAATCTGGGCTTTAGGCGCCGCTCGGAGTGCACATGTTGGGCAGGCGATAAGGAGCAGCTCCCTTCTCGGGTGGAGGAGAGGCCAGAGGGGTCCTGAGGACCAAGTGGGCACAATCATGTCCTTGGCCAAACCTCACCGGCACTCCTGCTTCCAGCCCTGGCTATCCCAGCAGCCTCCTGAGGGGACGCCAGACTCCCTGGCCAGGCGGAGGCCCAGGCTCTGCAGGCATCATTCACCCCAGCCCCCCACCCCACCCACCCCTCTCCTTCCAGCTTTTTTGTCTGCTGGGCATCTCCTGGCCACAGCATCCGGCTCCCAGGATGACTGTGGGAGGGAAAAGGGTGAGAGAGGGAGCAGGCAGGGACCCCTCAGCAGAACCAGGGCCACTGAGGCACGTGGGCACTCCCTGTCCAGTGTTTCCTCTCCCCACACCAACAGCATCCCCTGGCCCAGGAGTGGGGCAGCCCACCCAGGCCCTGCACTGGGGGCAGGTGTTCCGCCTCCTCTCCATCCCACCCCTGGGAACCCTACCAGCAGGGAGGCCGTTGGTGGGTAGCACCACCTGTCCTGAGCCCCCTTCTGTCCCTGGGGGTGCTCAGAGCGGGGTGGGTGGCAGCCTTCAGATGGCGCCCACAACAGCCGCGCTCACTTCCCCTGTGCCAACGGCTGAGGCTGGGGCTGCTGGGCAAACCCCCACACTCAGCCCCGCCATGGGCCCATCCTCAGCAGCACCCACTGTCCCGCCCCAGTCCAGGGCATCCACCTGGGGGTGGCCAGTACTCGAGTAGTACCCTGAGGAGCCCAGGCCCTTGGCTTCTGGGCTTTGGCCTGCACCGGGCCCTCCACCTGCCCCCTCGAGGTCTGAGTCCTGAGCGGCAGCTCCTCCGTGTCACAGGACCCGGCCCCGCTACATCAAGAAGGCTCTGTCTCAGACCAGCAGCCCCCCCTCTGCCAGCGGAGGGGTCCCCCACGCTGCCTCTAAGGTTCCGTCTCCACCATCAGCATGGTCAGGGCGAGCTCAGGTGGGTTCACGCCAGGAGAAGCAGGATGTGCCCCGAGCTGCCCCCCCGCGCTCCAGGGCACCAGGCAGTGCTGCAGACTGGCATGGGGTAGGCAGTCGTCCTGCCGGGTTCTACTTGGGAACAGGACAGGAGAGAGTCCTGGTCATCCGGGGATCTTACGTAGACCTTTCAGGCCGTGCCTTGGTCTGCCCTCTCCATGTCCCCCTCCTGCCTTCAGCGAAGCTCCCAGCCCCGGGATCCCCTCCCTGTGGGGGTTCCCCTGCCCTCTGCTCCCCAAGAGCCACGTGGTGCAGGCGGCTGTGAGCTGCTCTGGGAGGCAGAGGCCGGCGGGCGGGGCCAGCGAGTGGCAGTCTGGCTGGCTGCCCTGGCGGCACGCCTGGCTGCTAGTTTGACTGGGTGCCAGCTGGCTCCCGCGTGCCGGGGCCTGTTTCTCAGCCGTGTGTGTTCAGGAGGGCGGGGGGCAAGGCGGGCAGGGGGCACGCGACTCTGCCGAAGAGCAGGGCCTGGCCAGCGCAGTGGGCTGCCTGGGCGGTCTGCTCTGAGGCCTGGCCTGGCCCCCACTTCCTTCCATGGCCCCCAGGACAGGCAGGGAGCAGGTGCCAGCAGACAGTTCTCCATGCCCTCTCTGGCCCTGGGGTCTCTGTCAAGGGCAGGAAGGCCAGGGAGGGCCAGGCAAGTGGGACCCTGGGGGGTAGCCTCAGGTGCCCCCTCCTCTAGGCCGGGGGCCCTCAGCCAGCCGGAAGACCCCCCCCACGCCATCTGCAGGGCAGCTGCTAGAGCGGGGGCCGGGGCTTCCTGTGTCCCTGGAACAGCTGGGGGTGCAGGGAGACACCCCGTGGTTGAAGGAGCCGCCCCAGAACATCTGGCCTGGGGCAGAGCCCGCTGGTTCAGCCCCCAGGCCTCCTGGCCCCACAGATCACCCAAGACCAGGGTTTTCACAGAGGTGGACGGCTCTGGGCATGGGGTGGGGTGGGTAGCGGAACTGGCCGGAGGCAGGGGCGAGTCCTGTCCACAGCCTGTGCTGGCCGGGTCAGAGCGGGTGTGGGTGCAGCACAGCTGGCCCTATTGTCAGTGAGTCCCTCCCGCCCTGCCCGCCGCCTGCCTGGGACCACCCACGGGCGATGAAAGGAGATTCTGTTCCTGGGGGTGTTGGGAGCAGGAACCAAGGAGCTCCACACCAGGCCACTCACGGTCTCTCGTGCCACCTGGAGGGGGCCATGGGCACACACGCCAGTGCTGGCTGTCTCCTCTTGGTCAGAGCCACCCCTGCCCCAGTGGCCCCTTCTCCACGGGCGCCTGGCCAGGTTCCAGCGGGGGCAGGGGCCACAGGCAGAAGCCAACGAGCGTGCCCCGTTGTTCCGGATCCCACAGCCTCCTGCATCCTGCCAGCTGTCCCTCTGTCCCCCCTGAGGCCTCAGGACTTGCCAGGACTTTGGGAGTGAGTGGGTTCCAGAGCATATCTTTGAGAGAGACAGAGGTCCACCACTATCCTCCCACCTTGGTGGGCCAGAGTTTCCTGTGGCCTCTCGCACCGCCCCTGGAAGGGCACGCTGATGGCTGCCCCTGCTCGGGCCTTTCTTCTCCGAGGCAGCCTTCCTCTCTTGCTTGCTTCCTCCATGTGAAAATGTCCCCTCGCCCCAGCCCCTCCTTGTCCCTCCAACCCCAGCCCATGCCCACAGGGAGGGCCTGGCCAGTTGGGGAAGGTGGCCACTGGGAGCTCTGGGGAGACGAGGGTAGAGGGGCACGGGGAGCTCCCCAAACACCCTCTGGGGTCTCTCTTGGCCTTCTGTGGCAGGCCTCCAGACCCCCGCCTGTGCCTGCAGCCCCTCCTGGTGTCTGGTCCCAGAGCCCGAGTCTTGGCCCGGTCTCTGGTGTGGAGGTTGCTCTGGGTCCAGGAAGCCCACACATGGCCCCTGCCCACACCTGGGCGGTCACACGGTCTCAGGGCCCCTTGCAGAGCAGATGTTTAAGAGAGGGGTCTTCACAGCCCGGGGGACACATTGGACTAAAGTCTCAGTTTCCCTCTGTGGACCCAGGGGTCAGAACAGCCATTCAGACAGCTTGACACGGAGCCAGGGCCAGTGGGCAGTGCAGTCCTTCCCTTTTGTGGTGGCTGTCGTTTGTGGGGTGTCAGCCCTGGTCACCAAGTCTCCCTGGGTTGGTATCCTTGGGTCTGAGGGTGGGTCTCCCCAGAAGTGCACCTGTACAGTGCGCGCTGGCCAGCGGGTCCCAGGTGTGAGGCCTGTGCTCATCAAGGACGGAGTGGAAGGCGGGTGGCGGAGCTGCCATCCGGGATGCTGCTCAGAGTTTGGGGGCCCTCACCCGGGTTGCTCTTGGCTCCATGAGGATTCTCAGTTGCCCTCCCCAGCCTGAAGTGGTGGTCCCGGACCCCAGCCCGGCCAACCCAGCTGGCCTGTGCTGCTCTCGGGCCTGAGGCTGGGGACTCGGGATCCTGGGCAGCCTGCCGCTGTTGTCCCAGAGGTGCCCACCCATGCCAGCCTGGCTCCTTCCCCTGGCGCTTACCATTCCTCTCACCCAGCAGCCCAGGAGCAGGGTGCTGCAACCCCAAGGGGTCTCAGGTGGCCCCCCAACACCAGAGGCTGGACTTTGACATCTCCTGGGGGTCTGACCACCTGGGCGGGGAGGACCTGGGGAGGAGCTGCTCCAGGGCCATCCACAGGCGCTAACAAGTGGATGGCCAGCAGCCTGCAGGCTCGCTGCCCTAGCCTGCCTGCTGGTCAGCTGTGCTGCCTGTGAGGACAGCCTCAGCCTCCTCCTGACCCCATGCCGTCGTGGAACAGACTGCAGGGACGCGCACCGTGACCTGGAGTAGGTGGGAAGTCACTGGGAGAGGGCCAGCACTGAGGTAGCGTGGGACACTGAAACATGTGGCAGAATCCTGAGTGACAGAAAGACCCTGCCAAGTCACAAGAAACAGGGGCCATTGCCCAGGCCCCAGGTTGCCTGGGTCTCCACAGGGACCGGGGCAGCTCCCCCAGGCCCACCTGCCCCTTCTGGGTGGTCAGCAGGGGCCCCGACCCCAAGCCACCCCACCTGCCTTCCCCAGCTGCCCTCCTGCCCTTCTGTCCTTCAGCCTCTTCTCCCCTGGGCCTCTGTGTCCCGGGCCTGGGCTCTGGCCTCGCAGCAGTGCAGGAGCAGACAGGTCAGGATAGGTGTCCTCGGGGACACCTCCACTGCCCCTCCAGGCTCCTTCCCCAAGATAGCCGGGGACGCCAGGTGGCGGGGGCGGCAAGCTTGCCACCATTCCTCTGGGGAGATTGCAGTGGCTCCAGCCTCAGGGAGGGTAGCTCGGGGAGGGAAGCCCTGGGCCTTGACTAGCAGCTCCGTCCCGGGCGCGAGCGCAGGCCTGAGTGTGTGGCCCTCTGCTCCTGTGCCACCCCACCTGGGGCACGGTCTCCCGAGTTGTCTCCCTGCCCGGCCACCCCAGCCTTCCACCTGGTCTCTGGTCTCCGAGCAGCTGCTCTGATTCACAAAAATCGTTTTTATTTTCTTCCTCAGTTCAGAGAATATACAGTGTTTGGGGGAAAAGAAAAGGGCTTTTCTCACGGGGCAGGACAGACCTCTTCTCCCTGTCCCTCTCGTCCCCCGCCCCGGGGCTCCCTGCCCAGCCCCAGCTTTTCTCCTTCCTGCCCTGCCACCCCTTCCTCCTCCCCTTTACCCCAGTTCCCATCTGGGTCCTCAGAGGTTGGGGCCTGAGGCAGGCTAGAGGTGGCCAGGCCCCCGCTCCCTGGCCTGGACACCTCCAGCTGAGGCCCAGAAGCAAGAGGGAGGCACGGGGCCAGCCACCCTCACACTGCCCCCCAGGCCTGGGCAGGAAGGAGCCTGCTCCTGGCCATCCGAGAGCTACTCCCCAAGAGCAGAGAGCAGCGGGCGGCCAGACCCCCCAGGGGGCACAGGGAGGTCCACGCCTGGGAAACTGCGTCTGGGAAGGAGGAATTTACAGACTTCTGTTTACCAGAGCGAGGCCCGTAAAACAT
>NW_025999895.1:1272289-1280550 GCF_001458135.2 Marmota marmota marmota | reverse complement strand
GGGGGGGGGGGGGGACAGCTGTGCAGGCTTAACCAGCCCCCCAGGCCCTGCCCTGCCGCTCGTCCACTCCTGCCCGTCCTGAGCTCTGTCAAGCCTTCCAGGGGCTGAGCTTCATCTGGGACACATGTGCTGCAGATGCGTCCCCCACAGCAGGACGGCAGGCCAGCCTCCAGCCTTAGCTTGTCCTCAGCAGTCCTGGCGGCCGCAGGGCCAGGCCAGGGGTGGGGCGCAGTCCCCAGGTCCTGTGCTCCCAGACCTCCCTCAGCAGCCTCCAAGACAGGGTTCACCTGGACCCACGGAGTCAGAGAATGCCCAGGGCATCACCAGGGCTGGGTCCCACCTGCGACTGCCGAGTGCCCGACGGGCACGGTGCCCGTGGGGGTGGGGGACCACAGACAGGGCAGCCTTGCTCCTGTGGGTCCTGGAGTGCCCCGTCCCACCAGAACATGCCACCAGCTCTGCCTCCAAGGCCCTGACCCTCCCTGTCCCGCCCAGAGCCCACCCACCTGGCTTGGCCACTCCTTGGCCTCAGCCTGCACAGGGCTGCCTCTTGGCTTCTTCCTGGTGCTCAGGTGGGCTTCCTGGCTGCCAGCCATTCAGAGATTCCCCAGCACTGAGATGGAACGTCCAGGCCGTGCTGGCCTCCATCAGCCCCAGTAGCCAGGTAGCTCAGCCTCTGGCAGGGCAGATGCCCCAGCCTTCTGAGGATGTGGGGACAGACATGGGACTGGAGAGCTGACCTGCAGTTCTGACTTCCGACACAGTGTTTCTGAGTGTTCTGTGGAGCCTCAGCCCACGAGTTGTTAAAGGAGTCTGCTAAACAGCAGCGGGTGCTATGATAGAAGAAGATCAGGAGCCAGGGGCAGTGGGTCACACCTGCACCCACCTACCCGGGAGGCAGGAGGATCCCAAGTTCAAGGCCAACCTCAGCAACTTAGTGAGGCCCTGTCTCAAAAAGCTCAGTGGTAGAGCCCCCCTGGGTTCAATGCCCAGTACCAAAACAAAAATTTAAATAATTTTTTTTAAAAAATGATATGGGGGGGCGGTGCTGGGGATGTGGCTCAAGTGGTAGCACGCTCACCTAGCATGCATGAGGCACTGGGTTCAATTCTCGGAATAAAATAAAGATATTGTGTCCACCTAAAACTGAAAAATAGATATTTATAAAAAATGTTCTGGGGATGTAGTTCAGTGCTAGAGTGCCCTTGGGTTCCCAGTACCAGGAAAAAAACAGACAGAAATAAAGTCAGGAAACAAAATAAAGCAAGGTCAAGTGAAGCCACTGCTGCAGGAATTGTCAGTAACTTCACACCCAGAGGGAGTCCTGGTGCCTGGGTCCCTGGGGCATGTGGCTCAGGGCACCCTTTTAACTAGTGGGTGGCAGAATCCCGAGTGACAGAAAGACCGTGTATACCTATAACAGGTGTCCAAATACTCGCCTGGGAGGGGCCTGTAGGGCCAGCACAGCCTCCTCTCTTCTCCCTGCCCCTCCAGGGAAATCCCAGCCGCTCCTGCTCCTGCCACCTTGCAGAGCAGCCCGAGAAGCCAGGCAGCGCTAGGAAGCTCTTGAGAACAGTGGGGACCCAAGAGACACTCCCTTGGGTCCTGCCCTCCGTGGGGAGATGTTCAGTGTTGAGAGTGAGGCAGAGCCCGCCCTCCCGGGGCAGCTCTTCTGTAGCGTGGGAGGAGCCGCTGGCAGGGTGCTGGGGCTGGCGCTCCAAGCATCCTGCTCACACTCTGCCCAGGTCTCCCCTGGCCTCAGCCTGCAGGGCCACCTCCAAGAAGCCGAGGCTCACAGCAGGCTCCAGGGCCTCTGCCTGAGTCCCCTGGGAATGGCCTCATGGCCAGCCCTCTGACTCCACACTGAGGACATCCAGTCCAACATGGGAGACAGACCCAGCCTGGTCTGCTTCAGGAATCCCCACACGCCGTGTAACAAACAGCATCAGCGTCTGGTCAGGGAAATCTGGACACCTGGCCCTAGGGCATGAGCCTGGCTGGAGGAGACCTAGGCCCCAGTCCTAGAGACTGCCAAGGTGACGGCAGTGGGCAGGGAGAGCTGGGCAGGGGCCTAGTGGGTATGAGTCTGATGAATGCCACACAGCCCAGGTCCCCTGTGTCCCCTGCGGACCTGGAAGGACCAGCCATAAGCAGACATTCCTGATGACTGCTGGTGGCTCTGGGCATCCAGCTCTGGGTCTTTCCAAAGGGGCTTGGGGAGGACACCCCAGGCCGGTGCTCAGTACTGTCTCTCCTGCAGGCTGGGACCTCATCTGTGTGGGAGGGTAGAGTATGTGTCCCAGGTGAACAGAGCCGCCCAAGGCCAGCAGGGTGGGACGGCTGCAGCTGTGGCTAGCTTCCTGTGCTTGGGCAGGGGCAATCCCTCAGAACGTCGGTTGTCTTAGTGGGCTGGACCCCTCAGGCCAGGGGTGACTCAAAGTCCCCAGGTAGGGCTGGGGTTCTTCTGGGGTCAGTGCTGTTGCTACTGGGACCAGCTCCCCTTGTAGATGGCAGGACATGAAGAGGTGGGCCAGGTGGACATTTCCCTCCTGTGGAGACACCTGTGCACCACCCAGCGCTGCTCCTCAGACTACCTGCCGGGACTGGCCCTGGCTCTCCCTTGGCCAGGAGCTCTGCGGGCATCTGGCGCTCTCCTGAGTGTGTTGCCCTGCCCGGAAGCTCCTGCAGCACCCAGGGCTCCTGGAAGAGAAGCAGAGGCGCCCTTCTCCAGCCTCCCCCTCCCCAGCCCATCAGCAATTCAGTTTGTGTGCGCGGGAGGGCGGGCGTGCGTGGAGTCAGAGCTAACAAGATGTATGGATGGGTGGGTTCCCCCGGGCAGCTGTGTGCAGGGCTCTGCAGGGGGTTGCTCCTGGGTCGCCCACGGGCATCTCGCCTCTCTGAGGTCAGGGCGGTGTGGGCCAGGGGTCCAGGTGCTGCCTCTCCAGCCAGGGCCTTTGCCTCTCTAGCTCCAGCATACCCCAGGTTTTCGGGGAGTCTGGCATCCACCTTCCTACCCGTGAGCCACTTGGATCACCATGGAAACAGCAATGTTCTCTACGGGCAGCATCGTTTCTATGGAACCCAAAAAGGCAAGTGGCACGGGGGGGCCTAGCCTGGGGTGCAGGGCATCCCAAGGGGTGGGCGGTGGCAAGCTTCCAGGCACACACCAGGGCAGCCAGCCCAGGGGTGCCCTCAGGAGGCATCCAGCCTAGCCGGGCCCCTGGAGGGTGTAAACCCTGGGTCTAGGACCACCACCAGGGGCAGGTGGGGTTCCCAGGCTGGGGCACACGGGGAGAGTCAGCAGGCTCAGCTCAGCTCCCGGGAAGTGACTGTGGGGCTTGGCTGCCACCTCCTACATACCTGGCTGTGCCCTGCACTCTCTGCCAGCTGTGGGGACCCAAGGTAGCTCATCCTCATTGAGGGACAGGGGAGCCCATAGAAGCCTGCATTGCCCCACTCACTTGCAGGACCTAGGCTAGACCAGGGCTGCTGACAGTGGCCACTGGGTAAGATCAGAGCAGAGCCGTGGCCTGTGGACAGAAGATGGGCTGCCTACCCTGTGGCAGCAGATGTCATCAAAGAGGGCTGCTGAGTTTGGGTCTTTGCTGGCAAGACAGAGCCAGTGGGCCCTGGATATTACAAAGGGCAGGCACAGCTCAGACAGGGACCACAAATCGGGAGCCTGCAGGAGAGGGGGCCTGGCCAGAGGGGGCAGGGCAGGTCCAGAGGCTTCACCCCCTGTCTCCAGGTTGAGTTTCCTGGAGAGCCATTTCCTTTACATTTAGGACCCCCCCCCAGGCGCCATGGGCACACCAGAGTGGTCCCTGGAGCCTAGGCAGGTGTTGGGTTAGTGGCCACCTTTAAAATGACCTACATGTGATAGGACTTGAGTGCAAATGTGGAGTCCCACAGGGCTGGAGTCGGTGACATCAGGAATGGGTTGGGTCAGGGAAGGGCAGAGGGTCTCAGAAGACCCCAGTTCCTGGCCCAGGCTGTGGGGGGTGACTTCAGCTTAGATATAGAGAGCCTGGGTGCTGGGTCACTGGACACTCATGGCCCATCAGTGGTGACGCAGCCCGTCCACAGAGGACAGGCACAGTTTACCACGTCCCTGGGGAGCCCCAGTGAGGCAGAGAAGCCACCAAGGGTGCAGAGAGAGCGTCCTGCTGCCCCTCAGTACCTTCTTGCCACAGACCGCAGACTCAGGGAGAGTCCTGCTTGTCTGGACTCCGTCCAAACAACTGTGGGCACCTGCAGACTGACTAGGGCCCAGAGGATCTGGCCACGCCTGAGGGGGCTGTTCTGTGGGCAGCAGAGCCGGCCAGCTCCCCCGTGCTCCTATCAGCTCCTGGGGGACTGCAGCTGTTTTGACAAGAGTCTGTTAGGGGCAGGCAGGTGTCTGGTCTCAGCCCCAGAAGCCCCACCCCTGAGCCAGGGCCCAGGGACTCCAGGGGCAGTGGGCCGGCTGATACGGAGGCAGCCACTGGCCCTCTTGGCTTTCAAAATGTCGTGGTGGAGCCTCATCTAAAGGATGGTGTTTGGCTTTGGAACCTGAGCTGATTAGGTCTCTCCTGGGCTACCCTCTTCCCCTTGTTTCCGATTAGCAGGAAATTGGCAGGACTTGAGTGACTGAGGCCTTGAGTGACTGACTGAGAACGGGTTGGCGAGTTCCGACCCTTTCTTTTGTTTCCCCTTCTGTCTGTGCCTCAGCTCAGGGCTTCACCCTGCCGCCCACCCACCCAGCTGGGTCGGGGAAGGGGCAGCCCCCAGGGTCCCCCAGAGGCAGAGGTCTGGCCCAGGTTGCTGGGCATGGCCCCAGGGTTGGTCAAGAGAGGAGGGTTTGCCCCAGGCCCAGAGGCCCCAGCTGGGCAGCGAGTCCATGGACCACAGAGGAGCCTGGCACTACGGCCAGACTGGCTGGGCCCCAAGCTGGGGGGGTGGGTGGATGCGGGGGTCACTTTCCTTCCTCCCAGTTATAACCTGCTTCGGCCCTCCTCACCCGTGTCCACCAGCCCCAGGGATGCAGCGAGCTGTCCAGGGGCCAGGCGGCTCCCCCACCCAGCCCATCCTGCCTTCTCACACCCTCAGCCTTGCTCCTCCCAGGATACACGGCACCTGGGGACACTTGGGGGCTGCAGGCATGCTGGCACACGGGGCCACCCACAGTACTAGACCCTGGGCTGCAAGGGCACCCTCTCACCCGAGGCCTGGCCAGCCGGCTCTGTGGTGGCTCACCTCACAGGTACACCTCGCCTGCCCGAGGCTCACTGCCTTGTGCTCCCCCAGGGCCACTCACTGTCCTGGAGACTCACCCTCCTGCCACCCACCCCACTCTGAAAGTCTCCAGGGCACAGGGTCGGGCAGACAGGAGACGGGGGCACCCTGCCGGGGCAGCTGGAGGGTGCTGGGCCGAGCCAGGAGTCGTGCCTAGTGGGGAGAGGGCTTCGGTTTGAGGAGAGTCTGTGGAGGTGGCTGGTGGAGACGACTGGGCAGCTCTGAATGTGCTTAGGCCACTGGACTGTACACTTAGAAGGCAAATCTCATTATTTATTTTCACCACGAGTTTTTAAAAAGTGGAGGCAGAAACCTTCCTGCCGGGTGACCTTGATGGGTGCCAGGGGGACCAAGAGACTCCTGCAGCTGGCGTCTTGGGGAGTCTGGGTCCCTACACCGCTGACCTCGGCTCCTTCTGCTCGCAGATAACTTCTACCTGCGCAACTTGCCCCCCCAGCCCACCCTCCTGCCCTCCAACCACAGCTTCCCCGTGGCCCGCGCTGCTCCTGCCCTCCCCTGTAGCCGAGAGCGGGGCGAGGCCGGCCCCCAGTCGAAGGGCCCCAGGGAGTTTGACCGCTTCCTCACGTCGAAAGAGCTGGGCAAAGAGAAGGCCAGCAAGGCAGTGGAGGGCAGGGAGCGGCCAGTGGAGGAGGATGGCGGCAAAGAGCGGCACAAGCTGGTGCCACCCATGCCGGTGGACGGGCCCTGCAAGGAGGGCGGCCCTGTGCCCCGGGGTTCCTGTGAGGGCCGCCCCAAGCACCTCACCTCCTGCCTCCTCAACACCAAGGTGCTCAATGGTGACATGGGCAAGGCCGCGCTAGCCAGCTGTGCTGGGGGCATGCTAGGCCGGCCTAGTGCAGGGGTCACAGCTTCCGGACGTGCCAAGGAGGTGGTGGGCCCCCCGGAGCCCGGACCGGCCTTCAGCGAGTGCCTGGAGCGGCGACAGATGCTGCACCACACGGTGTCCTACACGGTGCCCTCCGGCCTACCTACCGGGCCCCCCCCACCCCTCAGCACAGCTGCTGGGTCCTTCCCCTGCCTGCAGCTGCACACGGGCCCCGATGGGCTCTGCCCGCTGCAGGACAAAGTCTCCCGGGACCTAAAGGCCAGCGGGCCCACCTTCGTGCCTTCTGTGGGACACCTGGCCGACAAGAGCCGCCCCTTCCAGGCGGCCGAGGCCTGTGCTGTGGCAGGTGAGGGCAAGGACCGGCACCTGGATGGGGCCATGGTCCCCGACCACACTGCGCCCTACGGAGTTTCCTACACTCACCTGAAGGCCGAGGGCAAGGGCGAGCGGCGGCCTGGGGGCTTCGAGGCGGCCCTCAATCCCCGGCTAAAGGGCCTGGAGTACCTCAGCACCCGCCCCGAGGCCTCCTTCCCTGGACTCCCCAAGGGTGGTCTGGACAAAAGCGGCTACTTTGAGTTGCCCGCCCCTTCGCAGGACTGTGCCCGGCCCAGTAATCAGGACCTGTTGGGTGGGAAGGCCGCCCAGGCCTGCTGCACTTTAGACAAAGCTGCCAGCAAGGAGGCCCCCGCAGCACCCCCGGGGGCCCAGAAGGTGGCCCGGATCCGGCATCAGCAGCACTTGGCCACCCCTGAGGTGGAGCAGGGAGGCAGCGGGGCTGAGGTCAAGCGCAAGTCCCTGGAACTGGCATCTCTGGGCTACAGCGGTCCCCACCTGCCCCCGTGGAGTGTCCAGGCTGGTCAGGGCACCACCATGCCCATCAGTGAAGAGCGCAAGGGCGGTGCCTACCTGGACCCCTTTGGCAGTGGCCTGCAGCAGGCGGCTCTCCTGTCTCAGGAGCTGCCTGCCCCGCCCGACGAGGTCTCAGCCATGAAGAACCTGCTCAAGTACAGCAGCCACGCGCTGGCTGTGGGCCAGAAGGCACCCTTCGTGGGTCTGGGCGGCCTCAAAGCCAGCTGTGTCCAGCAGGAGACAAAGTTCCCCGCCTCCAAGGGCCCAGGCACAGTGGAGAGGCCCGACTGTGCCCGGAGCCGGGAACACGAGGCCGCACAGGCAGACGGGGAGGTGCGGCAGCCGCCTGTGGGCATTGCGGTGGCCTTGGCCCGACAGAAGGACACAGTGAGTCGGCCGGAGACCACCTACAACACCAACAGCGGGCGGCAGGGCCGGGCCGCCCCCACCTTCAAAGGTATGGCCCTTCACAGGCCGGGAGACAACTGGGCAAGCACCCAGGGTGTCCAAGACCAGCTGGCCCTGCCTCTGCCTGTGCGTCCGGTTGGCCCCCCACGCCCTCCCCTAGAAGGTCCTCCAAAGTCCCTGGAGCCAGGGAGCCTTCCCTTGGCGCCTCAGCTCCCAGCTCAACACAAGGTCGCGCCTGCCTCTGCCAGCAGTGCCCTGGCTGCCCCATCTCACCCTTCTGCCCTCCTGACCCTGTGCAGCTGGTGGGGGCCCCCGTGCCACACACGCCCTGGACCTGGAGGGTGAGGAGGAGAGGACGCGACTGTGTGATGACCGCCTGGGGCTGGCTGGCCGCGAGCTGCTGCTACAGTAAGAGTCAGGCTGTGGTCCTGGCAGGGGTGGGGTGCCTCCCAGATGGGCTTGCCCGCTCAGAGCCCTTGAGGGAGAAGGGGCATGGTGGCCAGGACGTCAACAGCAGCCTGACCTGGGCAGGGTCCCACACCCACCGGAGCCTTTCCTGGAGGGCTCTGCTCACTCCCGCTGCCAACAGGGCCACTGCTGGGAATGGAGGCCTCTGGCACCAGGCCCAGAACCGGGGGCCACCTGTCACCTCCAACCTCCAGCTCCCTTCCAGGTTGATGGCCACAGGGTCGGGGAGCAGGGCAGGGTCAGCCAGGTGACAGGGCTGATTCTGGTGATCTTACAGGGACAACAAAGACCTCGTGGAATTTGCCCGGATTCACCCCTCAAGCGGCTGCCCTGGAGAACTGGCCCCCCACCTTGTGATGCAGGGTGGCCAGCTGGGTGGGGACCCAGCCCCCCATCCCCACCCCTGTCTCTTATA
>NW_025999895.1:1259299-1270775 GCF_001458135.2 Marmota marmota marmota | reverse complement strand
CTGGCTGCCCCGCACCCGCAGCCCCTCTTTATGGATGGGGGGACATTCCTATGGTCAGTGCTCTCAGGGCAAGTGGGGGCTGGCCTGGGGCTGGACCTCCAAAAGTGGGATGTCTGAGAGTGATATGGGCCCCCCGCTTATCCCATGACCTCTGCTCCCCAGGCCTCGGGCACCCTGCCCTGCACCAGAACCTGCCCCCTGGCTTCCCCACCTCTGTGCCCGGCTCGGTGCCCTCCGTGTTCCCCCTCCCCCAGGATGCCCCCACACAGCTCCTCATCCTGCCCTCGGAGCCCACGCCCCACGCCACCCCTCACGCGCTTGGTAAGGGCCTCCGGGGCCTGGCTGTTTGCTCATGGGGCTGTTGGCCGAGGGCCTAGTCGGGGACAGTCTCTGGGGAGCGGGAGAGGGTGAGGCAGGTGCCTGGCCAGACCCAGGTGGGACTTTGAGGTGGATCATCTGGGGACTGGGTGGGCTGGGAGGACTGAGGGAGGGGAAGCAGCGGGGTAGGCCCTCGGTGCCCGGCTGGGGCTGACCGCCCTCTGGCCCTGCCTACAGCTGAAGTCATGGACCAGGCCTCACTGTGGCCCCCCATGTACGGGAGCCGGGGCCCCACCTCCCACATGCAGCACCCGGGCCAGCTCCCCGTGTATTCCCGCTCTCAGCTGCTGCGGCAGCAGGAGATTTACGCCCTGCAGCAGCAGCAGCAGCAACAGCAACAGCAACAGCAACAACAGCAGCAGCAACAGCAGCAGCAGCGGGCTGCCCAGGCCCTGGAGCTGCAGCGGGCTGCCCATTTCCAGGTACCACCTTGACGGCCACAGCCAGTGAGGACCCAGGGCAATTTTCCCCCTCCCTATACCAGCTTGGCTGGCCCCAGGAGCCCCTCCACACCTCCTGGCAACAGAGGATGCACAGGTGCAGAGGGGCCACCTGGCTGACCCTCTTCCCCAACTCAACAGCGGAAGCCTGAGGACCACCACCTGGAGCTAGAAGAGCCCACCCAGGAGAAGGCCCTGAAGTCCACCCACAAGCCAGTTGCCTTAACCCCCATGGCCAAGAGCGGCCCCTCACCTGCCGCCGCAGGCCCGGTCAAGCTGCCGCCCTGCTGCCACTCACCCACCCTGAAGCCCCCTACCAGTTGTCCCACACCACCACCTTGCCCCAGCGCCCCCTGCACTTTATCCGTCTGCCCTGCCCGCAGCCCAGGGCCCAGCTCCAAGGTGCCCAGCGCCGAAGACCAGAGTGGGGAGGGCCGGCGGGCCGGAGCCAGCCTCACCACATTGGAACCAGGTGAGCTGGGGCAGCACCATCCTGGCCCAACCCTCCACCTGAGGCCACCCCCTCCTGGACAGGCAGAGCTGATTACAGGGTCTGCCTGTCACCAACCTAAGCCCCCGTAGGGTGCAGGGGCATGCCACCTGCCCCTCCTTCCTCCTTCCTCTTCACCTGGCTCTGGACGGTCCATAGAGAAGGAGCACATGGGTCCCCGCTGCCTCCCTCCCTGCCCTTGGCAGTGGGGGCTGGAGGAAGGTCAGGCCTGGCGGCCAGCACTGGGAGCTGATCAGGTGGCAGGGCCCTTGGGGATGCCAGACCAGGACCTGTCCCCAGCCCTGAGCCTGGGACTCAGCGAAGCTGGGCATCTCAGCCAACTGCGACCAGCGGCCCTGCTTGGGTCTGCGCAAGGAGGACCTGTGCCCACCATTCCCCAGCCGCCACGTGGTTCTCTGGATCAGGCTGAGAACCGAGCTCTGGAAACCGTGTGGGACGTAAAACCCATCCCAGTTCCACAGTGAGGAGACTGAGCCCAGGAGGTTTTGTGTAGTTCTTATGGAGTTAGTGGGCGCAATGCCTCAGCGCCTGCCGGCTCTTTGTCCGGGGAGAGCCCTGATTCAGGCATCATGCTTAAACCCCTTCCTGGTGGGCCACACTGTACCCTCCAGAGGTGCCCTGGGGCTCTCCTCCTGCCACCCCCCAGACCGCTGTGCCCAGGCCCTGCCTCAGGCCCAGAGGGCTGGCGGGGACCCCCACAATGGTCGCCCCGTCCTATGGCAGAGCCTCACCTCCTGCCCTGCCTCTCCTGACCTGTTCCCTCTTTCACAGACCTGCCTCCAGGATACCTGCGCCCCACGCCTGGCATGGGCTTCTCTGCCTCCCTGCCCTCAGGAGGGCACTCATCTGACCTCCCGGACCCCGAAACTATGCAAACTGCCGCCCCAGGGGCTGAGCCTGAGCCTGTGAGGACGTTCCTGCCCAGGGAGCCACCCCCCTGCAGCCCCAGGAGCCTGGAGGAGGAGTCTGGGCTGCTCTCAGGGGCCAGGGAGGCCACCCAGGACCTTGCCGCCACACCCCACCCCGCTGAGCGGGGACCCCCAGGGAAGGCAGAGGACCCCAGCCCACTTGAAGGGCTGCAAGAACTGCAATTTGGGGCCCTCCTCGAGGGAGGGGCCCCTGAGGCCACCGGCCAGGCTAATTCTACTCAGGGAAGGGCGCAAGAAGAGAGGACCAGAGAGGAGGTGGTGCAGGGACCCCCACTAGGGGCCTCCCCTCAAGCCCTGCAGCAGCAAGCAGGGAGCCCTGGTGCCCTGGAGGAGGACGAGGAGGGCCTGGGGCTTGCCCCGGAAGAGGCCCAGCTGCAGGAGGGAGGTGTGGAGGACTCCGAGGAGGACTGGGGGGCTCCCAGCAGCAGCCACCCACCCAGAGCACTGCTGGGGCTAGATGCCTTGGTGGCCGCCACTGTGGACCTGGGGGACCTGCCCAGCCTGAGCCTGCTGGACCCTCTCCCCCCCGCGACCTCTGGGCCCCCCAGCACAGCCACCCTGCCCCGTAGCTCAGGGATTCACGGAATCGCCCTGCTCAGCGAGCTGGCAGACCTGGAGACCCAGCGACAGAGGAGCCAGCGGGCCACGCAAGGTGAGCTCTGCCTGCAGCCTTCCCCCAGGGCCTGGAGCCGGGCCCTGGGGACCAGGCCACCCTCCATGTGGTTTTGGAGGAGGAGGGCAGCACTCACGTGTGCTGTCTGCATTTCCCATGGGACATGGTAAGACCCAGGACCCGAGGGCAGATGGAGACCTTGTGACAGGAAAGGGGCAGTCGGCTCCAACCTCCCCCTCCACGGGACCCCCACCACTCAGCTCCATGGCTCCTGGCCCCGGGCCTGGTGTGGCCAGTGTGGGAAATGTCTGCCTCTCCTCCCAGGCCCAGGGGACAGAGCACCAAGGCGGGGGTCGGCTGGACCACCAGGTCTGAGCCTCCGGGCTGAGTCAGCAGGCATTCCTGCTGCAGGCAACCGCAGGACAAGGAGCCCCTGGGCTCACCAGCCACCCAGGACCCGAGAGTGGGCAGGGCAGGGCCGTGGGCCAGCAGGGTGAGCTGGAGACTGCGGCCCGCTGCCAGGCTGGGGCCTGACCACCTCAGAGGCCCAAGGGCCAGACTCTGCTGGGCAGGTCCCAGCTCTGCCCCCACCTGGTCAGGACCCCACATGGTCCCCTCCTGCCCCCAGTAGTCCACTTCCTCTTCCTGCCAGAGCAGTGCCATGTTCCCCTTTGACCCCAGAGGAAGTCCCTCCTGGGGGGAGCACCCCAGCCGGGCACGGTGCTGCAGGACGTCTGTAGAAAGGGCCTCACACAGCCCTTCTTTTCCTGAAGCACACAGCTCCCCACGCCCCTGTGCCCCTGTGTGCTGTGTGGGGATGGAGTGAGTGTCCCAGTAAAGCCGACTTCCCCCAAGGCCTCTGTCCCTCTCGGCGTGTGGCTGCAGGGAGGCCTGGCCTGGCCACCACTCTGGCTGTGACCTGGGCAGGGGAGCCGCTGTGGAGCAGCGCCAGGACACGCCTGCCCTGGAGGTGCACCCAGCAGCCCTTCCAGGGCCCTCTGCTCCTGCTGGAATGGACTCCCAGCTGGACCCCCAGGGAGACCTCGCTGGGCCTCCTGGCCACATACAGCAGGGTCACCCAGGGTAAGCCCAGTGCCAGGGACTCCCATGCGAGCATCCCGTAGCAGTGGAGGGGATGGCTTAAGGGGCACCAAGTGACTGTGGCGCACGTGTGCACTTGTGTGTGTGTGTGTGTGTGTGTGTGTGTGCGCGCACGCTGTGGCTGCCAGCTGGACCAGGGCCCATTCATTGAGTAAATACATGCAGAGCACGTGTTCTGCGTAGGAGGCCAAGTTTCGCAGGCCAGTGCAGGCGCTGACTGTCAGGCCAGGTCTCCTGCGGCCCGGGTGGTGGAGTTCAGGCTGCCCGAGACACCCTGCAGCAGCCACACCCCCTCTGCCCATCCCTTCGATGGGCTCTTCCTAAGCCATGTCCAGCAGTAACTGTTCCTGACAAGTACAGTGACCACTTTGGCTGAAATGAACCTGATAAGTTTCATTCTGCACCACAGAGCAGGATTCAGAGGGACCCGTGGGGCCTGGACCCCAAGGAGACCCCAGGGTACTTCAGGCCCCCTGCCTTCTGAGGCCTGCAGGTCCAGCTGTGTGAGGCCAGTAAGGGCTGCACACCTGTGGCCTTGAGGGCACCTGGAGAAAGCCCAGGGGAGAAGCAGAGAGGCTCTGGTGGCTCACAGTGACCCCAAGGGACAGGCCACCAGAGCTTGTGGCTGAAAGGGGCTTGTCCATGGACCTCTGCTCCTGCCCACTGAGGGAAGTCCCCAACCCTCCTCCCTGCCAGTTTCAGGACCCTGGACTGTCTGAGGCTGAGGGCTCCCTGTGGTGGAGACTGGCAGTGGCCTTGACTGTGTCTGGAGGTCTGGGTGTCTGGCAGCTGCCCCTCTGGGCAGCCCCTGCCATCTGGGCCCCAGGTCTGGAGTAGACTCACCCTGTCTTCTGGGCTCTCTGCCTCCTTGCCCCACACGGGGTGTCCCTGACCCTGAAGACGAGAATCCGCCCGTCCCTTTGTGGTTGGGTTCAGGGGCCCTCGGCAGGGCACAGCTGTGCCCTCCTGGGAGGTCTCCCTCGGCTGTGTTTGCCCTGACCCGCCGGGTGGGCCCCCCACCTGCCCCTTGCCGTTCAGAGCTCTAGGTGGAGAGGCCCTGGGGACCCTGTGACAGCTCCTCCGCACGCACTCCTGTCTGCTCTGCTGGCAGGTTCTGTCTTTGCAGCCAACTACAATCCATTATGGTCTCTCTTTATTCTGATGACCAGATTGCCCAGGTTTGGCCGGAGGAGCCCTTTGGCTAGTTCCTGTGTGCTGTCAATGTGTCCCTGTCCTTGATACTCATTGATTTATTTGTTTTTGGTACCGAGATTGAACACAGGGTTGCTGTACCACTGAGGCACATTCCCAGCCTTTTTATTTTCTATTTTGAGACAGGATCTTGCTAAGTTACTTAGCGTCTCTCTAAGTTGCTGAGGCTGGCCTTGAACTTGCAATCCTCCTGCCTTAGCCTCCCGGGCCACTGGGATGACAGGCGTGTGCCACCACACCTGGCTCCTGTCGTTGCTTTCTGAAGTACCAAACATCCACCAGCTCAATGTCTGACTGCACACTGGACTGTCCCTCCCTGGCCCTGACTCCGGGGTTTCCCTTGTCCCGCTGTCACTAGTGAGGTAACCTGGGACACCCGGCTCGGCCCCCACTCTGGTCCCCAGGTGAACCTCTATGCCTTCTCCCTTACTGTGGTCAGCCATGCCCACTGCTGCCTACCCCGGGGCCAGAGCTTGCAGTCTCCTCTGCCCAGGTGGGCTGGGAGGAAGGGGCACAGCCCAGCCTGCCTCGGGGCCTGGAGAGGTGCAGGGAGCGCTGGGGGCAGGACTGGAGGAACTGTGAGGGCCTCCAGGAAGAGAGACAGAGCAGGAAGCAGCACCCTGCCCGGGCCAGGGCCTGCTCTGTCCCCCGGAAGCCCCCACCAGGCCTGGCCGCCCTGTTCACAAAGAATGGGGGAATTGCCATCCCCCCTCCCATGACCGCCACCACCCTGCAGCTGCTCCTGGGGCCTCCGTCAAGCTGGCAGGAGGGTGGACAGGCGTATGGACGCAGGGGTGAGCAGTGGGTAGCTCCTGGAGGTGGTGAGCTCGTCCCTGGAGCCACCGTGACGAGCCCAGCTCAGCCGTGTGGGTCTGCGATGGGGAAGGGTCTGCCCCGGAGTGAACTTGGCTGTGGCAGTGCCGGTGCTGGCTCTGTGTCCTGAGAGATGCCGTGAGCCGCGCCACAGTCGGCTCTGGGCAGCAGCTGCTCTCCCCAATGTGAGTCCTTCCCCCAGGGCAGGAGCCTCGGGCCCCAGCCCATCTGCCCCTGCAGCCAGGGCCTTCTCCCCCACCTGGAGCTGCTGGGGCTCAAGGCACCTTCCCTGTGGCCTGGCCCTGGTCCTTAGTCCTCACATCAGGACTGGGCACTCCAGGGGCTGGGGCTGTGCTGCCGTGGGGGCTGACATCAGGAGTCTCTTTAAGGGCAGTGTGTGACCCTTACTGACCCTCCTGTCCCCCCAGCAGAAGAGGATGAGGACGTGCTAGCCTTCAACCTGCAGCACCTGGCCACACTGGCTACCGCCTGGTCCCTGGTAGAAGCCGCCAGCCCAGACAGCTCCTTCTCCTCAGCCCAGCCCCCTGCTGCAGACCCTGGTGGCCCCAGGCTCACCCCCCGCATGCAGATCCTACAGCGCAAGGACACCTGGACCCCCAAGACCAAGCCTGTGAGTGGCAGTTCCAGGGCACACAGCCAGTGCCATGACAGGGCAGGCACTGCCCACCAGCCCTGCCCTAAGGCTCTGGCCCGGCTCTCAGGCCCGTGTGCCCCTGCACACAGGTCTGCCCCTTGAAGGCTGCCATCGACCAGCTGGACACACAGGAGGTGGAGATGCGCATGCAGCTGGCAGAGCTGCAACGGCGCTACAAGGAGAAGCAGCGAGAGCTGGCGCGCCTGCAGCGACGGCATGACCATGAGTACGTGGGGGCGGCACCTGGGACAGTGCTAGGGCAGATGCAGGTTCCAGCCAGGCCATGCTGGCTGCCTTTGGGCAGGGGCCTCGCCAGGTCTCCAGGAAACTGGGGTCCCGGAGGCTCCTCAGTGGTGGTGATAGCCCTGAGACCTGGGGGTGAGACTTCAGACAGAGCAGGCTGTCTCCCAGAGACCAGTCCACAGGGTGTCGAGGAGAGGGGACCAGTGCCAAGGCCGTCTGGCTGGGAGTGGGGGCTCCAGGAGCAGAGGTTAGCCCGCAGGGCCATGGGGGCGGGAGCTCCTGGCCCGTGTGTGCTGGACAGCTGGAGCCCAGAGGCCGGGAGGGGCAGGGTTCTGCAGCCAGAGCTGCAGGTTGGGGGAGCCTCTGACAGCTCTCCTCTGGCCCCCAGGAGAGAGGAGAGCTCTCGGAGCCCTGCGCGGCGGGGGCCTGGCCGCCCCAGAAAGCGCAGACACTCCAGCTCGCTGTCTGCCCTGCGTCCTGGGGGCCAGCTGGCCAGGAGCGAGGGCAAGAAGGCCAAGTGAGTGTGGGTGTTGGGAACAGGGTGGGCAGGGCTGGGCTGGCGCTCACGGCCTGGACAGCAGGGCTTTCTGTCCCTGCTGCCTGGGCTGCGGCTGCCCTTCACACCTTGTCTGAAGGCCCAGCACGGCCCTTCCAGGACTCGAGGACAGGGTCCTGGGGACAGAGCCCCACTGGGGCAGGCACTGCCAGTGCAGACAACAGCTGCAGTCACCATGTCCGCGCCACCCTCGGGAAGCCCCGGCCCCCATGTTGGGCCACACCGCCCCGGGACCTGGCCCCGTATGTGAGGCGGCGTGGCGTAAAAGGCTCTTTATCTGCACTGTATAAAGTCGCGGTCACGCTGCGCTGCTGCGCACGCTGCCGCGGAGGTTATTATCCATTACCCGCCCGGCGCTGTCGACGGCGCACTCCCGGGCCGGGCATAATTGTCCTTCTCGGCTACAAATTGCCTCTCCCGGCAGGCCCATTTACATAAATCCTCCGAGCTCCTCAGAACGCGATTGGCGCGCGCGCTTGTGCACCGCATCAATCCCGATGATTTGGTAATAATAGTTAAATCGGCACTAAATGGTTCCTTCAATTAAGACAGAGGCAAAAAATTAATCTCAGGGCTTTATGTCACAAAACATTAGCAAATGCAGAGAAGGTTACGGGGCGGGGAGTGTGCGTGGGCTGCAGGAGGGGGTCCACCATATGGCTGGGCATTGCCCGGCGGTCCCTCCCTGCCCAGGTGTCTCCCAGTGGGGGTCTCCCTTTGAGAACCAGCAGGCACCCTGGGGCTGCTGGGCAGGAAGGGCCACTGGAGGCCAGGCCCTGGCCAGGGTCTCTGTCGTGGAGCCCGTACAGAGGCATGGCTTCTCCCTGCCCTCCTTCGCTGCAACCCCAGCCTGAAGCCTTGACCTCGGGACAGCATTGCTGACCCACAGAAGCCGCAGCCTCGGGGCCGGGAAGGAAACCCGGCCCAGAGAGCAGGTCCCTGCCTCTCCCCCACCTCCGGCTTCTGTCCCCACTCTCCATCCACACGCTACAAGACTCGAGGCTGCAGCCAGCAGTTGGGCCCAGGGGATGGGCCCTCTGCCCTGCCGGAAGTGGGAGGGTCAAGCAGGGTGGGCAGGAAGCTGGGGGCTAGGAGGATCTCACTGCAGGGCTTCCTGCCCGGCCTTCTCAGCCCACAGAGGCCCGGCCTCCTTGCTGGACAGGAAGGTGACGAGGGACGTCTGGCCCCACAAGGCCAGACTGGGTCAGCCTCTCAGTCCCCGTCTGCGACCCAGTGTCACGAGCAGCCACACTCCCTTCTGCACCCCGTGGGCAGGGCAGGGTTGACGGGCTGCCGAGCCCCCAGCCCCTGTCCAACTGCGGGCAGGCAAACACACGCCAGTTTCCCCAGGCACGTGGGGTGGTGAGGAGCGTCGAGCCTGTCTCCTGCGCCGCACTGATCCTGGGTCAGCCCAGCCCAGCTCCCCGCCTGGAGGAGGCCGCACAGCTGCAGGCCCTGGGGAAGTGGAGACACAGCCCCTCTGGGAGGTGGACGGGGGGTTCGGCTGCCTCCACAAGACCCCCTTGGAGGGCTGAGCCTGTGGGGGGCCCAGGGGACTTGGAGGGAGAGTGTGTGTTTATGTGGCTGTTGCCCCACCCCACCCCTTCTGAAGTGGACCCTGACCTCAGGAAGCTGTCCCAGTGCCTTCTGTCCCAGCTCTGGTAGGGCCTGGCCTTGGACACTTGCCAAAGGCCAGGCCTGGACTCGTGTGATCCCCACCCCAACCTGGCAGTAACCGTGTTACTGCCCGATTTCCAGGTGGAAAGACTGAGTCCACTGTCCCAGTCACCAGGGGCCAGGTAGCTGCACAGCCCTGGCTCCTGGGGGCTGGGCTTCCTCTTGGGGGCTGGGGCCTCACCAGTGGTTAAGACTGGACACCACTGAGAGCTTTCTCCCCAGCAGGGTAGAAGGATGGGGTGGGATAAAGAAGCGCCCCACTTCCATCACAGCCCTGCAGGGAGCAGGTGCAGACACAGAGGTGCCCCGATCGCCAAGGGCCTGTGGTCAGGAGGCAGAGCATATTGGTGGGGAGTCAAGTGTCCAGAAGAGCTCAGTACTGGCCCAGACTCTGACCCCCAGCAGAGACCCATCCGGGAAGGCGCAGGGGGCTGTCCTAGGCACACAGGGACTGTGGGAACAAGGCTTAGGCTCCTGGGCAGAGCTGCTGTGCCCATGCCTGTGCCCACCTTGCCCACCACTGCCTGTGCCCCCAGGGCAGTGAGGGCCAGCCTAAGCCTACTGTGTGCAGAGCTTCGAGGCCGCGAGGAGCCCAGGAAGAAGCGGAGCAAGCTGGAGGACAGCGTCTATGTGGGCCTGCAGCCGTCCTCCGGGGTGAGTCTATAGCTTGTCCCCCAAGATCGACCTGAGCCAGGGACACTGGAACGCCCACTGCTCCTGATGCCCTCCGTCCTCCAGCAGGGGTGGCCCCCTGCGGACAGGAAGACAGCTCCCTTAGGCCGAGCACCCTCTGGGGAGGCTCTGGATGCAGTGTCCACCAGGTGCATACCTGGTGCTGGCCCTTCTGCTGAGCCCAATATCCTTCACCCAGCACCAGGGCCCCTGAATAGGATGCTGAGGTAGGGGCCACTCAGTGGGGCAGTAGGGCAGTGCCATTGGGGAGCTGCCTTCGAGCCCAGCGTGGGCAGAGGCAAGCCCAAAGCCCGAGAGGCTGTGGCCACGGTGGGCCAGGATGTAGCCACGGCCTCCTCGTCCTCAGGAGAAGGTGCGGTGCAAGAAGAGCAACACTCAGGGTGAGCTGGGGTCCTCTGTGGCCCACCAGGTGGCCCAGCTGAAGCCGAAGGTCAAGAGCAAGGGTCTGCCCAGTGGCCTCAGCCCCTTCCAGAGAAAGGAGGCTGCCCCAGGTGGGCGCATCCGGAAGAAGCTGTCCCGAGCCAAGAGTGCCAAGGTGTCCAGGGCAGCCCGGCACTCACAGCCTGACGGTGACGGCGGCAGGGAGATGCCAGTGGGGGCCACGGCACACGAAGCAGGCACGTTGCTGGTGGGCAGGGTCACAGCCAGGACTCCAGGCCTGGAGGGGGGGACAGGGGCGTGGGCACTGCCAGAGCCAGGTCAGGCTCATGGAGCTGGGCAGACCTGGGAGGACCTCTCACTGGGACAGGCTGGGAAGGGCCCTCACGGCCAGGGCAGAGCTCAGCGGCTCTCCCTGTGGAGGAAAGAGGCCCTTGGATACATCCTGGAAATGGGGGTTAAAAATAGCCTCTGCCCTCCGGGGCCTCCATTCCTGCAGTGTCCGGCCAGGGGTTATCTCCCCAGCAGCCATGTGTCCAGGAACAGGAGCCTGGAAAAACAGACACTTCCTCCCTCCCCGGCCCCTCCCCCAGGGTCAGGGGCTGCGGAGAGCAAAGGGAAGCCCTGCTGGGGGTGGGGTGCAGGAAGCCAGCCATCTGGGCCCCAGGATGCGGAGAGGGGACAGAGGGGACGGGCCGCCTGGGGAGGGGCCCAGCCATGCAAATTGGGGCTGTAGAAAGAAAACCCCTTCCCCTCCCCCACCGAACACCCTCAGCTTGAGGGCTGGGTCCCCGAGTTCCACCAAGAGCAGCCCTAGAGCAGCCCAGAGGGAGTTCATGACAGGCTGGACCTCCAGTCCCCACAGGCCCCCCTCCCACCCCCAGATGGCAAGGCTCAGCCCCCTTTGCTGTCCCCAGGCAGCGGCTATGACAGTGAGGACTGCCAGGCCCTCCTGGAGACCGCGGCGGCCCCCACGGAGCCCGGGCTGCTGCTGCACTCGGGGTCTGGGGCAGCGGTGCTGGGGCCCTCGCCCTCCTCTGTGGTCAAGATGGAAGCCAACCAGAAGGCCAAGAAGAAGAAGGAGCGGCAGGGCTTGCCAGGTAACAGGAGGCCAGGCCAGCGGGCAGCAGGGCTGCACCCACAGCCAGAACCCATGACGGCCTCCCTCCCTCCCACAGGGGCCTGCCGCCTGTCCAGCCCCGAGGGCGAAGTCAAGATCAAGCGGCGGACGGTGAAGGCCAAGGTGGGCGCCAAAATGGAGCGGGCCCCAGGCCGGC
>NW_025999895.1:1240957-1258871 GCF_001458135.2 Marmota marmota marmota | reverse complement strand
CATGGCCACCCTTACCACTGCCCCTCTCTTCTGCCCTCCTCCCCACAGAGGAAGAACGGGGCCCTGTCCATCGCCCTGTCTGCCCGCAACGCCAAGGCCATCCTAGGAAAGGGCAGGAAGCTGGGCAAGGTGAAGAGCAAGGCTGTCAGCACCCAGGTAGCAGCCCGCCCAGCCCGGGAGCCGGGCCCCGCCTCTCCTGCCCTGCCTGACTCCTCTGGCCCCCAGGCTCAGGGCCGAGCGGTGAGCCGGCTGCTGGACACCTTCGCTGCGGAACACGACTTCGAGTTCGCCCGAGACAGCAGCTTCTCGGAGGAGGAGGAGGAGGCCAGCAGCCCCCTGAGTGTGGAGCAGAGCACTGCCCTGGGTGAGTGGGCGGGACGGGCACCAGGCTGGGTGGGGTGGGCTGGCGCTGACGCTCTCCCCCACAGCTCGATCCTGCACCATCCATAAGGAGGACCTGCAAGACGGGCTGCCCGTGCTCATCCCCAAGGAGGACAGCCTGCTGTACGCGGGCAGCGTCAGGACCCTGCAGCCCCCCGACATGTGAGGCCCGGTGTGGACGGGAGGGACAGGGCTACAGCTGCAAGTCCCCCACAGGCCCCTCACGCTCTCCCATACCCTCAGCTACAGCATCGTCATCGAGGGCGAGAGAGGCAATCGGCAGCGGATCTACTCGCTGGAACAACTACTGCAGGAGGCGGTGAGGGAGGCACCTGCCTGGGGGACAGCCTTGGGGGTTTGCCCTGGGCCCGGAGACAGCCTTGGCCTGGCCCTTTGGAGAGCCCCTGTGGCCAGGCCCCGCCTGCTCACAGGCCACTCTCCTCTGCCCACCACCACTCACTGCAGGTTCTGGACGTCAGGCCACAATCCAGCCGGTACCTCCCGCCTGGCACACGAGTATGTGCCTACTGGAGCCAGAAATCTCGCTGCCTGTACCCAGGCAACGTGGTCCGAGGTAAGCCTGTCCAAGAAGCACCCGGGCCAGGCTCCCTCTGAGACCCTGTGTACCTGGAGACCCCACCCACACAGCACTTCATGCCGGGGAGGACGGAGAGGCACACCTGGGCCCCTGCTTAGAGCAACACCACAGGAGCATCTCCCAGGGGCCATGAGAAGCAAGGAGGGCCTGGGCAGAGAGGTGCCCATGTCCAGCCAGGCAGGGGGGCTGGGAGGACGGACTCAGAGCCCAGTGCTGGGTCCCCAGATCCATGGTGCACAGACCAGCTCTCCCGAGGCAGACCTCTGGTGCCAGGGCAGGATGGCTGGTGGGTCCTCAGAGGAGTGAGCGGAGGCCTGCTGGACTCTCCTGGAAGGGGCCTCCTCCCAGGTGACTTGGCTAGAGGTGTGTGTGCACCTGCACAGGTGCATGCCCTGGGGTTGAGTGGCCTAACACCTGCCAGCCACGCCCCAGGAGGGCCGAGAAGGCCGTTGGCGCCCAGGCTGCAGTGGCAACTCCAGGGCCAGCGGGGACTGGAGAGTAGCAACATCCCGCTCAGCCCCCCACTGTCCCTCCTGCCACGTGCTCAGGCTGTGTCCCCTCGGCAGGTGCCTCCAGCGACGAGGAGGAAGACCTGGACTCCGTGGTTGTGGAGTTTGACGATGGGGACACAGGCCACATTGCTGTCTCTAACATCAGGTTGCTGCCTCCGGACTTCAAGATCCAGTGTGAGCACCCTGCATGCTCCCCTCCCCGGCCCTCCTGCCCAGGCCAGCTCTACCTCAGCTCCCAGAGAGGAGGAAGGGAGGAGGGGTGCCCCCCGGGCCCCACTGAGCCCTTCTGCCCGTTCTGCAGGCACAGAGCCCTCTCCAGCCTTGCTGGTGTCCAGCAGCTGCCGGAGGACCAAGAAGGCAGCCAACGAGGCCCCCCCATCCAGTGAGGCCCCCACCCCCAGCCTCTCCCCTAAAACACAGGATGGCCCTGAAGCCACAAAGACCCCTGGGAAGAAATCCATCGTCAAAGACAAAGCTGGTATTTGCAGGACTGCAAGAGCCCAGGGCAGGGAGGCCCTGGTGGGGGTGGGCAGCCCGGGAGGGGGAGCACCCACGGGGAAGCCTGGTAGGGCTGGGGAGGGGCAGGTGGAGGCCACCCGGGGACCCAGCTGGTGCCACTGACCCTACCTGGCTTCCCCCCCAGGCAAAGCAGACCTCCTAACCTCAGGTGCCAAGTCCCCCACGGGGGCCTCGGACCACTTCCTAGGCCACAGGGGCAGCCCCCTGCTGAGCTGGTCAGCGGTGGCGCAGACCAAGCGCAAGGCGGCAGCGGCGGCGGGCAGCAAAGGGCCAGGGGTGCTGCAGAACCTCTTCCAGCTCCACAGCGCCAAGAAGCTGCGGGCCCGCGAGGCCCTGTTCCCCGCACACACCGCGGCCACCCCTGTGTTCGGCAACGGCTTCCGCGCCGACTCCTTCAGCAGCCTGGCCAGCTCCTATGCACCCTTTGTCAGCGGGTCTGGGTCAGGCCTGCCCGGGGGAGCCCACAAGTTGCTACGGGCCAAGAAGTCTGAGCGGGCGGAGGCTGAGAAGGGCGGGCGGCGGCGGGCAGGCAGCGAGTTCCCGGTCAAGCTGGACCACGAAGGCGTGACCTCCCCCAAGAACAAGAACTGCAAGGCGCTGCTCGTGGGTGACAAGGACTTCGGCCCCAAGCTGGGGCGGCCCCTGCCCAGCCCCAGCTACACACACCCGGCCCTCATGGGCAAGGACAAGAAGGGGCGGGCACCTGCCCACCCGCTGCCCATGGGGCTGGCTCTGCGCAAGTACGCAGGGCAAGCCGAGTACCCACTGCCCTGCGACAGCGACTGCCCCAGCTCCTACTCGGACGAGGACGAGGATGGGCCGGGGCTGGCCGCCGGCATGCCCTCCCGCTTCCTCACCCGCCTGTCCATGTCCTCCTCCTCGTCCGGCTCGTCCACATCCTCCTCCTCAGGCTCCATGTCCACCTCCAGCCTCTGCTCCTCAGACAACGAGGACTCCTCCTACAGCTCTGACGGGGAGGACCCGGCCCTGCTGCTGCAGACCTGTCTCACCCACCCCGTGCCCGCCCTCCTGGCCCAGCCCGAGGCCCTGCGCTCCAAGGGGGGCAGCCCCCATGCCCATGCACAGCGCTGCTTCCTGTCCAGGGCCACGGTGGCCAGTGCAGGTGCGGGCACCGGCCCCAGTGGTGGCAAATCCAAGCTTAAGCGCAAGGAGGCCTTGAGCTTCTCCAAAGCCAAAGAGCTTTCCCGGGGGCAGCGGCTGCCCTCCGTGGAGAACCGGCCAAAGATCTCAGCCTTCCTGCCTGCCCGGCAGCTCTGGAAGTGGTCGGGGAACCCCACACAGGTAGGCGGGCTCCTCTCCCCAGGGCCCAGGGCCAGCAGAGGAGCTCCTGTCCCCAAAGAAACTGGGTTCCTGTCTCTTTTCCTGTCCACACCCGAGTGCGGCTCTGGGGTAGCCGGGCCTCCTTTGGACGGGGCAGCTGCCTTTGTCCTTGGCTATGCTGTCCTACCAACGACTCCGCACCTCGGCCCAGCAGGTGCCTGCGCTCTGCTTCCCCTGGGCCATGTCCCTGGGTAGTTCTGGGGGCTTTTTCTGAGTTGGTGGGGAGGCGGCCAGCTTTGGGGGGCTGCGGGAGGTGGCACCACGTGGACGTTCCTGGTACCTGAACTTGCTCATGGGTGCCTGGGGTTGTCCATGGGGCCCTTTGCACTTGTGGACAGTGCTGTGCTGAACCCAGGCGCTCCACTCTGCCCCGATTCTGCCATCGGGATCACTGCAGTCTTCCTGTCCGACCCTGTGTGCAGGGCAAACCCGGGCGTGGCCCACTCCCAGGACCAGGGTCTGTGCCTGGCAGCACAGTGTGGGCATTTCTGCCCTCCCAGGAGCCCTTGGGCATCACCCAGAGGCTACACTGTTCCTCCTGCTCTCACTAGGCCTGTCCTCCTCACCTGGGCACTCCTCACCTGCTGCCTCTGGCTGTCCCCCTGCAGAGACGTGGCATGAAGGGAAAGGCCCGGAAGCTGTTCTACAAGGCCATCGTCCGGGGCAAGGAGGTGCTGCGCATTGGGGACTGTGCCGTCTTCCTGTCGGCCGGGAGGCCCAACCTGCCCTACATCGGCCGCATCGAGAGCATGTGGGAATCTTGGGGCAGCAACATGGTGGTGAAGGTCAAGTGGTTCTACCACCCCGAGGAGACCAAGCTGGGGAAGCGGCAGAGTGATGGGAAGGTGAGGGTCTGGGGGTGGTGAAGCAGGCACAGTGGGGGCAGCATNNCGGGTGGTGGGGCGCGGGCTGAGGCCGGCCCCGACGCCATGCGCCCCGCCCGGCAGAACGCGCTGTACCAGTCGAGCCACGAGGACGAGAACGACGTGCAGACCATCTCCCACAAGTGCCAGGTGGTGGCCCGGGAGCAGTACGAGCAGATGGCCCGGAGCCGCAAGTGCCAGGACCGGCAGGACCTCTACTACCTGGCGGGCACCTACGACCCCACCACCGGGCGCCTGGTGACGGCGGAGGGCGTGCCCATCCTGTGCTGAGCTGCCCGCCCGGCCAAGCAAGGAGCCCCGAGGTCGGGCTGAGCCAATATGCAAACCCACCCAAGGCTTTCCCGTGATTTTCCCTGGAAAGAGCGCTCTTAGGCGTGGACCCCAGTCCCGTCCATCTGCTGTGGAGGGTCAGGCTGGCCCCAGGCCCCCGGCCACTCTGCTTTCCCGCATCGGCAGTTCTCGAGATTCGTATCCAAGCCATATTTCCTATACCTCCGACTGTCCCACCAGGGAAAGCAGAAATCAGGTGTGTCGTCTATTTATTTCTCTATGTAAATATTGTATTTCTGCGGGGAAGTTTTATGGAAAAAAGTGGAAAAGGATTTTCCTCCCACTGGCGTGACGAGGGTGTGTCTGTGTGTGCGTGTGTCTGTGTCTGTGTGTGTGTCCACGCGAGCGTGTGCAGGGATTTTGTTCTGGAGTTTTCTATGGAAATGCGCTGTTCTCCTCAGCCTAGCTGAGTCCCTGAGGGGGCGCTCGTGTCAACAGAGGTAGCTCGTGTCAACTGGGGGCAGAGACCCCGGGACAGGTCGGGCGGGACCTGTTGCACCCTGTGATCTCTTAAGGGCCGACTGTAGACAGAAGTCACACTGGAGTTCATTTCCTTTGGATACATCTCTTAGGTAAAGGAAGAATCGGGGTTGGGGGTGGCAATGAGGGTCCCCCTGGAAAGAAAGGATTCCGGGCCAGGAGACGAAAGCAGGCTCCGTAGCCCCCCACCCAGGAGGGCAGCGGCCAGGCGTACCTTACCTCTGCTTAAAACAAAACAAAAGCGAACAAGTGTTTTAAGATACGAAAAGAAAAGGCGATGTCTTTATTTTATGCCCTAAATATTCCCCGTCATTTCTGATTTCCGTTCACATGGCCAGTTTGTCACAGGGAGCAGGGCTTGGTCAGCCCTGACCCCCTTCTCACCACCGGGGGGGGGTGTGAAAGACACCCCTTCCCCTCCAGGCGCTTCCCCTGGTGCCCACAACCACTGGCCAACCTCACTGGCCTGCTCAGGCACAGATGGTGGAGAGTCCTGTGGAGGCACTGGGGTGGGGAGAAGGACCCTACCCCTTCTCCTCTCTTCCCGGCTTCTGGCCCTCAGCCCCCTGCCCGTCCCGCCCCGTGGGGTTTCTGGGTCTTTCTGTGGCCACTTGGCAGGACAGATTTCCTGGCCTGGCAGGATCATGCCTGGGGCACAGAACAAGCATCTCCTGTGCCCACCCCCTGGCCACCACCCCTGCCAGAGGCCCTTGTCCTCAGAACTGTGTTGGGGGACACATGCTCCCCAGGTCCTGTCACCAATTCCTCATCCCACTGGGAGCTGCAGGAAGGCTCCCAGAAGGAAGGGTGTGGGTGGACACCCGCATCCCAGTCAGGCCCTCTCCGCCCCTTCCTTCGCTCGGGCCCAACACCGAGTCTCGTTTCCTCAGCTGCTGCCTGTCCCCCACCCCATGCTCTTGGTGGCTCCACAGGGCGCTCAAGAACGGGGAGGGGGCTGTTGTACAGGGCCCCGGCACCCAGCTTTCCCGCCACCCCCCCCATCTCCCCAGCGTCTCCGCGCGGGTGCAGTCTCTCACTCCTGGTGGTGGTTGGGGAAGTGCCCAACAAGGTCCCGCAGGAGGCCTGGCAGTCAGACATGTCCAGAGAAGGAAGGCGCACCGGCCGCTGGCTCTAGGGTCCAGGCTGCTCAGCCCCATGGCGAGGAGCGGCAGCGTCGGGAGGGCCTCCTTCCTGCTCGTGAAGCTCCCTTCCCGCCCTGCGGGGCTCTCCTGTGTCCGCATCTTGCGTTTTGTTTCTCTCTTTCCTTTCTTTCCGTGTGTGTGCGACTGGCGCGACCCCTCCCCTCGTGGCTAAAGCACGATCCTTGTAAATGTGTAACTAAGAGGATGGTTGGATTTTTTTTTCAATGTACACACTAAAAATAAAACAAACAAAAAAGGTTTTATGAACAGCAAACTATGTAAAGGCATTTTAGTATTAAATTTTTTATTGATAACTTGCTTAAGAATAAATATATGAACTATTGTACAGGTTTTCTGTGGTCCGGATCATGACTGTGCTAGCCCCTGTGTGTGTGTGTGTGTGTGTGTGTGCGCGCGCGCGCGCGTGCGTGACACAGTGGCTTCCCAGAGACCCTGGCACTCCTGGAGGCTCAGCGGACACATCCAGGCCTGGGATGGGGGACCTGGGCAGGGCGTCCCCGCCTGCCTCTGTGTTAGCCTGAGTAGAGCCCCGCAGGGCGCTGAGCCCAGCCAGGAAGGGCGCGTGTGACCAGCATGGACTTGAACCCGCCGACGTGGCCAGAGTGGGCACCCCTGGGAGGGGAACAAGATGGGTGAGAGAGGTTCCCCAAAGCCCACTCAGCGCCATGGACAACGGGGATGAGTACTGCAGACAGGACGGGGCACCGCCTCAGGGGGCAAGAACCACGCACTCAGCGTTCCAAGGCGGCAGTCCTAACTGTTAAACAGGACTGTGCAGCCCCAGAGGCAGACCCAAGATCGGGGTGCACTGGGAATGGGGTACAGCACACACCCCAGCTGGGGACAACCCCACCCATGGGGCTATAGACCCAAGGAAGCCTAGCACTCGCCAGGGCCAGGCCACTGGGTGGGGGTCCCGGGGGGGCAGGTGCGCGGAGGCAAGGTGGCTGGGCAGTGGAGCTGTGCCGTATGCACACAGGCTGGCCCTGGCTGAGGCCGCCCTTCCTCCACTCCTGCCCTGCTGGGACCCAGAGAAAGACCCTAAGTAGGCAGATGGGGCACAGGCTGGGCCAGAGGCCTGGTAGGCTGAGGGCTGGAAACTGGGGGGAGGAGGAGGCCTGGCTGAAGGCCACCAAGGGGCCTTGGAATGTGAGCGGGGTCGGGGCGGGGGTGAGCCCCGGGCAGGTGACCACTGGGCAGTCCAACCAAGCAGGACCCATCTCGAGGGTTCGCCTTCTCTGAGGAGGTCTGCAGGAGTCTGGTGAACCCAGGAGGAGGACACACAGCCCAGCCCCATGGCCATCCCCACCCTGGCCTCCGCCCCCTCATCCTCAACATCTGTGCCCTCCCCTCCCACCCTCTGCTCCATCCCTGCCCTTTCCTCCTCCCACCTCATCTCAGGCAGGGTGGTCCTGGCCTTCCAGAACCTACTGCCCCAGAATGGGGCCCGGGGCCAAGGGCAGGGCGTCAGGGGAAGGACACAGGGCTGCGGACCCCTGAGGGTTAAACATGCAAGACTACACTTTGATCAAGACAAACGAGGCATTATGCGAAATGCTGAAACAAGATAAATGATGGCCCTGGGTGAGTGGGATCAATAGACTGATGTTTCATCAGGTAGAAATGACAGCCCCGCGGATCGCAATTCGTTTTTAATACCACAGACCAATCGGGGACGAGGGGGCTTTAATTGCTGGTCCAGGCGAGGTTGCAGGGCTGGCGAGGCAGCGAAGCTCAGACCAGGCCAGATGTGGGGGAAGCTCGCTCCAGCACCCAGCCAGCCAGAGAGGGCCCCTCCCGGGCCTCTGGGTGCCGGCTGCAAAAGTCAGTGGTGCTCCAGGAGAACCCTCGCAGGCTCCCTGTCCCAACCTGCCAAGCCCCTCCATTCCATGAGGGTCAGAGACCTGGCCTCGGGCTTTCTGTGCCCTTCCCTGGCACCTGCACCCTCTGTACCCCACCGAAGGCCACCTGCTCCTACCTGCCTGGGACAGTGACAAGAGTCCAGCCTGAGTGGACAAGCTCCAGGTAGACGGTCAGGCTGTGGGTCATTCAAGGTCAAGTCCCCTACTCAGTGACACCCCCTCATGACTGCGCCAGGGAAACCAAGAGGCCCCAGTAATGCCATCCTTAGCCTGCCCGGACTCCAGGAAAGAGGTGGGCAGGGCACGCAGCTGACTTGGCATCTATTTGGCTTCCAGACTAGGCCCCCGGTGCCACCTAACTCTTCCCAGATGACCCTGGCCCCAGTGTCCTCACTTGTGAACTGGAGACCTCGACTCTCCATTGCTCACCGACCCTAAAACCAGGCAGCCTAAGGGACTTCTGAACCAACATGGGCAGGACCCACCCAGTCCACTTCAGGCCAGGGCAGGGAGAGACGGGGCCCTCCCCGGTGCCTCCTCCTCCACTCTCCTAGGCCTCCAGGCCACGGGGATACAGCAAGGCCTGGGCCTAGTGGGGAGAGCCAGCCCCTACCCTGCTGTTAGGTCAGGGTCCTGGCTTGCTGCACAGCTCCTCAGGGACCAGGGAACTGTGGATTCCCCAGGCTGTGGCTCGGGGACGGAGGGCTTCACTGAGTGCCTGCTCCTGGGGTACATGGGTCCTGCATGCAACCAGCCCTGTTGAGAGACCCCTGGGTGTCAGGAACGTGACCCGCCATGCTCACGAGAAGGAGCTGGAGACGAGCTCCGGCCTGCTGCAAACACCCTAGCATTGGCCAGCCAGCCCCAACAGACCCGCGACACCCCTGTCCCCTCACAGCAGGGCACGTGTGTTCTCAACCCCCAGCAATGTGATCCCTCCCAACATGGACACTGCTTGTTTCTTTCTCAGCCATCCATCCCTCTGTCCTTCCCAGGCTGATCCAGAGGCCTCCCTGACCCACCCTGCCCCAAGGTTCGAGCAACCCTCCCCTGAGCCGTCGGATGGTCTGAAGGCCCCCTCACAATACTTCGCTGAGAGGGGAAGTTCAAACCACCCTCGTTACGGGGAGCCTCTAACAGGTTTATGATCATGCCCCTTGTCAGGAATCTGTTTGGGCTTATAAGAAACAGGCTTGGGATGCAGCTCCGGGGGCGTGCTGCCCTACCCTGAGAGGCCCTAGATTCAACCCCAATTTGTTTTTGCAAACAAAACAACAGAGACAAGCTCTGGCCAGCAGGGCGGTGAGACGGCTGCACCACAGGTACCAGGCCTCAGTGCTCCTCCACAGCCCCACAATGGCTCCCTTTTTCTGGAGCCTGCAGGGATGGTCTGGACAAGCCAAGAGGGAAAGGCAATGTAGAGGGTGGGAGGAGGGTGAGAAGGGGGCACATGCCCACAGACAAGGGCAGGCCAGCCGCACAGTGCCCAGGCAGCCTGGGCCCCACTGGAGGGCGAGTGGCAAATGTGGAGGACCAGCAGGAAAACCACTCCTCCTCCAGCCGAGCAGGGCTCCAAAGTGTCAAAGCCCTCAAAAGGCACCCAAGGCCACTGCTCCTGAGTCCCTCAGTCCCTCATGCTGCGGGGAAAGGCTTCTCTATGCTGGACCCGACCAGCTGGGGGGCCACTCTGCACCCACGTGGCTCCGGCTTGTGAACCGCCAGGCGGCTCTGGTCACACGAGCCAATCAGGCCCATCCCGGTATCTCCGCCCCTGCACCACAGTGATTGGCTTTGGGTGATCACATGACCCAGGCTGAGCCAATGAGAGTCTGTCCCTGGGATCCCACGGGCTAACCCCGCTTTTTGGAGGGAGCCTGGTGAGGACGTTGCAAACCTGGGTGTTTAGTAGCTGTTTCCCACGGTGATTGATCTAGTCTCCGCTTGGTACTGGGCTCGGGCAGTGACCGAGGCGGAACTCCCAGGTGGCGTGGCTGAATGAGTTACGGGACTACCAGATTCCGTTTAATTTCACACAAAGAAATTTGTGGCACGTGTGTTCCATGGAATATTTAGAACATACTCATACTAAAAAATGATTCGTTCTTTATCTGAAATTTAAACATAACCTGACATCTTGTATTTTATTTGCTAAATCTGGCAACCTTGAAGCCCAGCTGTCCACAACCCACCTAGCAGTAAGCAGGTACACTAGCTGCCTATCACCCAGCAGAAAGGGTGCACTCAAAAGAGGCCAGACAGATGCTGAAGACACTGGAGGCCTCTGGAGCCCACTTCTGTCATGTTGACCCTCCCTCACCACAAATTCATGGCCACTCAGAAGTCCTTTAGCCTACTGACCAAGGAGGCAGCAGCCACATTTACAGATAGCTCTTTGCAGAATGTCAGCAATATCCCGAGTGCAAGGCTGAGCCATATAGCCCCCTTTATAGCACCACCCTCCCAGGATACAAACGTTGAGCAGCTGTCTTCATGTCCAAGGTGAAGGTCAGTGCAGAGCTCCAGTAGTGCCTGGCCATCTAGTCAGACACGAGGGACTAGGAAGGAGAACATGGCAGACAAGAGCCAGGCAGGATTCAGTTGGAAAACATCTTGGGCTGCGCCCAGCTGGCATGCCCATGTGAGTATCACCAGAGGCCCAACTGCCAGTTAAGTTCTTACTAGTCAGGGCACATGACCCAGCTAGCCAGCCTGGAGCTTGCTCAGGGCTTGCAGGGGTCAGGCAGGACGATCATGCCCAGGACCCCACCATGAGGCTCCGTGCCCATGGCTAACTCGGGCGGGTCCCCAGTGCAGATGTCGGGAGTGAGAGCAGACCTTGAATTCCAGCTGTGGGGCTGCTGACAGTTTTGGACTCCCTCCACTGTCGTGTGGGCAGAATGTCCTCACCTTGTCCTCACCAGGAGTAGTCTCAGTTCTGGATTTGAACACGCCATGGGCCTGGACAAGCTAGGCCTGCCCAGGAAACCCCACCCCACCCCTGCGACTAAGGAGCTCATTTCCAAGTACAGGTCCAGCAAGGAGCTGAGCTGTGACCCTTCTCCATCCCACCCTGGCCTGGTGTCCAGGCTCCAGGGCCTGACCATTCTGAGGTGGGGCAAAGAGCTGGAGCCAGAGGTAGAGTTGGAGGAATCAGAGCCTCCCACTGTCACACCAGGGTCCTGGACTCCACCTCCTGTCCTGCATCAGACCTGTGCTGGTCTGCAGCGTCGCACCCACAGGAGGACAACATGCCAGTCCAGGGACTGGGAGCCATAACCATCAAGTCATTGCAGGGAATGGGAGGAAGATGGCAAGCTGCCAGGCTGGCCTGTAGCTAGGCAGGGGCCATGGGCGGAAGTGGGGACCTCAGGAGCTTCCTCTCTGATGTGCTAATGACCCTGGGAAGCCAGGAGCCACAGGCTCCCTCGGAAATAAAGGTTGGGGTAACCATCAGGGAAAGAACCCCCATGCACAGCTTTGCCCAGATGAGCTGGCAGCATGGTGAAGCCAGTGCTGGCCCAGTCCTGAGGAGCTGTGAAGACCCAGTGTCTTCTGACCACTCAGAACTAAAGGAAGGCACCCCATGCATCGTTTCTTTCCTGGGCAGAGGTTTTTATTTCCTCTTTCCTCCCCCTGCCCACCGTGGGCTATCAGATAGGCTGCAGTGGGTAGTGCCCAGGAGTGCTCCCAGCTGCAGATATTGGCAAAGCCTCACCAGAACTTGGAAGATGGGCATGCATGGACGGTGAGCACAGTCATGTCAAGTGGCCTGGGTCAACACCTGGGACTGGGGGAGAGTAATGCTGACCTCTAGACAGTTGCACAGTGTCAGGCCAGGTGCCCAGGAATATAGGACATGAGCTAAGGGTGAGCATGTGGTCACACGGGGCTGGGGCAGGGTCACCGCTGAAGCTGGTCTGCTCTGGAACCTCCTAGCCACTTCGTATGTGTGTGTGTGGGGGGGCGGTGCTGGGACTGAACCCAGGACCTGCACATGCTAGGCAAGTGCTCTGCCACTGAGCCACTCCCCCAAGCCCCTTCTGTCTACTTCTAATGGTTACAAACCCCCTCCCCCAGGCAGGAATTGGTGCTGGTAGAGCTGCTGCCCGAAACCAAATCCGGCAGCCACACAGCTGGCCTGTGGGATGAGGCAGGCTGGCCCTGTCTGGGTCGCATCCCCATGCTCCTGTCCCATCCCCTGCCATGTAAGGAAAGAAGGCAACACAGAGTCACAGACCGAGGGACAGCTGGACAGGCAGGCAGGACTTAGACAGCTAAGTCCTCAGAGGCCCAGAGGCCAGCGCTGACCCCAGTCATTTTGGGGGTGACTTTCCTTTTGGCTGAACGTGTTTTAGTCAGTATTCCATCAGGACCAAAAGACTCTTGGGGTGCCAGCCCTGGTGCCAGGTGCCTGTGACTCCTCCGTTTCACAAACAACGATAGCCTGCTGTGGCCACTGGTGAGTCACACCCTGAGCACCTCTGGGCTTCTGGGTCCTACAAAAACTCTGGTAGGGGTGGGGCCAGTGGGAGTCTGAAGGAGACCACATACCCACACACAGATACTTCCTAATCGCTGAGGTCCGACCCCACGAGTGACTGCCCAGCTGCTCAGCACAGAGTCTGGGACCAGGGGTAGAGTGAGGCCCCTGCAGGAAAAACACGTGTGCACAAGGACTTCAGAGCATGGGGAATGTCCCACGGGAGTGGGCAGGCCTGTCGTCTCTGCTGCTGGGGAGACGGTGGCTCTCGTGAGCCCAGGAGCGTGGGGCCAGCCGGGCAGGGTAGCAAGACCCTGCCTCCTGAAGGCAGAGGGCGGGGGGGTGGGGTTGGGAAGCTGCTGTGTGAGGCCCGCCCGGGTCCTGCAGGCACCCCATCAACAGGACAGGAGCAGGATTTCATAGTTTTTGTTTCTGTTGTTTTCTTTCCTTCTCTTTCTTTTTTGTTTGTCAGTTACCTTAGTTTTTGAGACAGGGTCTCAAGGTTGTGAGCTCCTTCGACCCTCCTGCCTCAGCCTCCTAGCACCTGGGACGGGAGGTATGCACGGCCAGGCCGGCTTCGCCTCTGCCTGCACTGTCCCCCTCCGAGTGTCTGGTTTTATTTTCATGGAATGTGCCCTTCTGTGAGTTCCAGCGCAGGTGTCACAGCAGGAAGGCAGAAAGAGCAGCTGCCACTGGGGATAAGGCGCAGACCCCAACTGGCACTGGGGAGGAGGCTGAGGCCGGGGAGAGACCTTCTCTGTCTCTCTCTGCCTGCTGTTGCTGGGTGGCCAGAGGGTTGCCAGTGCTGAGCACTCGGGTCTCCCAGAGCGTGGCCTTCCTGGCCACGGGCCCTGCTCTCCCCGCAGTGCACAGAGAAGATGGGAAGACCTCTGTGGCCACACCTGCGCCCCACGTAAAGAGGTGGCATGGACAGCCGGCCGCGGAGGGGCCAGAGAGAAGGAGGGAGTGGGGAGGGAGGAGGGACCCCTGGGCCCCCAGGGCCAGAGCTCCGAGCTGCCCTAGCCCGGCCGCTGCTCTTGGGCTGCCTCCTGGCTGGGGGGTCTCTGGGCCAGCCGTGGCCCCCTGGACCTGGTTTCCTTATCTATGGTAGTGAAGAGAGAAGGGGCCCAGGCTACGCCCCAGGGAGGGCACCTCCGCCTCGACATCAGCCCTTCCTCTCCAACCGGGAGGGCCGGTGCCTGCCCTGTCCTTTGTTCCCAGTAACAGACCCCAACTCCACGTGGGCACACGGCCATCCAGAATGAAAGTCACATTCCCCAGCTTCCCTTGCAGCTACAGGCAGTCACGTGACTGAGTTCTGGCCGAGAGACTGGATGCGATGCCACACACAGTGGAAGTGCCCTAATACATAGGGACTGTGCCCTTTCTCCCCTCCAGCTGGTTGTATTGTCGGTGAAATAGCTGGAGCATGGGCAGCCACCTTAGATCCTGAGAAGGAAACCACACAGGAACAACAGAGCTACGAGACAGGATGCTGGGTCCTGGTGACTATGGAGTGACCATATTTCTGTAGAGTCTCTGTGGTGCCTACATCTGATCATGGCTGATGCCTGGGGCATAATTCAGTTTGGCCTCACTCCACAGCTCTCCTTCTATTACCAGCCCTGCCTGTCCACACCCACCTCTCCCCACGCCCTCTCCCTCTGTCCAGAGCCCCACTGTCATTCCGCTGGGGCTGCCTTAGCACTGGACTCAGGAGTCCCCAGGGCACTCTGGTCTCTGAGGCTGAAATCCCCAGTTTGATGTCAAGCCCAAGGCAGGCCCTCCCTCTCCTGGCACAAAGGGCCTGGCATAGCTGTGGTATGCATCCAACTGCTGCCCCCCAGGGCGACATTAACCTGAGGACGGGCCACAGTGTCCACTGCGGTGTCCCCAGCGCCCAGCTCCAGGACGGCATAGCAGGGGCCAGTGAGTGCTCCCAGGTGAGCCTCACAGCACCCCCACCCTGGGCATCGCCCCCCTGAACCTCACAGCACCCCCACCCTGGGCATCGCCCCCCTAAACCTCACAGCACCCCCACCCTGGTCATCACCCCCCTGAACCTCACAGCCCCCCACCCTGGGCACCGCCCCACGAGCCTCACAGCATCACACGGGCTCCAGCCCCCTCTGCTGCCCTCTCCTGCCCTGCCCAGCCCTGACCTCGTGCTGCAGCTCCGAGCCTCGAGGCCTTCCTGCAGCCCACATCTCCGCATGGCGCCTTCTGAACTCCGCCTTCAGACTTGAGGGAAGAATCAAGGCCAGAACTCCAGAAGCAGCCCAGGGCTGGCAGCAGCTGGGCACCCCGTCCACAGGGGCATTGGGAATCAAGGGCAGAGCATGTTCCCCTGGCCCCCACATGGCCAACAGGAAGGGACAGACAGTCCCAAGTGCTGGCATGGGTGTGGGGACCTCAGAAGCCCCTCATGCTGCGGAGGAAGTGGCTGCCAGGACAGCCTCCTGGGGAGAGGGCAATCTGCACTCCAGCTGGACCCTCGCCTCCCTGGCAACCGACACTACACAGACCCAGGGACAGCCGGAGCGTCCACAGCACTGTGTCTGTTAGCAGGGTGGATATGCTGAGCCACATCCCCGGGCGGAGACGCACAGCAGTGCAGGGCACACCCCAGACCTGCAGAGGCCCCAGGACCCGCGTCGCCCAGCAAGAGAGGTGAGCCTCCAGGAGGCCAGGCAGGGCGCTTCCTTAGTGTGCATGTGGTGGCCAGGCAAAACCCACCCACAGGTTAGGAGTGGGGGCATCCTGCCCCGGGGATGGGAGGTCACAAGGAGCCCCTGGGGGCTGGGGCTCGGATGATAATGGTATTCCCACGGGTGTAAAAGTCCATCCATCTCTAAATTTAGAATTGGTGCACTTACCTCAAAATGCATTTTTAAAATGAGGAGAGAGGGCCAGGGGTGTAGCTCCGAGGCATCTGGCATGCACAAGGCCCGAGTCCCACCCTCAGCACAACTACGGAAAAAGTAAAAAAGAAAGAAATGGGGCTTAGTGTGGGATGCAGAGTATGGCCTCCACCCCCGTCCAGCCCTCCTCCCTCAGTCCCTTTCTGCTTAGCGCAGGCCTGGTTTCTGCCTTGAGGTCAGCTTCCTTGAGGAGCTATGCATTGCTGTCCCCTGGCTGAGCCCTCTGTTCCTGAGCTCTGGCCACTTCTTCTGGTCCATCCTCTCTCTTTGACCTTGACGGGTCTCCCTGCCTGCCTGCAGCATGTGGGGCTGTCCCAGCTGTGCAGAGCACCTGCACACCCTGAACCCCCAAGCCAGAGGATGCTCTCTTTTTGTTTTGGAGGGGGAGGGTACTGGGAATTGAACTCAGTGGCACTTTACCCCCGAGCCACACCCCCAGCCCTATGTTGTGTTGTATTTAGAGACAGGTCTCACTGAGTTGCTTAGCACCTTGCTTTTGCTGACGCTGGCTTTGAACTCACAATCCTCCTGCCTCAGCCTCCCAAGCTGCTGGGATTATAGGCATGCACCACCACACCTGGCTAAGAGGCCGCTCCTCTTAAGCACAGACTTCTGAAGTCTTCTTTGCCCCTTCTAGGTGCACTTTGCCCACCGGCAGGATGCATTTCCAACCAGGAAACAGGCTCAGAGAAGACTTAGACTTGGAGCCTCAGGGTCCAGAACCAGCACTTCTGATTCCAGGCCACCAGATCCCAAGCTCTGACAGGTCCATCCAGGGATGGCAAACAGGTCATCTATGTGCTGTTGCAGCAGGGACTGCCTGGAGAACATACTGTGGATTCTGAGGCCACCTCTGGGTGCTGCAGGACAGGGTGGCTGACTGTCTAGTGATCTCTGCCGAATGATGTCCCTGAGGGCCATCCTCACTGGAACCCTACTGTCTGCACACAGGTCGTCTGCACCCACCTCCCTGCCCACAGCAGACACTGACGGCTCCTGTGTGCTTGTAGAGCCTGTGACCACCAAGCTCAAGGCACTGTGCCATGCACATGGCTGTGTGCCCTTTCAGCCTGCCCAAGAGGCCCGTTATCATCACCATGTGACAGGTGTGGAGGGTGAGGGTGGCTTGCCAGGGTCCCTGGCTCCCATGTGGCCAAGGACAGCTGTGCACACCACCAGACCCCACTGAGGCCACACGGCTGGAGCCCCTGGTGTCACTTCCTCAGCCCTGCCTTTCACACCTTTTCCACCACCGACTCCTACCTGCCCTTCAAAGCCACCTCTAGTGCGCCCTCCTCCCCTTGTCCCCTTTTTGTAAGCCCTCCCCCTCCTGACCACTCAGGGCTCCAGACGCTGCAGCCTGGACCTGTGTGTGGCTGCACTGCTAGACCACTGCACTCTCCCACCCTGGACTGCACACATCCTTTCCTCCTTGGGACTCTCAGGATTGAGCCCAGCCTGGTGCAGAAAGACCTCTCCGAAAAGACTTGCTGAGGTAATAAATGTCCCCTGCCTTGGAGGGAAGCCCTCACGTCAGGCTTCGTGCAAGCAAACTCACGGTGCTTCCTCCTTATGTGCTGAGTGCTCAGAAAAGCAGGCCCTGTGGAGGAACAACAGTGAGCAGTATCCACCCTTGCCCTGGGACTTCCGGTCCCATCGTGCCTGGTGACACAAGCTGAGCGTCTAAGGAAAATGGAACATCCAAGAGGGCCACCTGGAGGAGGAGCAGCCTGGACAGCATCGTCCAGGGCACTGACAGGCCCGAGGTCCTCCTCATCCACTGCGCTGGCTCCTGTTGCGACTCCTCACTGACGGGGATGAGGAACCCTCCAGAGAAGGCCCCCTTGGTCCAGGGAGGCTCCAGAGGCTCTGCACCAGGAAGGGACTCAGCCTAGCCCCAACCAGCCATCTCCAGGCCCTGGCAGAGGACGCACATCTCGCTTCCCACTTGCGTGGCAAGTTGTCACCCACAAAACAGAACTAAACAGCAACGTGTCCTAGGAGGGTTTTATTCACACTTCAGTGCGGGTCACCTCCCACTGCCCTGCGCCCCAGAGGCTGACTGCAGGCACCATACCGGTGGGCCTGGCTTTTCCTTCCTAGATCTAGCCAATGGGGAGCCCCAGCAGACAGGAGGAAAGTGAGGTCCACATAGGAAAACAGGCTCCTTCCTGCCAGGTCACAGCGTCCCCTCTCCAAGGTCACAGCTCCCAGAGAGGGGCTTCTTCTGCTGCAGCTGTCCTTCAGGTCTGGGGGATAACAGCTCCCCTTTGTTGCTGGCCCTGGGTATTGCAGGCCTCTCCTTAAGCCCATGTATTTTCCATTTATTCAGCTCTCCTCAAATGCCCCGTCTGAGGGTGCCATAAAAATGTAAGACCGTGTCAATTGCCCATATCAAAAACATTCTTGCATGTTCCACTTGGAGTAGTTTGGAGGGGAGACT
>NW_025999895.1:1229579-1239771 GCF_001458135.2 Marmota marmota marmota | reverse complement strand
CGCCGCAGCACGCCGCGGGCCCCGAGGCAGCGGGGCGCTGGAGGCGGCGCGAGTCGGCCCGAGCCTCCGAGCGCGCTGCGCGCGGCCGATCCACGCGCGCCGCAACCCGTATCCGCGCGCACCGCCCCACGTGGGGCCGCACGGGCTCGCAGGCTTGGGTGCATGATTGGCTGACGCTCAGCCAATCATCAAGCTTTGGCTGCCGCGGCCGCGTCGATTGGGCCCGGGACCCCTGGCCCGGCCGGGCCGGGCGGGACGGGGACGGAGCGCTTCTTTGTTCTCGCGCCGCGCCGACGCCCTCCGGGCTGGGGTCTGCCTGCGCGCGTCTCCCGCACCCCGGCTAGCCCGCACTCGCAAGCGAGAACCAGCTTCCTGAAACGCGAGCGGCGCGGGCTCTGACCTTGGACAAGCCCTTGCATTCTCTGTCCCTGGTTTCCTTACCCTGGTTTTATCCCTGTCTTCTGGGAATTGTGGCGAAGAACTGCCCCTACCACATGAGCTTCGGATCTTTCTAAAATCTAACCTTAATGATAGAAGGCTCTGGGTTTTTCCAGAGATAGGGCACATAGGAGATTGTCTAGCAGGAGAGACGCGGTTTCCAAGTTTTTCCAACCTGAGCCTGTCTTCAGGGTGAGCGTTTCTTCTAACCAGGAGTGGGGAGGCTACTTCTCCCAGATAGGCTGGTTGGGAATGGGGCAGAACCCCTGCTTCACCCTGGCCAGCTGTGCAAACTCTCCCTAAATCATCCCCTCTGCAATCATCCTTTCCATCAATCAATGGCTGTGGCCTCCCTCTGGGGTGGAAAGTGGTGGCCCCAGGGGCCAGGGGCCCTCACAGGGAGAAAGGGCTCTGGGCTGGGCTGGAGGGTCAAGGGTTCAGGTCTGGATCTGCTGACCTCAGAGTCCACCACCTTCCCTTGGAAACTGCCTGAAGCATTTCCCAGCGAAGCTGTAGATGGCAGTGCTGCCAGCTGTGGACATAGGCTCCCTATCTCCCCATGGGGGTGTGCAGCCAAGGAGATCAGGGACTGGGAATCCTCAGTCCCCCTGCCAACACTGATTTACCTGGAAAAGCCTCCAAGTCCGGGGGCTTTGGTGGAGAAGAGTGAGCCCTGATGATGGCTCAGGGCCTGAGATGGCAGCTTGGCCAAAATCAGGGTCAGCTCCAAGGTCACCTTTCCAGTCCTGGGAGTCTGTAAAAGCACCCAGTTCCATGAGAATGATGTTTGAATGCAGTCAGCATTCGGGATACCTGTGGGTGGAGCATGCCCCCAGCCACAGGGTTATCCTCAGCTCTGGGGCACTGGGCCACCTACTGCAGCTCCCAGCAAGCAGCACGGGGACCAGGGCCTCCTCAGCAGCATGGGCTAGTGGCCCCTGGAAGGACTCCCAGCCCTAGGGCCTTGGCAGGTGTCTGCAGCTCCCCGGGGATGGGGTGCTGGGAGGCTGACGTCTGTGGAGTGTTTTTACTGCTGAACAAATTGAATCAATTAAACAGGCCCCATCAGGGTGGCTAGGAGCTGGGTGAGTGGGAAGGAAGAGGGGGGTAGAGTCAGGGCAGCATGACTGGGTCTGTGAGAGGTGTCCTCCCCGCTCTGCTCTGAGGTTCAGACATACTCCCTTTCCCCTGCTGTTTGTGGGCAGGGGACCCTCTGTGATGACAAAAGGGAGGGCACATTACCAGAGGTGGTTGGTGTAGGAGGAGACTGGGTGGGGACTGGTGCCCTTCCATCCAGGGGGCAAGCAGTTCGAGGCCTCTCAGCTGCCTACCTCCTTAAACCTTTCAGGGCACCAGGCTTCTTCCAAAGGCTCACGTGGAGGCCTCTGGAAGCTGGGAGGGAGGCGGCAGAGGAAAAAGGCGGCCGATCACAGGAGTGATAGCCAGGGCCAGGGTCACCCACCTGGAGCAGAAGCTTCCCCTCAGACAGGCTGAGAATGATGTAGGTGCCTGCTGCTGGGACCCCACTGACCAGGGACAGCCACTGCCTGGGAGCCTGGCATCTGCTGCAGCATCCCTCCCACTCAAGTGGCTCCTAGGCCCAGACTCAATGCAAAGGCAGCAAAGTAACCTCCTCAGATGCCTTTCCCCAAAACCCAGGGCCAAGGGCATCTCTTCACACTGCTTGCTGCTAGGGTGGGACAGGGGAGCAGGCCAAGCTCCCCATCATGGCCACCACTGGCCACCATTTAGCCAAACAGCTATCCTTACTCTGTTACCCTGGACAGCGAGACCAGGTCTGTCCCTTGATGTCAAGTAGCCATTACTGGGTCACCTGGGACTCTCCTCGGCAAGCTCCCGGGGCAGATAGAATGGCCAGAGGGGGCCTTCATCTGCAGCTCAGGAGCCCCAGGCTGGGAGACTGAGAGGGGCATTGGCCAGCATGAGGTCAGGGGCTGGCTGAGGGTCCAAAAAATATCTGGGGACTAGGACTAGAAAGTGCCACTGTCTGCCACTGGGAGAGGTGCTGAACAGCCTCTGCAGGTGTCCTGTTTGTGGCCAGGAGACCCATGTGGGTGCTGATCTCTTTCTTGGCTACCAAGTTCAGCTGCTGCAGGACGACATACTGCAGGGGGGATGAGTGCGGAGAGGCAGGAGTGGTGGGGAGAGGGGCAGTGGTGCTGTAAGTTCTTGTTTGGAAGTCACCAGTGAGAAGCACACCTCTGCCTTTGAGTAAGGTGTTTAGGTGCACAGGGTTGGGGTGAGCCAAATGGGGAGAAAGGATGCCTGAGCCACCGGGCAAGCACCCTGAAGCACTCACTCACTCATGCATGTCGGACATAACTCCAGCTGCCCATAGAGGGGTGGGCACCAAAGCAGTCCACAAGGAAGTGCTGGGAGAAATGAACTTAGTTTACGGCACTGATACTTAGTTTATGGCACTGTTTCTCTGTTTTCTCCCCGATCTGGTGACTTGGTGAGCTTTCGTGCAGTCTAGGACTTCCCGTGGGCACCAAGTGAGTCCAGCTTGGGTCTAAATTCGACTCTGTAGCCTCCCGCTCTGGCTCTTCGATTACAATTCTGGCGTGAACCAGGAGATCAACTTCCAGCGCCCTACTCCCGCGGGAGCCGACCGGCCGGTAGGCGCAGTGCGGGGGCGCCCTCCAGCGGTCTCATTCGGTATAGCGAGCTGGTGAAGAGCAGGCGGACAGGCCTCGGGACGGGACGTCTACGCAGTGAGTTCCTGATTGGGGCGTGGGCTACTTAGGAACTCTGGAGCGAGCGTCTGTGCTGGGGGCGGGAGAAGCAAGAAGTCTCCTGAGCGACCTCACTAGGGTCCCGAAGAGGCGGGGCCAGGAAAGGTCTGCTGGCCGAAATGCGAGCAGCACAAGTTAGAAGCTGGGGGGGTGGGGTGGGGGGGTCACGTTAGGTGATGGTAGGAGCTGGGGGCACCCGGCCGCGAGCTGGGGAGCAGCAGGCCAGGAGCTCGGCCTGGTTTTATCCCCATCGCTTGGAGCTTTGTGACCTGAGGAAGTCCAAGCCTTCGGCAGCCTTGTCCTCCCTCTGCAATGGACCCGCCTCCTCACGTAGGGAGGCATCCTGCCCTGGCCCACAGCTCAGTCTTAGCGGTGGAACTCACAACCAATAGCTGCTACCCATTCTCTTGAAAGGAAGCAACTCCCTGGCTCACCCCGAAGTGATCACCCCTTCCGGGAACGAAATCCTGCCACACCCAGAGCCTGCTTGGAGCAGAGACTTGAAGCACACACTGCTCCCAATGGGACGGCTGTAAAGCCTGTAACCGTTTAAAATGTACAGTTCCGTGTCCTGGGTATATGACATCATTCATTTTCAAATTGTGTGTACATGTGTGTGTGTACAGTGTGTGTGTTAGCTAGTTTGCGTGCCTTTACGTGTACAATTCAAGGGCATTAAGTACATTCACGGTGTTTGTTGTACACCCCATTACTATCCATTGCCACAACTTTTCATCATCTCAGAAACTGTGCTCCTTACCCAAGAACTTCCCACCCCCACGCCCCAGCCCTTGCAACCTCTAATCTACTTTCTATGACTTTTCCTATTCTAGATGTCAGTTCAGTAGTGTCCTTCATAAGGCTTTCCAAGTCATCAAGTGGCAGTGCGCGTCGGCATTTCCTCCCTTGTTAAGGCCACTTCGTTGTGTGTATACTCCACATTTGTTTATATCCATTCCTCGGTGGGCAGACTTGCGGGTCAGTTCCACCTTTTCCTGTTATGAATATCTGCAGTGCACATAGGAAAGACCAGTATCCAGGACTCCAACGGAGTCCCTTGAGTGTGTACCCAGGAATGGAATTGCTGTGTCACACAGCCATTCTATGCTTAGCTCTTTGTGAACAGCCAAACTGTTTCTCACGGCGTGCACCAGCGTTGCACGAGGGTTTCAGTTTTTCCACATCCTCATCAACACTTGCTTTCCGGATTTACAGCTGTTATAATAAAGCACTAACATTTTCATTACGAACAACACATCCGTTGAAATAATTTACAAATTAGACAAATATCTGAGCGATGGCCATTGCTGATTTTTGGTGACACTTTTTCCACAAGCACTGGCAGGATGCAAGCTGAGAGGGAGTGCAGGAGGCCAGGCACCACCGTGAGCCCGGCGAGGCGGAGCGGTCTGGCCACCGAGCAGGGCTCCGCTACTCGCACACCGCGCTTGGGTGCAAGGGTGCACCGCCGGGGGCCGCCAGGATCGCAGCCAGGGCCTCACCGCCCTACCCACGCCGCTCCCAATCGGCTAGCGCAGCTCTCCACGCGGTCAGATCCTCCCAACGACAACAGCAGCGCACCCATTGGCCGAGAGCGCGGCCGCCAGAGCCAATCACGGGGCAGCGGGCGAATGCCCAATGGGAGCGCGGCGGAAGATGAGCGCGTGCGCACTGGGACCTGCGCGGTCCGCCCTCCCCCTGTGGTCTGCAGAGTCTGCCCGACCCCCTCCTAGGCGTGTCTCGGCGCCTGCGTTCGAAACCCGGGCGGCGTCTTGCCCCGGGGGGTCCTGCTGTCCCCCCCACCCCTGACCCGCACCCGGAGCAGGGAGCATTTTGATTTGCTGCGGAACTGGCGTTACTGTGAAAATGACCGCCTCCGTACAAAAGCGAGGCGCAGAATCCACAAGGCACGGTCTCGGAGCCCGCGACCTGCGGCGGCGGCCTTCGGCGAGCGCGGCTTCATTGCAGGACAAAAGCGCCAGTCCGCCGCGCAGTCCCTGCGGCCCCAGACGCTAGTCGGCCTCGCCCCGGGGAGGGCCGGAGGTCGAGTTGACTCAGAGCCCGGACTGTGGCCTGGAGACTGGGTGGGGCCTCCGGGAAGGGCCACCCGCTGTTGTCGCGACTCTGCTCAAAGGGAGAAGATGGAGGCTGAGTCTTACGGAGCCCAGCTGAATGCGGGCACTTTGCCCCCCAGTGCAGTAAAGGGGGCCGCACTTCAGGAGCACGCACGAGAGACAGCAGGGACCCAGCACCAGCAGGCCCACTACCTCCTACCAGCGCAAAGTGAAGACCCCCACCACACACTCACCACTACACCGTCCTTCCCTCCCCTCCCTGTTGCTGTGGGCCGTAAGGGGCCTTATTATAACCTCACTGGTCTGGACAGGCAGGTCAGGAACCCCAAGTGTTGTGGAGTGCTGATCCATGGACCAGAGCTGGGCTGTAGGTAAGCTTGTAGGTGCCTGGGCTTCAGGTGGGGAATCCTGCTCACCTGCCTGCCTTGCCCTGCTGAAAGATGTCAACCCATCCACCCACCCAGCACCCACAGAGACCTGGGAAACCAGGCCCACCTGCCTGCCTCCCGGTGCTGCCTCCAGGAGTAAGCCAGCTGCGCTCACCTCAGGATGTTTGCACTGCCACTCCGGGTTTATCTTCTCCCTACACTCAGGACCCCCTTGGAGGGTATGGAAAATAACTATACCCAGGGAGAAAAGGGGAACAGGCCCCAGGGAACTTCCCTTATCTACAGTTCCCCTACCTGCCCTTCTGCCCCACCCTAAATGAGCCAGCCACCAGCTGCCAACAGCATCCCTCCCGTGACCTGGCCCTGCCAAACCTATGAAACTCAGACCCTTGTTGTAGCCAGTCCCTATCTTCCCTTGAAAATGTGCCCCTCCGTGGTTTACTAAGGCGTCCCTGACCTTGAGGTCTGCCTCCCCTCTTTCTGTTTGTATTCTCTTTAATTTGCTTTCACCCATCCCCTCTTAATCTTTGCTCCAGTGTCCTCTTCTCCAGGGCCTTCCCACCCCCATATATACCTTCAGTCACCACAGTCCTGCTGTCCTCTCCGGGTACCTCCCTCTGGTTCTCCTGCAGGTGTCACCTTGCCCAGGGCACAGGTGGCTTGTCTCTCAGTCCTTCCCTCAGCCAGGCTCCAGGCTCTTTGGGCCCTTTTCCTTTCTGGCTGTACCCTGCCTTGCCCCAGGGAAGCTCCAGAGAAGTAGTCGGAGCCACTGCAACATGCCACCTGAGCGTGGGGTCACCTTCCAACCCCATAGCAGGGCCACTGCTGCAGCAGCAAACTGGCCATTGTGTCAGGTTTCCATTCCCAAAATACCAGAGGGTCCAGTCAACAGGGAAAGCAGATGGGGGCACTTCCATAGGAAATAGACAAAGACATTCCACAGTGGCCCCCAAAGAAGGAAAAGAGGGCTGAGATGGGAGGATTGCGAGTTCAAAGCCAGCCTCATCAACTTAGCAAGGCACTTGCAACTCGGTGAGATCCTGTCTCTACATAAAATATATTAAAAAGGGCTGGGGAAGTGGCACAGTGGTTAAGCACCCCTGAGTTCAATTCCCAGTACAAAAAAAGAAGAAGAAGAAGAAGCCTCCAAAGCCAAAGAAATGCAAATTCAAACAGTCCCAGCCCAGAGACTTGAGAGACTGAGGCAGGAGGATCGCAAGTTCTAGACCAGTCTGGGCAACTTTGTGAGACTCTGTCTCACAATTAAAATAGAAAGAGCTGAGGGTGTAGTTCAGTGGCAGACCAGTCTCTCCCCACATCCCCAGCCCCAAATTTGGGCATTTTCAGAAAAAAAAATTTTAAGAGAAAGTTGTCCACACTGGAAAGACTGAGGCCATCTGAGCCTGCAGGACATCTCAAGAAGGGTTGGGAAGAGCCATGTCGGTTCTCTGGGTGTGCCCTTCAGTCTGCTGCAAGTAGCTTGAGGCTTCTTAACCACAAAACTGGCTAGTTAGAGACTAAAGCAGACACAAGCAGGCAGACACACAGAAGACCCAACAGCAGCTATCCAGGGGCCAGCCTCCTGTGCTCACCTTTGCCCTCCCTCCCACGCCCCTGGCTCCACCTCCTCCACACTGGGGCTCCAACAATGAACCTTGGGGGACCAACCATGCCCAAACCATCCAAAGAAAACCTGGAGGACAGGAGGCCAATGCACGAGGGTGGCAAGTTCAAGGTCAGCCTGAGCAATTTAGCCTCAAAAAAAAAATTTGTCTCAAAAAATTTAAAAAGTGCTGGGAAAGGGGAGAGGGGGGGGAGGATGAGAGGAAAAAGGGGAGGGAAAAGCTGGGGAATCATGAACAAAATTGATTTTCATGCCTGAATGAGTTTATTGGGATGGACCCAACTACTATGTATAACCATAAAGCTCTAATAAATTATTTTAATTTAAAAAATAAAAGGGGCCGGGGAACCATGCCTGTAATCCCAGCAACTCAGGAGGCTGAGGCAAGAGAATGATTTTTTTTTTTTTTTTTGGTACTGGGAATTGAACTCAGGGGACCTCAACCAGTGCCTCCCACACCAGCCCTATTTTGTATTTTATTTCGAGACAGAGTATCACTGAGTTGCTTAGTGCCTCCCCATTACTGAGGCTGGCTTTGAACTCCCAATCCTCCTGTCTCAGCCTCCCGAGCCATTGGGATTACAGGCCTGAGCCACTGCACCTGGCAAGAATTGAAAATTTGAAACCAATCTCAGCAACTTAGTAAGGCCCTACTTACTTAGTAAGACCCTGTCTCAAAATAAAACCTAAGGCTGGTACAGTAGTGCACACCTGCAATCCCAGCAGCTCAGGATATTGAGATCCAAGGAACTCAAGTTCAAAGCCAGGCTCAGCAATGGCAAGGTGCTAAGCAACTCAGTGAGACCCTGTCTCTAAATAAAATACAAATCAGGGCTGGAGATGAGGTTCAGTAGTTGAGTGCCCCTGAGTTCAATCCCCCCCTACCAAAAATAAATAAATAAATAGAGGGGAGGGGGTGCTGGGGATATGACTCAGTGGCTAAATGACTCTGGGTTCAATCCCTGGTTCAAAACAAACAAAAAGGCTGGGGGTGAATGCCGTAGTCCGGCTGCAGCAAAATAACCGGGGGGTGACGAATAACTTGTGTACGTTGATACAGCAGGAGTAGGAGCCGTTTATTGCAGGACAGGAGCAGTATTTATACATTCCACACAGCTTATCTAATTAGCATAAACTAGATACATCAGTCAACCAATAAGGAATCTCCACACTTAATGGTTTGCTTTTGTTACTTCTCAAACCACTCCCTCTGGCATTTTGCCAGGCACCATCCAGACTTGTTTACGAACTCTAACATTCCCCTGGCAAAATGCCAGGTGTTATTTTGACTTGTTTACAGACTCTAACAGGTGAAAAACAGTGGTAGTGCACTTTCCTAGCCTGTGCAAGACCCTAGTTCAGTCCCCAGTACTGTAGCAGAGGTCCACTTTGAGCTTTGAATGTAGCCTTTGAACCACCTCTTTAACTTTTTTTGAGGTGGGGCGGTGGCAAGGATTGAGCTCAGGGGAACTCGAACACTGAGCCACATTCCCAGCCCTGCCTGGGCACTGGGCCCCAGGCTGCTCCTTCTTGTTCTTTCTCTTCAGGGTACAGGGGATGGAACCCAGGGAATCTCAACCAATGAGCTACCTCCCCAGCCCCCCCTTTTTTAATGTATTTTGTTTTTTTTTAAATATTTTTTATTGTTGTTGTTTATTTTTTATGTGGCGATGGAGATTGAACTCAAGGCCTCATTCATGCAAGGCAGGTGCTTTACCACTGAGCTATCTCCCCAGTCTCTTTTTATTTTTTTAAACATTTTTAGTTGTAGATGGACACACACCTTTATTTATTTATGTATTTTTATGCAACCCAGGGCCTCCTATGTGCAAGGCAAATGTTCCACCCCTGAGCTACAACCCCAGCCCTTTTTTTGTCTTGAAAGCCGGCTTGCTAAATTGCCCAGGCTGGCCTTGAACTTGCAATCCTCCTGCCTCAGGCTCCAGAGTTGCTGGCGTTATAGGATGTGCCACTGTGCCCGACTACCCAGTCATATTCTTGTTAAAAATAATTAAACCCGGGCTGGGGCTGGGGCTCAGTGGCAGAGCACTTGCCTTGCACACATGAGGCACTGGGTTTGATCCCCGGCACCACATAAAAATAAACAAACAAAATAAAGATCTACGACTAAAAAATTTAAAAATAATAATATGTTAAACCTGAATCAGGCTGATCACTGAAGACATTGAAAGCCAGACCTGATTGTAAGTTTAGAAAGAATATCAAGTATTAAGAAAGTTGAACTGCACCTCAAGGGTGCCATCAGCAAGGTCCAGAGTGGAGGAACTCTCTAGAATAAAGATCTGCCCCCTGGCAGGTACAGTGGTACCTTCCTGTAATCCCAGCTACTGGGAAGGCGGAGGCAGGAGGATCATGAGTTCAAAGCCAGCCTTGGCAACTTAGGGAGGCCCTAAGCAACTCAGCGAGGCCCTGTCCCTAATTAGGATATATTAAAAGGGCTGGGGATGTGGCTTAGTGGTTAAGTACCCCAGGTTCAATCACTGATACCAAAAAAAAGTGAGGGGACTGGGGAGCATCTCAGCGTACAGCACTTGCCTGGCATGTGCAAGGCCCTGGCTGCCATCCTCAATACAAGACAAACTCCCCCCCCACCAAAAGAAGCATTAGATGTGATATCTGTAAGGTGGATCGGGCACCATGGTCTTTGAATGCTGCCATGGGGGGTGACAGGCTAGCTGCGATGCTGGGGGCATCAACCTCTTGGCACTAGTCCTGGCAGAAGTGGACGGAGGGGGTCAGTCTCTGGCTATGCAGAGCCAGGGTGGGAGTCTCTCTGCCCTTTGGGGCACACAGGTCCCTCTCTCTGACTTGAGATACAGCTCTTGCAAAGCAAAACTTAACGCCTTGATGTGGCCATCTCCCCATCACCTAGGAACACATGTTGAGCCA
>NW_025999895.1:1210064-1217817 GCF_001458135.2 Marmota marmota marmota | reverse complement strand
CCACCAAATGCAGCAGTCTGGCTGGGCACAATCAGGAGCCACTTGTCAAAAGAAACTAACTTTATTTTTAGAACCACACACGCCAAACAAAACAGCCTCTCAGGAAAAACCCTCAGAGCCCCAACTGCCACCACCGGCTTTCCACAAGCCTCTCTCTCCCACACAAGCTTCTCCCCACCTCCCACAATCCTCCTGCTCTTGAGGCCCATTGGCTGGGTCACATGGGCGGAGCCAAAAAAGTCCCCCAATGAGCAGCTCCGTGGTCTGAAAGGGCAGGGAAACAGCCCAATGAGCATCACCGCAGAGGAGCCAATCAGCTAGATGTTGCTGGGGCCGCTGTGAGCCAATCATCAGCCGGCAGCTGGAAGTTTGCTGGCAGCTGGAAGTTTGCTGGGGCCCCTTCGGCTGTGGCTCTCAACACTCAAGGATTGAATGATGCCACCGCATTAGGGAAATCAATCTTCTTAGTAAATGCTATCTCTTCCAGAAACACCCAGAAATAATGTGCTGCGAGCTATCTGGGCAGCTCTTAGCCCAGTCAAGTGGACACATTAAAACACACATCACAATGGGCAAAAGACTAGAACAAACATTTCACAATTAGAAGATCCAGACTGTGCCAACCCACACATAAAAAGGTACAACTGGGCTGGGCTGGGGCTCAGTGGCAGAACACTTGCCTCCCATATGTGAGGCACCCAGTTCAACCCCCAGCACCACCTACAAATAAATAAATTAAATTAAGGTATTGTGTCCATCTACAACTGAAAAAAATATTTAAAAAACAAAAGGGAAATGGGCTCATGCATCTCCTTGGCAGAGTGCTTGTCCAGCGGCTCACTCTGTCCCCAGCAGAGGTGAAGGAGAAATTCAGACACAGCCCTAGATATGCTCAGTGAAACGGGTCCTGTGGGGGCCACACTGAGACCACACCTTCCAGTCCTGATGCACCAGGGATCTGAAAGATCACTGCAGTCTGGCGCGGTAGTGCCATTAGTGCCGTGACCAGGGACTCGGTCTTTTCCCCCCACTCGGACAGCAAGGCCAGTTGTCTGAGTAGGCACACCCTGGGGTAGAGCTACACTCACCTGTTCTTTCGTAATCCTACCCCTTTGCCCTGTTTGGGATAGAATGTTCCATGGAAACGCCCTTTGTGTGTCCCCTTCTCTTGCTCTGCCCTTGGGTGTGGCCTTCCTAGATGTCAGTCAATCTGCTGACAGCAGACATCAGGAAGCTAGACTCAGCCCCCCAAAACCTGACCCCCTGCCTCATTTGAATGGCTTCTCCCCAATAAAAGGGGTCAGCACATTCTCCTCTCTCTCTCCACAGACCCCTAAGGTCAGCGGAGCTGTCACAGGACCCAAAGGAAAAGGTCTCTCTGTCTCTGTGTGGTCATTCTGTGCACCCAGTTCACCTGGAATGACCCTGAGTGTTTCAGTCGCGGAATGTGGCAGAGTCCACTGACACAAAGAGCAAACCCTGCATAGTCCACAGGACTCGACCTAGAGCAGAGGAAGCCAGAGACTGGAAGGACAGCAGGTGCCAGGGAGTGGGGGAGAGCTTGTGTTTAAGGGCACAGGCTTTGGGTCTTGCGTGAGGAAGGGTTCCAAGGTTGGTTGTAGGACCGGAGGAGAGTACTTAATAGCACTTGGAGCACACTCTATGGCGGTTGAGGTGGAAGATTCTAGATTATGTGCATTTTGCCACAGATTTTTTTAAACATTTTTTAATTGTAGGTGGACACAATATCTTTATTTATTTATTTATTTATTTTTTATGTGGTGCTGAGGATCAAACCCAGGAGGATCGAACATAGTGCCTCACGCATGCTAGGCAAGCGCTGTACCTCTGAGCCACAATCCCCAGCCCCTGATTTTTTTATTTTTTAAATTGTTGATAGACCTTTATTTAATCAATTAATTCATTTATATGTAGTGCTGAGAATCCAACCCAGGGCCTCACACAGACCAGGTAAATGTGCTACTGATGAGCCCTAGCCCCAGCCCCTTTGCCACAGATTTTATTTTTATTTATTTATTTATTTTTATTTTTATTTTTTTTTTTTTGTGGGGCTGGGGATAGAACCCAGGACCTTATGCATGGGAGGCAAGCACTCTACCAACTGAGATATATCCCCAGCCCCAATATATATATTTTTTGGTGGTGCTGGGGATTGAACCCAGGGCCTTGTGCATGTGAGGCAAGCACTCTGCCAACTGAGCTATATCCCCAGCCCCGCCACAGATTTTAAAAAACTTGCCCACTTCAATAGCTCTCAGGGATGCGGAACACCGGGAACTCTTGTGCACTGCTGGTGGGAATGAAATGGTAGGCCACTTTGGAAGACAATCTGGCAATTTCATATTTTTTTTTTAAAGAGAGAGGGAGAGAGAGAGAGAGAATTTTTTAATATTTATTTTTTAGTTTTCGGCGGACACAACATCTTTGTTGGTATGTGGTGCTGAGGATCGAACCCAGGCCGCACGCATGCCAGGTGAGCGCACTACCTCCTGAGCCACATCCCCAGCCCTAATCTGGCAATTTCTTACAATGATAGACATATCCTACTGTCCAACCCAGGAATTATACACATAGAGATTTTACCCAAGTGATCTGAAGACTTATGTTCACACAAAAACCTCGACCACAATGTCCATTCATGATCAATGAAAACTAAGGAAACAAGACATTGTTCCATAGGCAAGTGAGCCGGCGGCGGCCCTCCATTCCGAGGGTCCCAATTAGCGAGGAAAGGCATGCCGGCGGCAGGGCACCCACGCAGAGCCCCAGGGATTGGGAACGCACCTCACCAAGGGAAGTCAGCCAGCTGGAAACACTACCCAGTGTGCGATTCCATTGTGTGACATTCTAGAAAGCAAAGCCAGAGACAGGGTAGAGATTCCAGACTGCTTGGGATGGAGTCTCTGGGGCAGGCCCCCAGCGGGGAGCTGGGCAGACCTGATCCACGGGCCACGGCAGACTGGGCTTGGGCTGCAGGCTCCTCTGTCTAGAAGCAGGGAGAGGCCAGCTCTGTCCTTCTGCTGTGGACCATACTCCAAGCCTTCTTTGCAGAGGTGTTCTGACAGATGGAGGAGGACGGGAGAGAGGCCGAGCTGCCACGTGCAGCCCTCCATGAAAGTGCCAGTGGCTGCTGACCCAGCCCTGCCTGGGCACTGGGCCCCAGGCTGCTCCTTCTTGTTCTTTCTCTTCAGGGTACAGGGGATGGAACCCAGGGAATCTCAACCAATGAGCTACCTCCCCAGCCCCCCCTTTTTTAATGTATTTTGTTTTTTTTTAAATATTTTTTATTGTTGTTGTTTATTTTTTATGTGGCGATGGAGATTGAACTCAAGGCCTCATTCATGCAAGGCAGGTGCTTTACCACTGAGCTATCTCCCCAGTCTCTTTTTATTTTTTTAAACATTTTTAGTTGTAGATGGACACACACCTTTATTTATTTATGTATTTTTATGCAACCCAGGGCCTCCTATGTGCAAGGCAAATGTTCCACCCCTGAGCTACAACCCCAGCCCTTTTTTTGTCTTGAAAGCCGGCTTGCTAAATTGCCCAGGCTGGCCTTGAACTTGCAATCCTCCTGCCTCAGGCTCCAGAGTTGCTGGCGTTATAGGATGTGCCACTGTGCCCGACTACCCAGTCATATTCTTGTTAAAAATAATTAAACCCGGGCTGGGGCTGGGGCTCAGTGGCAGAGCACTTGCCTTGCACACATGAGGCACTGGGTTTGATCCCCGGCACCACATAAAAATAAACAAACAAAATAAAGATCTACGACTAAAAAATTTAAAAATAATAATATGTTAAACCTGAATCAGGCTGATCACTGAAGACATTGAAAGCCAGACCTGATTGTAAGTTTAGAAAGAATATCAAGTATTAAGAAAGTTGAACTGCACCTCAAGGGTGCCATCAGCAAGGTCCAGAGTGGAGGAACTCTCTAGAATAAAGATCTGCCCCCTGGCAGGTACAGTGGTACCTTCCTGTAATCCCAGCTACTGGGAAGGCGGAGGCAGGAGGATCATGAGTTCAAAGCCAGCCTTGGCAACTTAGGGAGGCCCTAAGCAACTCAGCGAGGCCCTGTCCCTAATTAGGATATATTAAAAGGGCTGGGGATGTGGCTTAGTGGTTAAGTACCCCAGGTTCAATCACTGATACCAAAAAAAAGTGAGGGGACTGGGGAGCATCTCAGCGTACAGCACTTGCCTGGCATGTGCAAGGCCCTGGCTGCCATCCTCAATACAAGACAAACTCCCCCCCCACCAAAAGAAGCATTAGATGTGATATCTGTAAGGTGGATCGGGCACCATGGTCTTTGAATGCTGCCATGGGGGGTGACAGGCTAGCTGCGATGCTGGGGGCATCAACCTCTTGGCACTAGTCCTGGCAGAAGTGGACGGAGGGGGTCAGTCTCTGGCTATGCAGAGCCAGGGTGGGAGTCTCTCTGCCCTTTGGGGCACACAGGTCCCTCTCTCTGACTTGAGATACAGCTCTTGCAAAGCAAAACTTAACGCCTTGATGTGGCCATCTCCCCATCACCTAGGAACACATGTTGAGCCACCCTGGTGCCAGGAGAGGGGAGTGACACTGGGCCCAGGTCTCTCTTGGCCTTGGTGGCTGCCATACACCCCAAAATGCCAAGCAGGCTTTGGCCATACCATAAGGGCAAGTTAAGGGTCAACCAGTGCTGGTCTAATCTGAAGCTGGTGTGACCTGGCCTCAAGAGTCAGGAGACCCATGAGGTCCACCTGCACTGGAGCAGGGGACAGGATCTGCCAAGGCCAAGCGGCATTTACAACCTGGAACCAGAGGTTCCTGGAGTGGGATGGAACTAGGTCAAGGAGCTCCCAGCAGGTCCAGCACCCACTGGACTTTCCTACTTGACCCCTCCCGCCTCATCCTAATTCCCACTCCTAGGGCTCCCCGGATGTGCACGTCCTGTGATATGGTTTTACTGTGGTAAAAAATACATGACATAAAAGTCGCCATTCCAACTATTCACACGTCCACTCACCACCTCTAATTACAATCAAGTTCTTTTTTTTTCCTGGTGCTAGGGATTGAATGCAGGGGGTCGATAAGGACATGGCTACCCTAAACCCCAACCCCAGGTTGGCAGCTCTGCCCTAGAAGCACATTTGGCTGCTCTTACCTGGGCTTCAACTGGGATCAGGCTCCTTCGAGGTCCAATTTGCAGGCCAGTCAGAGCCATCCCTCTTGGACAACTAGCACATCCAGCAGTGACCCCATGATGGCTGCTTGGCCAGCCAGAAGCAACCTCCAAGCCTCAGTTTCAACCCTACCACCTGGGGGCCGAGGACCTGTGAGCCCTCAGGAGGCACCACTCCTTGCTGCTCAGGTACCTCTTGGTGGCAAGCAGTGTCTATGGTTAGGGATCAGACATCCCAAGAAGGGAGTTCCACTCCAGAGCAGAGGCTCCATCTCTGGCTTGAGGGAGGTTGAGTGCAGGGCCCAGCACAGCACATCCCATCCCATCCCACTCTCCCAGATGGCAGTCCACCTGCACCGCCCCCCCCCCCCACACACACACCCACACACGTGCACAAGAGCAGACCCTCAGTGTACTGTAGCACTTTATTTTTCCTTACTCAATTAAGTGTTGCTGGGGCCTAATGTTCTCACATAACAGTAGAAAACCAAAAATTTTGTCATCTGGTAAAGAATTGAGTACAAAAAACCTTACATAAATTAAAATGAATAAATTTACAGATGTAAATGCAAACCGTTTCCAACTCAAGGCAAGTAATAACCAATGGTGGCCAGGCAGGAGAACATTGGTAAGAACGGAAACTGGGTCCTAAGGCTCGGACTTTCCCACCCTGTTAGACCGGCAAGAAGTGACAGCTGGCCCAGGAACTCTTGCCAGCCCGAGCAATCCTGGAAGTCTGTCAGCCGACACATGAATACCCTGCACAGATCACTGCTGTGGACTTCTCCTTTATGCACGCTCTCACCTCAGGTACCAGGTGACCGAGCCACATGGACTAAAGGCTTAAATCAAAGATATGCACAGGGCGTTAAACATATACCAAGGGAACAGTTAACTTGAATACAAGGTCAAAATCAGCCACGAGTTCTACGTTCCAGTGCTGACATCAGATACAAGCTTCAAGGACAATTTCTTTTCAAAGGCTTATTCCAGTTTCATGAGGCTAGCATGAGGTGTATACATTTGCCAAAGCAAATTTATACTTCAGATTCGGCTCAGGCAGCAGGTGCCTGGCACCTGCTCAGTCCATCTAGAAGCATTTGCGGTGGACAATGGAGGGGCCCGACTCGTCGTACTCCTGCTTGCTGATCCACATCTGCTGGAAGGTGGACAGCGAGGCCAGGATGGAGCCGCCGATCCACACAGAGTACTTGCGCTCAGGGGGCGCGATGATCTGTGGAGGGAAAGGACAACAGTCAGCACCCTGCTCCCTACATCCTGGGGCCACACCCAAGCAGCTGCCCTTTCCACAAGAGCCCAGCCCAGGTAACCCGCCAGGCCAGGCAAACGCCCACCTTGATCTTCATGGTGCTGGGGGCCAGGGCTGTGATCTCCTTCTGCATCCTGTCAGCGATGCCTGGGTACATGGTGGTGCCGCCCGACAGCACGGTGTTGGCATAGAGGTCTTTGCGGATGTCGACGTCACACTTCATGATGGAGTTGAAGGTGGTCTCGTGGATGCCGGAAGATTCCATACCTAGGGAACAAAGCTCTCCCTTAGCAGCCTGAAGACTTCCGTGTGGCCAGGCCCTGAACTCTGTGCCCCATCCAGACACCTACCCAGGAAAGAAGGCTGGAAGAGTGCCTCTGGACACCGGAACCGCTCGTTGCCGATGGTGATCACCTGCCCATCGGGCAGCTCGTAGCTCTTCTCCAGGGAGGAGGAGGATGCAGCAGTGGCCATCTCTTGCTCGAAGTCCAGGGCAACGTAGCACAGCTTCTCCTTGATGTCGCGCACGATCTCCCGCTCGGCGGTGGTGGTGAAGCTGTAGCCACGCTCTGTCAGGATCTTCATGAGGTAGTCTGTCAGGTCCCGGCCAGCCAGGTCCAGACGCAGGATGGCGTGGGGAAGGGCGTAGCCCTCGTAGATGGGCACTGTGTGGGTGACCCCGTCACCAGAGTCCATGACAATGCCAGTGGTGCGCCCAGAGGCGTACAGGGACAGCACAGCCTGGATGGCTACATACATGGCCGGTGTGTTGAAGGTCTCGAACATGATCTGGGGGGACAAGGAGCAGCTCAGTCAGAGGCAGGAACCCCAGGCCACCCCTGCCCACACACTACATGCCGCATGCCACAAATGTGATGTGTGGAAAAAGAACAGAACGCAGGCAGAAACACACAAGAAACCTGGAGGCCTCAGGGAGGAAATGCCAGGAGAGGAACAGAAGCCTGGAACAGCAAAGAGACACTTGACCGTCAGGAAATGAGGCTCAACAGAAAATGACTGTGAACAGGGCGCCGGCCGGGCTCTGCCCTACCTGAGTCATCTTCTCTCTGTTGGCCTTGGGGTTCAGGGGGGCCTCCGTCAGCAGCACCGGGTGCTCCTCGGGGGCCACGCGCAGCTCATTGTAGAAGGTATGGTGCCAGATCTTCTCCATGTCGTCCCAGTTGGTGACGATGCCGTGCTCGATGGGGTACTTCAGGGTCAGGATGCCACGCTTGCTCTGGGCCTCGTCACCCACGTACGAGTCCTTCTGGCCCATGCCCACCATCACGCCCTGCAAG
>NW_025999895.1:1182711-1209148 GCF_001458135.2 Marmota marmota marmota | reverse complement strand
CTGCCCACCTGCTGGCGGCGAGGGGTCGGGCACTGGCCGTTCCCTGCGGGGCCGCCTGCCCCTCCCTTCCTCTCTCCCGGGCGCGCCCCGCTGCGGAGCCCAGGTGTGGCCCAGGTGTGCGGGCGGGCGGGGGATGGGGGGTGGAAACGCGCCGCGCGGCCATATTTGGCAAAGTCGGCCGGTGCCCCGCCCGTCGCCGGGAGGTCCGCGGCCACCCTGAGTCACCGGGCGGACGTAACGGACGGGGCACCCGACTGCTCCTCGCCTTATTTAGTCAAGCAGGCCGCCCATTGGCCCGCGGGACAAAGGGCGTCGGCGGGGAAGCCCGAGAGTGGGCGGACAGCCCCCAGCCCACCCAGCCCTGCGCGTGCCCGCGACCCTCAGCGGGAGGGTCTGCAAGCTGAGTGCCCGCACCGAGCCGGGGAGGGAGGTGCCATGTGTGCACTGATTTTTTTGTTTTGTATCTGGGCAGAGACCTCGCCCAAGGTCACACCGGGCCCGTTCTGGACTGTGCTCTGGAAGAGGTGGTGCAGGAATCCCCTACCCCTACTGGAGCTGGACCCTCTCTGGGGAGGGGACCTTGTAGATGTGGCGGCCCCGGGCAGCAATTCCACTTCTGCCAGAAGTGGGTGTGTCTTCCCATTGTGGGGAGGAAGATGGGCTCAGAGAAATGTTGCGATTTATTTTTGTAGTTCAGTGCTGATTTTAGTGGCTTTCTATTGTGACCTTGCAGTAACTCATTTCATATTTCACCCATGTGGTGGATGAGAAAGCAGTGGCCTATCCTTAACCCAGGGAGTGTGGCAAAGGTGGGACAGCCCAGGCAGGGCCTGCTGCGTCTGGGTCCTTCCTTTGTGTTCCTCTGCACCGGCTCAGCTCCTCATCTCCCCGACTCAGCCTTCAGGGATTCTCCCTGGAATCCAGGCCACCTCCGCCCTACCCTCGTGCCCCAGCACTCACCCCGTGCTGGCACCTCTAACCACCTCCCAGTTGGCTGGTTTCTTGTTGGGCAGACAGCAGGGAACTTGGTAATGAGATGCCACCCCCAGCCTTTGCCTCTTGGTGAGTGCCTTTCCTTCTTCCACCCAGTGCAACAGCTCAATAGGGAAGACACTGGAGGAGCTGGGAGACCAAGTGAAGCCTGGCGTTTAAAAGTAAGTCCATTGTTAACTCCCAGCGGTGGCAGTCACGCCATGTTTCTGTAAGATGCCAACATCAGGAGACACTTACTCTGCCTTTGCAACTCTCCTGTAAATCTTAAGTTATTCCTCAATAAAATAAGTTTTTAAAACCCAGGAAGTTGGCCTTTATCTGCTCTTGACTGACTCCCAGTTCTTGCAGGCCTTTGCAGCAGACCAAAAGCAACACAATGCTCCTGTTCCTAGAGCCTTCCCAGGGCCCTCTCACAGTGCTACTAGGGACCAGGGCAGTTCCTGGAGTGGGCTCTGCCTGTTGGAACAGTGATCCCAAGGGCTGCCCTGGTGGACAAGGCCATGGTCACTCACTTCTGCCCCTTGGGTCCAGCAGGGGCTCCATTCTCCTGCCAGGACTGCCCAGACTGAAGCCCAGAGGGTCCTGCCGCTGGAGGTCTCTGATTCTGGAGGCTGAGAGTTGAGTGGATGCTGTGTGTCTGTCTGTCCAGGGCCAGGAGGCATGGGCTGGGCCTCTGTTCCAGCCACCTGTGGAGGCTCTGAGACTGTGCTTAACAGGCTCTTGGCTCAAAGAACTGAGCCAGACAGGGCACGTCACCTCGTTGGAGGTCAGAGGTTATGGAGGGCTCTGTGGGCACCCCACATGAAGTCTGAGGGCTTCGCCATCTGAGTCCAGGCCTTGGAGGACAGAATGCCCATTGGAGTTTATCCAGGGGTCCCATCTGCACACTGATGCCACAGGATCCAAGAAGGCCCTAGAAGAACCCTGGGCTGGGAGTCAGGACACCTCAGCTCTGAGAGGGCGTGTGGCCCATCGGGGGCTTGAGGCAGGGGGTCTTCCTGCACGGTAAGAGGTCTGCACAGAGGCCATCAGGTGACCCTGAGAACCTTCCCCAAGCCTCAGCCTTGCTGTCCCCAGGCTCTCTGTTCTCAGTGATGAGTTGGCACTTAGCACCTCCATGTCAGACCTGAGCCTGGAACAGGGAGCCAGCTCCTCAGGCTGCTTTCAGGGTCACACCTCCAGGGTCAGCTGCTGCCCCCAAAGAGGATGGTTCACTCCTGGGGCCTTGTTTCTCTGTCGGCCTCACAGAATGCCTCAGTTGCCCTAAAATCTTTCACTCCTCACTTGGTTGCTGCATGCACTTGGTAAGTATGTACACCCAGAATGGTTGGGAGGAAGTCACCTTGTCCCCTTCCCAGCCCTCGCCTCCAGAGGCAAGCACTATCCATACGTGATATCTCCACCTCTGCTGGGACCAAACTGCGGGCCACAACAGGAGGCCCAGCCTCCAACGGCTGAACCCCACATTCTCCACTTTCAGCACATGATTCACAGCAGAAGCCAGCACGCGCGTGCGCGCACACACACACACACACTCGCACCCTCTTGCCCCACTTCTCATGCCCTTCCCATTGGCTCCCTCCTCCCTACAGGCCCTGTACCATCCCGTGGTGCTTCTGTGTCCCCACTTCTTCCCGCAGTACTTCTTGGGGGCACAGCAGCCCTGTCCTTGGTGAAACTGGGGTCTGTACCCAAAACAGTGCCAATATGTGGGTGAGAAGCCCAAGTGGAGGCTGATGAAGAGGAAGTCAGGCAGAGGGGCTGGGGAGACAAGGGAGTGGGGGGGCAGGTTCAGCAGAACCCTTCCTGACCCCTGGCTGCACAGGGAGGGTGTGGTTCTTGGGCTGGAAGAGGAGTCCCAGGCTTGACTCTTCCCAGGGACCCTCTTCCTGGCCGCAGTGGTGGTTCTGCTCAGCCAGTCACACAGGCAGGCTGGGGAACAGTGCCTTGCCCTGGATTGCAGGGGACATGGGTGGAGGGATGCAGGAGGCTCACAGTTGACCTTTTTGACATCCTACTCTGGCATGGGCTACATGGAGCTCTCCCAAGGAGACAGCAAAGCTAGACTAGGCACCCCACACCTGCTAGGATGCCTAGCACCAGGCTGAGCAAGACAAGGAAGAGTGCTGCTCTGGATGCCCTGTAGCCACTGGCCACCAGCCCAAGGGTTGCCGCTGATGGGCACAGTGTTGGGAGGTGGGGGCCAGGCTGAGGTCACTCGGAGTGCACCGGCCTGGGCTGCCCCTTCCCCTGTCCCAGCACAGATCTAACCGGCTTGGAAACCTCAAGGGATGTGGCCAGGCGGGCCCTGCGGGCAGGGGTGGACAGTATTGCTCTCAGCCCCAGAGGGTATGGCCTGCATGATGCAGATAGAGGCCTGGGTGAGGCCTCCGTGTGCCTGCAGCTGAGGAGGCTGCACTCGGTAACATACCGGGACTATGCGGGGTTTGCGGGGCAACACGGGCGGCATGTCCTCGTGGGCTGCCCCACTAGCGGGATCTTGGTCCTCCACGCTGAAGCTCTCAGCTGCTCCCTTTGAGGTCATCTGGGGAAACAGCTGTTCCCTGAGGACTTGGTGGATACCACCAGCAAAATCCATGGGTGGCGGGGGTTGTGCGGTGCGCCTGCCAGAAAAGGCCAAACTGGGGCCCTGAGGCCTGGCGCCCCCTGGGGGCCACGGCTGCTGCAGCCCGCTGCCCCGGCCCTCGTCCCCTCTCCCGCACCCTTGGCTGTCGGCCAGACGAGGTGCGGGCGAGCACGGCCGGGGCTCGGGACATCTGCTCGAGCTTCACCTCTGCTTCCTGGGATCAGGCACCTGGGGCCTGTCGGCGGCCAGTGGGCACAGGGCTCGCGGGCACTCTGCCTACAGCTCTCCCGTCGGGCACAGACTGGGAGTTGAGATGCTTCCCAGAGCACGAGATTGCAGCCAGGGGCCAGCAGATGGCGCCGCCGCCATGGGCCCTGAGGAGGACCCAGCTGGGGCTGGCGGGTGTCATTCCCAGGTGGGCCACGAGGCGGGTCCCGCCATCGCCGCGGGGCAGCCAGGCCAGGAGCAGGGACCCCGCGGCCACTGGCATGGCTCGGGCTGGGCTGCGCTCCTGGCTGGCCGCTGAGTCGCCACCCGCCGCCCCGGGTGACGGAGGCAAGGTTGCAGGGGGAGCGGCAGGCAGCGGCCGTGACCTCAGCCAGTGCTGACGCGCCAGAAGGAGGGGCCGGGGTCAGCCCGCGTCCACTTGGACTCAGTGCCCGGCAGGGCCAGCCCACCCGAGGTCCCGAGCGCCCATAGAGGAGCTCCAGGGCGTGGCGGCCGGCCCTGGGCCTGGTGTGTGTGTGGCTGGCACAGGGGAGCTCGGCCTTAGGGGGCACCACGGGGTCATTTAGGCCGCTCTGCCCTCCAGCAGAGGGCCCCTGATGACCACCATTTCCGGTGGCACAGCAGGGAAAGGTGGACTGGAGGGGCGGGGCTCAGGGCGCTCAGCTCCCACCCTGACCCAGCGGTTGGGTTTTCTTCTCCCCCTTTGTCTTTTTTTGGGGAAGGCTTTCCCCTTGACCTCTAGCCTTCTGGTGGAATTTTTCATTTCATTTATTATAGTTTTAACCTTATTGTTTGGATTCAAGACTTATCTGGCTTTAAACATTTTGCAACACTTAATCATTCTCTTTGTCTCTGTTTCTGAGCCATAAGGGAGTAGGCTGCAGGCAGGACGCCCTTAGCAGTTCAGTTCTCCCTAACAAGGCATTGTGCCATCTAAATAACCGCACAGGCATCAAAGTCAGGCAGGTCGACGTCAGTCCAGCAGGGCTCCCTCTGCAGCCTGTGCTTCAGTGACAGCCTTATCCCTGCAATGTAGCCTTTTCTCCAGAATCATGTGTTCTCTGGACTGTTTATGGCATTAACTGTAGGTGATGAGACTTTCTTGGAAAGCAGACCAGCGCACACATGTGGGGCTGAGAAATGAGGCACATACCATGGGCACCAGGACAGATCATGACAGTGACCAGGCTCAGGACCTTTGTCACCCTTTTCCAGTGAATGGTTCATGTCTGTCTTGTCCCAGAAGTCAGAGACAGGGCTGATTCCCTCGTGAATCCTCAGCCGGTTTCTGGCACACAGCAGGTGTTTGCTAAGTGCCAGTCGGTCTGAGATGGGAATCTGGCTCTTGTGGGTGAGCTGAGCCTCTGCAGATGGAGGAGGCACTCTGTGTCTGGCCATATCTGTGTCTGTGTGAGCATGCCTGTGTGTGTGCTCATGTGTGCAGACGCACAGGGGGCTGCACTGCCCGAGCACAGCTTCGAGCTCGTGGCTGTGCACAGTGGGTGTAGACACACCTGTGCTGTGCACTTCTGTGTCTGTGACACCCGATGGGGAGGAACAACCATGTTCCTCTGGCTGGGGATCTGGTCCTCACTCATGCCTCATGCAGCCAGGGGCTTATGCTTACTACCCCTGTGAATGCCCCCTCCCACCCCGTAACGTATGCAGGTCCTAGGGTTGCATTGAAGGATCACCCGGTGACATGGGTGGCTGGGCTTGCTGAGACACCCGCAGTCCTTCCCTTGTGCTCCCTCTGGAGACTTTTAGCCTTGCTGGGGCCTCAGGTTTTCTAGCAGAACCCAGAGGCCTCTGGTCTCCCCTACCCATTTCTTGACCTCTGCAGGTGCTCTTCCTTGTGGTTTTACGGGAGACTGCAAAGCTTTTGCTTGAAGGGGGGGGCAGTAACAGATCCTCGAGTAGCTTCTGTGAGCAATGCTGGGATGGAGACCAGGGCCCTGGGCTCTACCACTGAACTACGCCCTGCAAAGCAGCTCTTTCCTTGAGCCGCCCTGCCAGGGGGTGTGGGGTGGAGGGGAGGATGTGCACACTGCACGGTGGGTGTGCAGCTTGGGAGTCTTGGGAGCCCCCTCCCCATACTCTTCATTCCAACACAGACCCCCTGCCGAGCAAACCTGTCACTCTAAACCAGGCCTTCAGGCCTCAGTAAACCTACCCAGGCCAGAGTCAGAGAAGCCCGGCCCGTGCTGGCCCTGAAAGTAGAACTGCGGGCACAGAGAGCTCAGCCATGAAAGAAACATGAGGCCACAAGCAGGCGGCTGCTTCAGGAGCAGCCCTGGAGCCAGCCCTGGGCGCCTGCCAAGCCAGACCCCGGCGGCAGGGAAGAGGGGACAGGACCCAGGGGTGAAGAAGTCAGAGCCTGGGGACAGAAGGCCAAGGGGATGCCAAAGGTCCAGCAGGGGCTGACCATGGGACAGGGCAGAGAGGCCGACCAGAGCAGCGGAGGTGGGGCCTGGGAAGTGGGTGGGGAGCTGGGCCCTCCCTGGTCTCTGCAGGGAGGGCACTGGGGCTGTGAAAGGCCACCCTCAGCAAAAAGGCTCCTGGCCGCACTTCCCAGCTTCCAGGGCTCCAGGCCAGCGGAGGAGGGCACCGCCCCTTCCCAGCACACACAGGCCCGTGCCAGCTCACACCAACAGCATCAGCGTTGCCCGGGCACCCAGCCTGGTGCACGTGCTGGTCGCCATGGCTTCAGGCAGCCTGCTGGCAGGTGCCCAGGCTGGGCTCTGGTTGTGTAGGCTGGCAGTCCAAATGAGGTGGTGAGTGTCTGTCCTCCACTGGTCCCAGGGAGGGGAGGAGAAGGGAGACCCTAGAGTGACAGGGCAGCTCACCTCCCAGCATCCTGGGTGGGCACCAGAGGCCTGGGGGCAGCAAAGCTCTCTGCTCCTAGCCCAGCTGGACCCTCACTGAGGGGCAGGGCTGAGGCTCAGGCCTGGCCTTGTCTGCCAGGGGATCCGACAGCTGAAGCGGTCCCTACCTTCTGGCCCAGTGCAGTCAGGAGGGTCCATTGACCACATCCACCCACCACCAGCTGCTCACTGTAGTAGGGGGTTGGGGTGCCACCCACCCAAATGACCTCCTAGCACCCATCAGGGAGACGTACCCCTCCCTCAAGACAGACATTTAAGATGGGACATCAGGTGGCCTGACCTTCTGTGTCCAGGCTCAGTGCGCCAGCCACATGTGGCCACACACTTGGGCCACTGTCTTCCTTCTGGGCTTAGAGGTAGGTGGTGCAGGTGAACGGGGTTCCCAAATGCCAGTAAATTTGGACATCTCCAGAGCCCAGCCAGGACAGGCCTCAGGGCAGACACATTTGTGCGCTCCTGGTGGGGGTGCTATGAAGGGAAGCCGGAGGACCCAGGCCAGGCCTGCTGTGGGCTCCTGAGTGCAGGGTACATCTGGGCTGTGACTGGCACCCTATACAGAGGTGCCCTTGAGGGCTGGGGTTGTGGCTCAGCAGTAGAGCACTCGCTTTGCATGTGCGAGGCCCTGGGTTCAAAGCTCAGCACCACATAAGAAATAAAATAAAATAAAATAAAGGTATTGTGCCCATCTACAACTAAAAAAAAAAGAGGTTCCCTTGAGCAGTGCACAATCTGATCACCCTGAGCAGCACTGAGGGGGTTCTAAGGCTGGGGTCCACAGCAGCATCTCCAGGGGCTGAACCGGATTAGCAGGTGACAGCTAGGCCCAGCCCCCACCTCAGGGCATCTGGACACACAGAGACATGCATGTCCAATGCTGCATCTTTCTGCAGAGGCTCAGCCCACTGCACAAAAAACAGACCCCCATGTTGAACAGTCTCAGGCACACTACTGCGTGTGAGCACTGCTGTGTGCCCGAAACCTTGCTGGGACCCAGAAGGAAGCTCTCCCCTATCCGGGAGCTGACCAGAGCCTTGGGGCTGTGTGAAGGCTGGTGTGGAGGACCTGGCAAACTGCCTTCCTCTAAGGAAGTGCCCCTCCCCTGGGACCCAGCGGTCCCCTTGGCTAGCACACCTGGATCTGTGCCAATAGCCCCACCCCTTCTGAAGCTGTGGGCCACATAGGAGGAGCTACTGCCGCTTCTGGCCCTGCCATCCAGAGGCTGCCCAGAGCCGAGCTGCTTAGTGCCTGGCCACCAGGCTTCCTCCCCCGATGCTCTAGGGCCTGCCAGCACCTGTCAGTGCCAATGAGGCCTTCCTGTCCATCAGAAGGACGTGGCATCCCAGTTCCCTTTGCACCTGGCTGAGGCCAGGGACTGCGGAGGAGCAGCCAGTGTCCACACCTGGAGGACACAGTGGACATGGCTTCCCCACGCCACACACACACGGACCAAGCTGTACCCTTGGGACCTGAGGGGAGGCTGGGGTGTGGGCATCGTTGGGGGATGCCTGGCCACACAGCCAGGGCCTCAAGATACCTGTGGCCCACGGGGTGGCCAAGTTGGCCTGCAGGGAGGGTGCAGTCAGCCAGGATTTGCACTTGACAGTCCCTCCGTGAACCGCCCCTGACGCCCTAACAGTGGACTGCTGTGCCTGGCTGCCCTGTGTGGAGCCACAATGGCCACTCAAGGGATGGAGGGCCAGGAGGACAGTGGAGGGACTGGGCACCATGGCTGGAAGTCCTCACCACCCTGTTCCTGGTCCCCAGGGAGACCTGAGGGTCACACGCTGTCATAAGGAAGAGGACACCAGGTCTGGACCCGGCCAAGGGTGGGCAGCTCTGGTTTCCTTCCTTGGCACCTGGCCCTTGAGGCAGGTGCAGGAGACAGGCATGGCTGAGCAGGGCCAGCCCGTGGGTCCCCCGCTGGCCAGACACCAAGGGAACAGTCTCTAAAGACCCATCAGGCCAGTCACCCTGGTGATTCAAGTGGCAGTTATAGGGTCCCCAAGGCCACCCTGCAGGTCTGTTGGAGGCCACATGAGGAGGGAGGGGAGCAGCCTCATGGCTCCAAGACTTGCCTAGGGCACTTGGAAGCCACACAGGCCGGGGCCGCTGACCACAGGACAAGGGAGCTCCTGCTCAAACATTCCTCCCTAAGGGTGACTGGCCTCCCCTGGTGTGGGCTGCTCTTCCCGAGCCAGGCCTTCCACGGGGGCCAGTGCGCCTGTGCTGGCCCTGCCACTGGCATTAACACCCCTCCTGCCACTTCCAGGCCACCCAAAGGGAGAGCCGGGCCCCAGGACTGCAGGCTGGGGTGCGAGCAGGGCAGCCCAGGACGCGCTGCAGGCTACTGGGTGGGAAGCCTGCCTGGGGGGGCTCTGGGCTCCTGGCAGCAAGAGTCAGAGGAGCAGTAACTGGATCCTGCCGCGGATCTGGTGGCCCTGCGGCGGGGGCTGTGATCGGGTTGCGCCTGTGCCGTGGGCTTCCACTGGTGCCTTTTCTGCTTTGGGAAGGAGCTGCGCGGCTGGGAGCGCTCGCTGTGAGTCCAAGGGGCCTTTTGGTGGCAGCAGGAAGGTGAGAGGCCAAGAGGTACGGGCATAGGGCCCTGGACTTGGGCCCTAGCAGCCGTGGGAGAAGATAAGGTTGGGGAGCCTGTGTCCAGTCCTGTCGGGCACCCTGCTCCAGCCCCCGTGTCAGCCAGGAAAGGCCGCAGTCCAAGCTGGGGTAATGAACCGCCACTAAGCCGGCACGTTCCTGATCCGTCCTCCCCACCCGCCCTCTGCTGCCCACTGGCCACGTAAGAGCTGCCTGGGTGGCCGAGCCACTGGTCAGACAGTGCTGCAGCAGGTAGTGGGGTCCATGACGACAGCAGGCCCTGGGGGCCGAAGGCCAGTGGAGCAGAGCTGGGCCTCTGGGAGGCCCCAGGACCCGTGAGCACTCAGAGAGAGCTTCCCCAGCCTGCGAGGCCTGGCCAGCCTGGAAGATGCCCACCAACGGCCTGCACCAGGTGCTCAAGATCCAGTTTGGCCTGGTCAATGATACTGACCGCTACCTGACAGCGGAGAGCTTTGGCTTCAAGGTCAATGCCTCGGCACCCAGCCTCAAGAGGAAGCAGATGTGGGTGCTGGAGCCCGACCCAGGGCAGGGCACGGCCGTGCTGTTCCGCAGCAGCCACCTGGGCCGCTACCTGTCAGCAGAAGAGGACGGGCGCGTGGGCTGTGGAGCAGAGCGGCCGGGCCCTGACTGCCGCTTCCTGGTGTTGCCCCAGCCGGATGGGCGCTGGGTGCTCCAGTCAGAGCCACATGGCCGCTTCTTCGGAGGCACTGAGGACCAGCTGTCCTGCTTTGCCACAACCATCTCCACAGCTGAGCTGTGGACTGTGCACCTGGCCATCCACCCACAGGCCCACCTGCTGAGCGTGAGCCGTAGGCGCTATGTGCACCTGTGCCCGCAGGAGGACGAGATGGCAGCGGACGGAGACATGCCCTGGGGGGTGGAGGCGCTGCTCACCCTCATCTTCCAGAGCCGGCGGTACTGCCTCAAGTCCAGCGACAGCCGCTACCTGCGCAGCGACGGCCGCCTGGTCAGGGAGCCTGAGGCCCATGCCTGCTACACACTGGAGTTCAAGGCGGGCAAGCTGGCCTTCAAGGACTGTGATGGCCGCTACCTGGCACCCACGGGGCCTGCTGGCACGCTGAAGGCTGGACGCAACACGCGGCCCAGCAAGGATGAGCTCTTTGACCTGGAGGAGAGTCACCCGCAGGTGGTGCTGGTGGCCGCCAACCACCGCTACGTCTCTGTGCGGCAAGGTAGGCACAGCGGCTGGCCGCCCAGTGCGTGTCTGCTGGGCTCCTGTGTGTCTGGTGGACACTGGCATACGGCGGGGCAGTGGGCCTAGGGCTAACAAGCAGCCCTTTATCCCGGCCAGCCGGAGACTGTCTTAGCTGTCGGGCAGCTGCTGACCCCAAGATTAGAGAGGTGTGGGCAGGGGGTGGGCCGGGCCCCTCTGGGTGGGGGTGGGCCGTGCCCAGCCTGGGGCTGTGAGGATGGGTGGACAGGAGGCCACGGAGGCCCTGCCACTCCCCTTCTGCCCATCATCCCACTGTCTGAACTTTGAAGGAAACTGGGGAGGGGCCAGGGCAGGGCAAGAAGACGGCACAGTGAAGAGGGGTCGGCACCTCCGCAGGCCTGGCCAGGGGGAGCCTCGGCAGCCCCAGGAATGGGGTTCTGGTCACCTTCAGTGCTAGTGGGTACTGGGGCACACTGCCGTGCCCCAGGCCTGGCTCCTTGGTGGGACAGCCCATCTCTGCTCCAGTGGCTCTCCCCATTTCCCAGCCACTGGTCACCTATCTCATGTGACACCCCCTAGCAGCCTGTGGGGCGAACACAGCAGTCCCCACTTCCTGCGAGGAAGCTAAGGGTCTCGGAATGGTACCATGCTGCTGAGAGCAAGGCCCTGGCCCGGGCCAGCCATCGCCGTTGCTCCAACGTGGGCTCCTGCTCCACGCACCCCCGAGTGGCCGGGCATGCCCAGATCCGCGGCTCTGAGGTCAGGACAAGAGGTGAGATGGGGAGAGCTGCTTCTACCCACTCAGGTCCTTCCAGGCCAGCACTCCCCAGGCAAGGGCAGCTACCATGTGCCCATCGAGTCCCTACCCTGTGGATGTCAGCCTCCCTGGGCACCTGCCTTACCTTAGGGCTTTGGGCACTGGCTGCCTGGCCCAGATGGCAGAAGTAAGCCATGCCCAGGGGGCCTGGGGCTGCACTCAGAGCCCTCAGGCCAGTGAGAACATCAACGGTCATTAGAGGCGCCTGGTCCTGGCATGTGGCCGGGTGGACACACAGTGATGGTCCTTCCTTCCTGCCTGCCCTTCATCAAGGCCCAGATGCTTGCAGGCCTTAATCAGCAATGTGAGTTACCTGGGAGCCAGGTGGAGGGGGCGTCCTGTGGAGCCAGCGGAGGTGCTGGGCACCAAGTGCTTGTGAGTGACACTTGTGAAAGAGGCTCATGGGGGTGACGACACTGGTGCTGATATTGATAGCACGGTATGGGGGTGGCAGTGATGTTAGTGACAGTGTGGTGGTGGAGGTGAGTTCGGTGGAGGAGATATGGAAGCTTGGTGAATGTGGAGGTGATGGTAGAGAGATAGTAGAGGTGGAGGTGTTGATGGTGATGATCATCTGGAGGGATGGTGGAGGTGGAGTTGTTGGTGGTGGAGGTGCAGATGAAATTGTGATGCTGGAGGGACGGTGGAGGTGATGGAGGAGGTGATGGTGATGGTGGAGGAGGTTTAGTGATGGTGGCCACGTGGGTCGTGTTAGTCTCTTCACCACCTGGATCTGACTGCCGTTTGAGGGGATCCCCTACCAAGGACCACCACCTGCTTCCCTCGCACCTTGGGAATGGGAGGTAGGTACCTTGCAGTAAGGCTGAGGCTACCTGGCCTGGCCCGCAGAGGCGTCAGATGGACTTGGGCAGCCGGTGGTGGGAGGAAGCAGGCTGCGGGGAAGGAGAGGCCTGGGGAGCAGGTGCCTCGACTTCCAGGCAGGGCAGCAGTGAGCTCTGCCCCATCTCCTGTCGGTTATGTCCTGGAGTGGCGGCAGAGCAGGGCCATGGCCAGGCAGAACCCTGGGCTGTCTCCTCGCCCTGGAGGGGTGTGAGAGCACCCAGTGTGCTCTTCTGTCTTCTGATGACCTCCCTTCCCTCCTCCATCAGCCTGCCAGCCAGTCTGTCTGCCCTCTCTGGTATGGCAGTGCTGGTGGGTAGCACGGCAGGAAGACCAGACTGTCTGGTGTCAGAAAGACATGATGGTCACGTATAAGTGGAGTCCAGAGGCCTCAGGGAAGGTGCGATTCCTGGAAGGGCACCATGGTCAGTTCTGTGGTACCACCGAGGGCCTTTGTTCTTACCTCCTTGTCGAACCACTCTCCTGACTCAATGCTGACTTTATGTTCACAAAATAGCTGCTGCAACTCCAGGCCTCACATCCAGACAAGACAAAATCCAGAGGGAAAAAGCATCACTGGCCCTTCTTGTTTTCTTAGGAGTAAAATATCTCCCCTAAATCCTAGCAGATACCCCATTTACATTCATTGGTCAGGACTGAACACTGCTTGGCTCAACCAATCCCCCAGAGTAGGGTAAGACCAACATCACCATACCAACTTGAACTCTGTGTCCCTCCCACTGTGAGGTCAGCTTCCGAGAAGCAGGTGACTGTGTGTCCAGAAAGACGTCGGACAGCATCCTGCCTAAGTGTGGTGTGTGGAGTGACGTGGGAGGACACACCGGTATTCCTGGCCTGGGAGACAGCCGCAGTGGGCCACTCGACCTGCCTAGCCAGTCCTTTGACCTGGCTTCTTTCTCAGTCCCCACAGGGAGGCCAGTTGTCGCCATCTCCCACAGTGGCTCATACCCCTCACTAGATATCCTCGTCCTCTGCTCACCAGGCCCAGGCATATGAGGACAAGGGCCATGTTTGGCTCACAGCCAGTCACAGAGGTGCTGCCCATTCCGTTCAGTATTTGTGGCTGGGATGAGGGAGCTGGTGGTGGTGGGGACAGTGGCAAAGATGCTAGGCCCCTTCCAATTGCTTCTCTGCACCAGAGCTGTGACCTGAGTGTGAGTCGCACCTGGCCTAGGGGTGGCCTTTGGACACCAGTGAAGGAGCAGACCCAGGCTCTCCCCTAGGGGTTGCTGCTTGATGCCCTTCCTCCCAGGGGCCGGACTGGGTAGGGCTCTGTCCACTACTCCTCCCCTTCCCCAGCTGCCCACACTGGAACCCCTGGGCCTCATGGGGTCTGCAGCCTGTCATACCACTGAGTGCCCAGTCGCCATGGGAACTGGGATGCAGTATTCGGGAGGGAGCTGGAGGTGCCATGGGTGGGCAGATCCCAGGGAGGCTCCAGGCCTGGGGCTGTTGCCAGCCCAGAGAGAGTGCCCCCTTCGGCCCTCTTCTGGGAACCCCAGCAGAGCCCTGGGCAGCCTTGACCTCTAGGGCTCCTGGGAGACCAAGCATATGTGCGTATGGGGGTCTTCCTGGTCCCTAGGCATTGGAAGTGACCTGGGTCCATACATGGGGTAGGGCAAAAACCCTGCTGTGCCCACCTGGCAGCTTAGAAATGAGCTATAAATAGAAGCTGGTGTAAGTCCTGGGTCAAGACAGCGGGAGCAAGCAGATTACCCGCTGATTAGCGGAGTGGGAGATTTGCCTGCACGGAAGGAGCTCTCTTCCTGGGGAAGAGCTAGGGGCCCTGTGTGGGAGCAGCCCGGGCCTCATGGTCCTGGCAGGCGCTTTCCAGATCTTCCCAAATCCAGAGGTTCTAGATGAAACTCTCTGGCTTTGGGGGTGCCCCTCAGGAGAGTTGTGAGGGACTTCCCCATCTCCTCCCTCTAGGGGTCAACGTCTCAGCCAATCAGGATGAAGAGCTAGACCACGAGACCTTCTTGATGCAAATTGATCAGGACACAAAGAAGTGTACCTTCTATTCCAGCACTGGAGGTTACTGGACCTTGGTCACCCATGGGGGCATTCAGGCCACAGCCACACAAGTGTGAGTGTCCCCTATCCCCATCACACCGTCACCTCCACTAAGATCACCACCATCGCTGCCACCACAGTCACCTCCACCACACTGCACCAACCATCATTGCTACCTCAACCCTGAGGACCACTGTTGGAGCCCAGTCAGGGAAGAACGCCTTCTGGATGGGGCAGCTCTTAATGGTGGTGTCAGTGGAGGGCCCTGGAACCTGAGGAAGAAGGGGAGGCCTGCACCCCCATTTCTTGCCACTGAGGGGACCTTGCCCTGTTCCCTTCAGTTCTGCCAGCACCATGTTTGAGGTGGAGTGGCGTGGCCGGCGGGTGGCACTCAAAGCCAGCAATGGGCGCTATGTGTGCATGAAGAAGAACGGGCAGTTGGCAGCCATCAGTGACTTTGTGGGTGAGCATTCCTGCCTCCTAGGTGCTGGGGGCAGGCTCTCCACCCAGGCCGGTGCCTGCACACAGGCCCTCTCCCCTCTCTCAGGGGAGCTGCTGCTGCCAGGGCAAGTCATCCTAATCAGGGTAATCCACCAGGGGACAGTTAGCTCCCAGAGGGTCTGGTTTTCTCCATCGCACCTTTGGGAACCCTGGGAACCTCCTCGACTCCTTGCACAATTGGAGACTCCTAGATTCCACGGCATTAGGCACCTTGCCAAGGCTGCGCACCAGGCAATGGCAGATCTGGGCAGGACTGTGCCTGGACAGGGAAGGGGCTGGGAGGGCGGCTCCACAGCGCCCTCTCCTGCAGGCGAGGACGAGGAGTTCATCCTCAAGCTCATCAACCGGCCCATCCTGGTGCTGCGCGGCCTGGACGGCTTCGTCTGCCACCGCCGAGGCTCCAACCAGTTGGACACCAACCGCTCTGTCTACGACGTCTTCCACCTGAGCTTCAGCGACGGCGCCTATCAGATCCGAGGTGCGCAGGAGTGAGTGGGGCACACACCGGGGTCGCGGGCGCACAGGCACGGGGGGCGCGTGGGGGGTGGACCACGCCGACGCCCCGTCCCCGCCCCAGGCCGCGGCGGCGGGTTCTGGTACACCGGCAGCCACGGCAGCGTGTGCAGCGACGGCGAGAGCGCCGAGGACTTTCTCTTCGAGTTTTGCGAGCGCGGCCGCCTGGCCATTCGTGCGCGCAGCGGCAAGTACCTGCGCGGCGGCGCCTCGGGGCTGCTCCGCGCAGACGCCGACGTGCCCTCCGCGGTCGCGCTCTGGGAGTACTGAGGACCAGCGGGCGCGTGTTCTAAGCCGCCTGACAACTGCTGTGAGCTCCGGGTGCCCCCCGGGGGGTCAGAAGGGTTGCGGGGCAGGGTCGCTGAGCACTGGCACTTTTGTCCCTGGCCTGCTGCAGTCCCTCCCTGCATCCTCTGTCCAGGGACAACTTCCTGCAGTGGGCCACTCACCCTTCTCTCTCCCATCCATCTCAGGGAAAGGGCCATGGCTGGGAATCCAGAGGAGAGAGCCCCATGACCTGGACAGCTACCACCCTGGGCCTCCTCTGGTTTCCGCACCTGCCCCAGGTGCCACCATGTCTAGGCACACAGATCCTCCTTCAGGAGACACACCCCAAACCCCTGCAGCTGACCTAGGCAGTCCCTGCCCTTCTCTGGGGCCTGGAGTGTCCTCCAATGAGTCCATTGCCCAAGGACAGGTGATGCCCAATGAGGGGTAGGAGTCTGGGCTGAGGAGAGGGTCCCCTGGGAGCGGGGGCACAGGCTCTGGGAAGTGAGGACATGCAGGCCAAAGAGGAAGGAACCAAGCAGAGTCCTAGGGGAGGAGTCGAGGACTGGGATCTGCCCAGTTCCAGGAACAAGGGTCTGCCCCTGTTCAGGTCCAGAGGGACTATCCCTGGGGCAAGTGTTGGGCAGATCAGTTAACCCTTGCAGGGCCAGACATGGGGAAGCTGAGTGGCCAGGAGGGCAGGTAGACTCAACGTGCCCCATGGTCTGTGGTGTCCCCCACTGTCAGCCAGCCGGGAACCATCTGGCTTTGGTCCCAGTGTCCTTTCCACATAACTAAACAGCACTGATGCCTCAGGTAACTCCTCCTGAAGAACACCCCTGCAGGGCAGCCTGGCTGGGAGGTGGCCTCAGCCTGCACAGCGGTGCGGGGCATTGCCCTGGCTCTACAAGGATGGCACACCAAACCCCCTTGGCCTGGCGTCTCATTCTGGGTCTGTGTGTTATGCCCAGCTGAGGCTGCCAAGGCTGGACGGCATCACTGCTCTAAGGCAGTGGTCTCTTGGGACATCTGCTCTGGCTCCTGAGACCTGGGGGTCTGGGGAAGTGAGCCTGGCAGGCAGTCCAGACCTGTCAGCTCTGGGATCCCCACAGCCTGCGATGGCAAGGGAGGCCTGGGAGATGTCAAGTTGGACAGGCAGAAGTCTGGACAGCCTAGGACACGTCACCCTTCTCCAAGGCAGGTGAACACAGGCCCTGCACATCCTGGGGGCTGGACTGGCCTCTTCATCCTTGCAAGACATGGACAAGAGCACTGGACAAGGGTTGGAGCCAGAGGCTTCTGCCTGTCCTGTTGGGACAGCTGCAGATAAGCCTGGGCAGGCCAGGCCAGAGCCCCTGAGAAGGCCAGCCCTCATCAGCCCTGGAGCAGGTGGCTCTCCCTGCAAACCCCAGCTTGTTACCAGAGCCAGATCTGGTGGAGACTCCGGGCTCTCATAGAGGCAGGCCCCTCCAACCTCAGCCTCCCTCCTGTGGACCCCTCTTGGCCCGCCCAGAGGCACCACAGAGCAGACCCTCAGTTGAGCAGCCTGGTTGAGGGCTCCTGGGTGCTGCAGAGGATGCCCTTCCTTGGAGAGTCCCCCAGTTCAGGGGCCTCCTACCAGCCCCAGGGCCATGGAGAAAGCAGCTCTGGCAGGGGTGCGTGCTTGTTGGAGGGTGGGGAGGGGGTAAAAAAAAACAGCCAACACGAGCTGAGCTCAACACGAAGGGTCACTTGTCAGCAAAGCACCTCACAGCACCTGCTGTGCACACTGCCGACAGTGCTCCCAGCAGGAGTGGCTCGCTCCACAGACGTCTAGACACACAGCCACCCCACCCCATAGCAAAAACAGCACCAGCGACTGGGCACTGCCCAGCTGAAGGAAGAGGTGGGGGTGGGGATGGGGACGGGGATGGGGATGCTGGGTTGCAGCCCCTGGCCCCAAGTGACCCTAAAAGCAGCACACAGTGCAGCTCAGGCACGGTACCTCACTGTTGAGCTTCCTGGCCACGGGCCACCCTGATAGCCCTTCATCAGTATGGCAAGGAGCCACTGACACCTGCAGGAGCCCCACATCTCTGTGCTTTGGTTGCAGGAGTACCCTCCCACCTGGTGGCACCAGAGGGGCAGCTGGTGCTCCCGGGGTGTGGGGGGGAATAGCAGCAACAAGTCATGAACCCACCCCAAGTCCCAAGCCCAGAAGCCCTGTGTCCCTCATGGACTGCCGCTCGGGGGTCCAGAACTTCAGTAGACAGGATGCTGCCAGGGGAGCCTCAGTGCTTGGGGTGGAAAGTGCCCAGCAGTGTGGCAGAGTGCGGCCAGAGCTGTTGGGAGAAAGGGAAAGAGTGAGTTGGTGGAGGTCAGAGGTTCGAGCTCCCCTGGACGGCCTCCCACCGACTTCCTCCACTTTCTGGTGCCTTTGGCCAGGTCATATGCAGGGCTGGGACAGTCACCCGTGGTATTCTTTCTCTGAGCAACCATCAAGGGTCTTTCGGCTGCTGGAGAGGGCTGAAGGCAGTGGGGTGGAGGCCTGGGCCCACCTGGTCACAGCAGGACGAGGCTGGGGCTGCGCAGCTGCTTGTACACCTGCAGGAGCCTCTGCGCTGTGGCGCAGGAGCTGGCTTCATCCTCCGTGCACAGACGGTCACGCAGGGCCTGCACCTCCCGCAGCAGTGCCTAGGAGCAAGCAACATGGCTCAGGCCCTCTGCCTCTCCCTGGGACCCCTCCCTGGGAGGTGGTGGGTGGTCCAGGAACACAGCACAGCCAGGCAGGCGTGGCTAGGGGAACAGGTGGAGCGAGGCAGGCAGGAGAGAGGCGTGACCCCACCACGCTGCCCTGCCCAGGGCCAAGCCCACACTTGAGGATGAGGCCAGCCCCACCAGGCTGGGCACCTGCTGAGCATCTGTCTGCACAGGGGCCCTGCCAGGGTCACTCTTTGATGCCCAGGTTGGTGGGACAGCCCTGCACAGGTGCTCACCTCATGGTTAGCATGGATCTGGCGAAGATACTGCATGCGGAGGTCGGGTGGGCTGGAGCTCTGGGCAGCCTGCTCCCTGACCATTGCCTGGGGGAGACAGTGGGAGTGGGGATGTGGCAGGTGGTGCCCACTTTCTGTCCTGAGGAAGATGTCTGCACTAGCAGGCCCTCGTGACCATCAGGGAAGGGTGAGCCCTCCTCTGGCTGCCCCCAGGCCCTCCAGCACAGTCTCCTGTTCTGCTGACTCTGACCACCTGTGTGGGCTCTTCCCCGACTCTTTGTTTCCCACCTGCCGGGACTCTCCTATCAGAGCAGCGGCACATGGGCCCCACCTGGTGATCAGTTACTGACAATAAATTTCTACTTGGTCCTTTCTCTCCACTCATCCCTAAAGAGCTTTGCTGTGCTCAGACCCAAAGTCCCCCTCCGCCGGCTCTGTCCTTGAACCAGACAGACTGTGGAGCCTGCCTCTGCTGCACCTCAGCCAAGGCCCAACTTGACCCAGCTGCCCTTTCACTCAGCAGGCTGAGGGGCTGGTCTCCAACTCCCGCTTTCTGAAGGAGCCCAGCTTGCTACAGGCCTGAGTGACCTAGACAGCGAGGCCCCTGCTGCCCTCTCCAGGGGTGAGTGAGGCCCATGGTAGAGCCTCCACCTGAGAGCACCCCAGGCAGTGCTGGCCTGCAGTGGGAGCTGTCCCTCTGGGCGGAGTCCTGGGAGCTCTGACCTATGGATGTGGAGGTTGGCACACTGCCACCACAACACTGAAGTCCCATCCAGGGAAAGCATGTGGCTCCCCAGATTCACACGTGGAAGTCCTAACCCCAGTGCCTCTGAATGTGAGTTTTGAGATGGGGACCTTTCACATGACCAAGACAAACTCATCAGGGTGGCTCTAACCCCACATGACTGTCCTTGATGGGGAAGTTTGGATGTGGTGACAACGTTCTTAGGGGCCAGATAAACACTGGGAAGTGCCTTCTCTGACGGTGGCAGCACTGCCTGGAGGCCACTCTTCCTGGTCATGGTGTCTGGACTGACTCCAGCACGGAAGCAGAAGTGCCTGCACCATGGCCTGCTGCATGGGGTGGGCTTTGGGGTCATGGCACAGCACTGGCCACTGGAGCCACATGCTGAGATCACCAGGGCTGACCTTCGGAGCTCTGATGGCAGCTAATGCCTCCTGCCTGGCTCCTAGTGCATCTTGGCACACTGTGGGTCCCAGCTGCCGTCAGGTAGCAGGTCGGGGTGACAGGTTCCCGAGAGGCCCACAGAGGCCAGAGTTGAGAACCCACTTCAGGACGGGCTTACTGAGGACACTGCAGTCTCTGCTGCAAGGACCAAGGCTGAACAGAGCTGACACAGGTGGACAGGGGCCACAGGCTCTGGACTGAGGCCACCCTGCTCTGGGCACTGGTTAGACTCAATGGGAACATGGGAGCTTCTCAGACCTGGAAGATGTTGGCGTGAGCAGCCTGGGCACAGCACCAGAGCATGTGCTTCTGCCCAGCAAACCCTTAAGACTGCTCGCTCTCCCTGGCACGGGCAGATGCCTTATCCTGGGACCCATGCCCACAGTGTGCCAGTCCACGCAGCCCTGCTTGAGCAGGGGAAGACAGGAAGCCTCAGGATGCCCTAGCAGCCATGCACGCATGGTGTAGGTGGGCTTTGGATTTGGGGTGACATGGGGCTGATGGCACAGCAAAGTGGCCTGTCTGCGAGGAAGCGCTCACTCACATGTCTCTACAGCACTGCATCTGCGAGCAGAGGCAGTGGTGGTCACAGACCCCATGGCCTGCAGCCGTGTGGTACCTCAGCCAGTCTCCACAGCCCACCTGCAGTCCTCAGAGCCTCCCTCCCCAGCCCACACCAACCACTGTACCTGCATGCGCCCAACAATGGCGTGATGTGCTCTGCACATGTCTGCCAGGGAGGAGCTCTCCACTTGGATCTCCACAGCCTGGATGGGCCCTGCTGGGCACAGGTCAGTCACAGCCACCTGTAACACAGGCAGGTCTTGCTGGCAGCCCCTGTGCTGCCCTGGAGGGCTCAGGCTAACAGAGCCTCCCAAGCTGCCAGTAAGGGAGGTCCTGGGTGGCCTCAACTCCCTGCCTGGGCAGCCCCAACTCCCTGCCTGGGCACCACTCTGCACCCTGAAGGTGGGTAGGGGTAGGGTCAGAAGGGCCCTGGCCTGGGGACAGCCAAGAACTGATAGCAAGATACTTGGTTGTCTGAGAAGAACACGTCCAGGAAGACCCTCAGGATCCAGACTGTGGAAACCACTTCACTGTGGAGCTGTGCCCAGGCCCTGTACATCTGGGCAATGCCCATGCTCTTGAAAGTCCACTGTAGAGCAGGCCACACTCCCACACCCACACTGGGTGCCACAGCCCACCTCTGACAGCAGGATCAGGTGTGGAGTCTTTGCCACCACCAAGTGCCCTTCAGGAACCGGCTCTCCAGACACAGATGTGGGGCAAGACCTGGAGCCTGGGTCACGGCAGGCTCCTCCACAGGGCTGCGAGCACCCCTCCACGGGACAGAGCTATTGCCTGACCCCAGCCTCAGGTTGCAGGGATGCTCTGACCTAGATGCCGGTCCAGCCTGGGTCTGAAGGGGCTGAGTAGTGGGCAGCAAGGAGGCAATGTCTGGGGGAATGGATCGATTTGATTCTAAGGGCACCCCAAACTACTCAGCAACAGCGTCTGACAGTGGCAAGTAGCACCAGAGGATCTGCTGGAAGTGAGTCCAGCAGGTGGGGGAGCAGGGTGTGAGAGAGAAGTGCTGGGCATCCTCTGGTCTGGGGCTCCTCCTAGGGGAATCAGGAGTCTGATTCCTCTTGAACTTCCCAGCACCACTGGTCCAGGGACCCCCTTCTGAGAGTCGCTGGCAGTCAGGCCGATTCCCCACGGACAGGTGAACTGACCCCCTGCTTGCCTCACGGAGGATGAGGTGGATGTCAGTGCCATTGGGGGCCACCCCCTGGACGGAAGACAGTGCCCGGGCCTTCACGATGTCTACAGCAGCATTCTCAGCAAGCAGCCACTGCAAGGTGGCACTGCAAAGGGGGACACCTGGAGGGCAGAAGCACCATCAGGAGCTCAGGTGGGCCCTGCTAACACCTGGGTGGCTTCCTGTAATGTCCCCTTCTCAGTGCCATCTAAGTGTCCCAGTTTTCTGCAGCTCACCCCAAGCAGAGAGCCAGGATAGCTCCCCAAGAAGCAGCTTTCCAAGGGGTGGTGGCAAAGTAGTGCAGCTGACTGAGTCAGAACTCCACCGTGGAGGAAGCCTGCCAGTGCCCGGGTGTGGCCCTGAGAGCAGGCAGCTCTGCTGCAGGGATGCATCCAGTGAGGGTGGCTGCCACTCCCTCCCTGTGCAGGCCAGCCCCAGAGGCTGCCAGACACCCTCCAGCAGCAGAGCGGCAGCAGTGACACAGGGCACCATCCTGACAGAAGATCCAGCACCACACAGTGAAGGGTTCACCCACCCGGTGGCAATGCAAGGCAGACGCAGGGCCCAGACACAGTTCTGCCAAGCTGGGCCATGGGCTTGGGGGCTGGTCCGGCTGGCCCCTGGGTGCTTGCCATGCAAAATTTCCCTGGTGATGCCTCCGACTCTCTGTTCAGGCCGGGCTTCCACATGCAGGGTTCAAGAAGCCCAGTTTAACAGAGAAATGCGGCGGCAGCGCAGGCAGAAGAGGCCAGCTATGGGGTGCAGCTTGGGGGGGACGGGGAGAGGCCCTGAGGCCAAGGTGAAGCCAGTTGGTTCCACCAACCTGAGTGAGCATCCTCCAGGGCAGTCCTGAGCAGCTCAGCTGACACCTTGATGGAGGCCACCGATGGGGGCAAGTACTTGGCCCGCAGGGAGGCAGGGCCAGTCGGCTCACTGCTAGGCCCACAGCAGGCTTCCAGGAAAGTGTCCACAGGGTTGCAGGCCGGGCTGAGCAGGCAGGGCGCCTGTGTGTGGGGTGAGGCCAGGCCAGGAAAGCGCAGGCACCGCAGCATGTCCACTGTAAGCCTGCTCAGAGGCAGGCAGATGCCCTCCTGCTCAGGAAGGAGGTCGAGGGCATGCTCCTCCAGAAAGGGGTCCTCCAGGGGGTCTGAGGGGGCCAAGGCCCCGCCCACCACCTCCCTGAGGCTGTAGAAGAGTGCGCAGGACACGGTCACAGGTAGGTCAAGCACACCGCTCTCAGTCGGGCCCAGGGGCAGTGTCACCTCCCGCTGACTGCCAGGGCCAAGCCTGTCTACAGGGATGGTGTAGGTGACAGCTGAGCCAGCTGCGTCCAGGTCAAGGGCAGAGGAACTGGTGAGCACCTGAATGCACAAGGTCCAGCCCCGGTCCAGGCTGAAGTCCCCGCTGTTCTGTAGCAGGCAGGTGGCTGTCAGCACATCCTGCAGGGGCAGGTGGCTCCAGGAGGTGGTGGTGGTACAGGAGATAGGCCGGGGGCCCTCCCGGCTGGACAGCAGGGCACAGCTCACGTTCATGGCCTCATTGAGGCTCGTCAGGGCCTTGTTCCGTTGATCAACTGCCTTCTTCAGAAAGGACACTCTGCGAAGGGCAGATATGGTGCTCAGGGAAGGGAGGAGACCACAGGGAGCCCAGCCCCTGGACTTCCGAGGGGGAGGGACCGGAACCTGCTTCCACAGCTAGCAGAGCGAGGCTGTGAGCCAAGCCTCAGGGGTGAGGCCTGGAGAGCATCTTGCCTCGTCCCGCCCACACCAGGACCCCTTGGAAGCTGCCCCCCTCTCCTCTCGGCCACAGAAGGCAAGGCACATGATGGAGCACGTCAGGGGCTGGGCAGTGCTCTGTGGGGCTGGGCCAGCCCCTGGTTCAAAGAAGTTTCCACCCACATCAGACACTCAGGGTCACGACTACAGATGGGGTTTACCTGGCACTGTCCTCAGCTGCCCCAGAAATGTTCCTAATCAGCCTGTCTCCTTTCCAGGGCTCCACAGTGACAAGGGCAGGGAGGAATGGAGGGCACAGGGACCTGGAGCCTATGGGGTATGCTCTAGGACCAGAGGAGCCAGGGGAAGACAAGAGGAGCCCCATGGACCTGGAGTGTACTCTCCTACACCCCTGGGCCAGCAGGAAGGCAGAGTCCTCTGAGCAGGGAGTCTGTGGGCTAAGGAAGTGGTGGGGTCTCCTGTGCCCCCTAGCGGGGAAAAGGAGCGGGGTCCTACCTGAGAAGCAGGGTCTCTCTTCTGGGATCCACACAGACCACAGCCAGTCAAGGACATTCTGCTCAGGGTGCAACGCCAGCTCCACTGAGCCGGAGATCACTGCTCACCTCTCAGACACGTCGCCGATGCCGGAGAGCAGTTCCTTGATTTTCCGGTCTGCACTTGCTGAAGTCATTCTGGTGGGACCAGGACTCTTGGGGCTTAGGCTGCAGCTCATCAGGCGCCCTTTGGCAGACAGAGCCAGGAGCTCAGTCTCACCTGACAATGGACACAAATAGGGCTGCTCAGTGGTTGGCAGCTGCGAGGACATTCAGAAGTGTTTGTCCCAGGTGCCAAGACAAGCACTGGCAGAGCGCCAAGGCACTGTCCCAAGGAGGGAGACACTGCCCAGGGGTCTTTGACACATTTGACAGGCCTCCCTGAGATGGGCTATCAGCCCAACACAGAGGTGGCACCGTGGCAGCATCTGGTTCTGTTAGACGTGAATAGAAAAAAAAAAAAAGAGGGCTACAGGAGGACACTGTGTGCGGCCATGTCTTCTGGGCACAGTCTGCCCTCAACAGGCCACAAAGAGCAAGGCTGTTCTGAGCTTCTCAAATACAAGTGCTCCATGGAGGCCAGGTCCCCCTCCTCTCCATCCTCATGGGGCTTCCAGACAGCCAGGACCACCACAGGAGACAAAGGCTGCCTCTGCTAAGGCTGGCCTGCCCCAACACAGCTCTGGCCAACACTGGGCACACACAGCTAAAACACTCCCTAGCTCAAGAGCCCTGCCTTCGCTGGAGCAGCCCATAAGCACATGCAGGCTTGAAAGTGTGTCCCTGCCCTCAGAAGACGCATGCAGGCATGACCTGCTCTGAGACCCGCCACAGGTGCTCTTGCACTGCCACATGCTCTGAGCAGCCACTCTAGTGAGGGATGATAGTCCATCCAGGCAGAGCAGTGGCCTGCTCAAGTCCCGGAAGGAGACACACATGCTGCTCCTTGGCCCCGTGCCAGCAGGCTGTGGCCGATGAGAAAACAGAAGAGGACAGGCCAACCCGTAGGGAGAGTGCCAAGAGGGAGCCCCTGACAGCTTTGGCTCTCCACATTTGAACAGCCACTCATACCTGCAGGTGCCCTGGGTGACACAGAGACAGTGAGGACACTGCAGACACTCAAGCTGGTTGGGCACAGTGTGGGCGGCAGGCTTCCAGGGGCTCTGTTGGGCTGCTGAGGGTCCAAGGGGACGCTTCCTTGAGCCAAATCCACCACGCGGAGGTCCGAGGGGGTACTGTGGTATATGCGGCCACCCGCACCACAGGCAGCACAGAGCACTGGCCCCGGGAGGAAGTACTCTTGAAGCTCTGGCACCAGATTCCCTGACTTGTCAAAGCTGGCCTTAATGGCCAGCGTCCTGCCATGGTGACCAAGGGCTACGAGGCAGTCAGAGTGGACCTCCATACTGGACAGCTCACTCTCCACAGCCTCCTCAGTCTGTGGCTCTGTCTTCAAGGCCCCAATGAAGACAACAGGCTCCTCCAGGTGATGGAGGATCCTGACAAGGGCCTTGGGGTCACCAGGGGCTGACCTAGAGGTGACCAAGGCCCTCAGGGCCACACAGCAGAGCTGGCCATCAGGAAGACCACAGAGGATCACAGGCGACTCCAAGAGGGTGGCATCAGCTCCAAAGAGTAGCCCAAAGAGGGCCTCCTCTAGTGTGAAGCCTCCACAGGCCTGGGGGTGACCATGTGGTGCTCTGGAGCCTGGCAGTGACAAACAGCACAGCACTGGCAGGAAGTGGGGGGCTGTGGGCTTTCCTGGGATACCAATTTCGGGGGTATAGGTGGACAACTCCACCTCACCGATCTGGCCCCCTGGCTGGGGGTCTTCCCCTAAACAGGGGTGCTCAAACAGCTGCATCTTCCACTGGGTGGGGCCCTGCGCCAGGGCAACAAGCATGTCGTCCAGCACAGTGAACGCACAGAGTGTGGCATCGGGGAGGACGCAGGCATCCGGGTCCACGGGCATCACAGGGTAAGGGAGTTCATCCTCTTCACTGTCCTTGTTGGCCTGGCTCACAGACCTTCCGGGAACAATGGGACCAGTCAGGATGGACGGGGCAGACTGTTCACGAAAACCCGCCTGGGAGCAGGCTGGGCAGGGGTCTCCACAGTGACCGTCAGCCCTTCAACAGGCCATTAGCCACACAACCTCCCAACTCCCACGGACGGCTCAGGACACATTTGACAGTTCAGATGGCTGCACAAGCTGCCTTTCCACCTCACACAGCAGCAGCCAGAACACCTGCTTCTAAGGGTCCCGGCCAGAGCCACCAGACCAACAGCAGGCCTGCTGGCGGGCTGGGGAGGTGTCTCCTGGACCCACTAGCTAAGGACTCCCTGCCAGCAGGAGCTCCTGGAGAACACGGCAGCACAGGTGTTGGGTGTGAGGGGCTGCAAGTGTGGCAAAAACCCGCCGAGATTTCACGCCCCGCACAGCCCTCCGTCTCCAGCGCAGCGACGGTGGGCCGTCCCTCTGGACCCATCCAGGAGTAAAGTCCGTGCAGTCACAGGGGGATGTGTGAACAAGTAGATGCCGTGCAGGCCACGGTGGCCCCACGGCGGACAAGGACGCACGGGGCCACGCCCACCCCTCACCTGCTGGGGGTGTCCAGCGACAGGCAGTAGATGCCCCTCCGGGCGCACAGGACGTAGAGCGCCCTGCGAGGGCCCAGCAGCTGCAGGTGCCACACCTGGTCCGGGAACCGGTACACCGCCTGGACGCCAGGGGAGTGTGGTCAGGCCAGGCGCACGCCTGGCGGGGTCTCGCTGCTGAGCGGACCCGAGCCC
>NW_025999895.1:1134054-1182393 GCF_001458135.2 Marmota marmota marmota | reverse complement strand
GGAGAGCTGGGGCCGTTCCGGTGCGCCGCGCCGCGGAGGAGTGGCCGCTGCCCGCTCTCCCGCGCGCAGTGTCAACGGGCTTTGGAATCTCTAGGACTTGGGAGGCAACGAGGAGTCCAGCAGGCGAGAGGGTGGGGTCAGCGCCACCTCTCGCCACGACCCCGGCGCCCTCTGTCAGGGGCTGGGTCTCTTCCCTCTGCTCATTGAGCAGCACCACGCAGGACCCCGTTCTCAGGACTCTAGGGGCTTTGAGCCAGACAAGCGCAACGCTTGAACACGTGGGGACGTAGGGAAGCCAAAGGGATTTCTGAGTTAGGGTCAGAGCACCGCAAAGGAAATGACCAGCTGAGATTGGGGGAGGAGGCAAGGGGGAGGCCAGGGGACATCTTCACTTTCCCTCCTGGCAGTTCTCTCCACTTGCTCCAGAAGCTGCAACCAGGGGCCAAGAGAGCAGCTCTACACGAATCCCCCAAGTGAAAGACCAGGATCCTCCACCTTCCATAAAGCCCACCTGAAGCCAGGCAGAGACTGGGCTTCCCCCTACTCAGGAGGCTGAGGCAGGATCACTTGAACCCAGGAGTTTGGGGGCCAGACTTAGCAGCACAGCAAGACCATAGCTCTTATTAAATAATAATAGTAGTAGTAGTTATTATTATTTCATCAGAAAAGTCTCAAGGCCAGACACTCGGAAGTCAAGGAGCCATCTGGGGCACAGCAGGCCTGACATGTAAAAGGTCCAGCTGGAGAATGTCCAGAATGTGTGCCAGGCTGGAATATGACCCAGTCCCGGTGTACCGGCCAACATGACCAGTGGCCAGTCCAGACCCCCCAGTGAGTAGGGGGTGGGCTAGCTCCGAGTGTATCTGTGCCAGGTGCTAACCAGGTGAGGGTTCTCAGCTCACTCTGCACTCCTGGGCTAGTCTGATGGCGTTTTGCCTGGAAATGCTTCCCTTGTTGAGGGGAAGGATGGGGGTGGGCTAGAGAGCACTCCTCAGCAGCCTGTCACTCTGAATTTCCCCCAGAGCACACAAGTATCCCTTGGGGGGTCTTCTGATCACCAATTCTAACCTTCCAAGCCTGACCCTGGTTCTTGTCAGTCACCAGCTCACACACGCCTCAGGATAACCAGGTGGCTTCCAAAATAGGAGAAAACATGCCGATAGAGAAGGTGACCATGTGGGGAGGAAGTGGATATGGGAGGTGGGCAAGCCAGCAGGCCTCATGGTATGTCACTCCTCTGGCTTGGGGGCTGGCCAGCTCTTGGCTCCCTCCAGTCTAAACAGAGTAGACCTGAGCACTGGGTGCCTGGGGTGAGAAAGGCATGAGGGAAGGGCCCAAGGCCATGCCCTAGCCGGGGCTCTGCCAGGGGAGTGGAAAGTGCACACACTCCTTACTGCAGAGCCTGTCACTGGAGGTCAGTGACTCTGCCAAACTGGGGCACTGTGGCCTCACAAAGGACAAGCATAGTGGAGCTCAAGAATTACAGGGGCAGATGTGGGAAGAAAAACCATGGTGTGTGGAAGCTGTAGATTATGGCAGAGGTGCAAAAACCTGCAGGGTGGGGACCGGGACTTTGGGTGCCAGAGTCCCCAGTTCTGCTTCCAAGCAGTTCAATCTCACTTCTTTAGGTGAGGATAGGGAGGAAGGCGCCTCCCAGAGCCTCCTGGCCTGCAGCACCTGGAGGACAAAGGCATCTGGACTTCCAGTCCCTCTTACTCGGGCTTTCATAGGCCCTGTGTGAAGGCCAGCTGCTGGGTCATACTGAACAGCCCAAGCCCTACGAGGGCTGAGCATGGCAGCTCCAGCAACACCAGGGAGCTGTGGATGATGAGCACTCAGCACCACTCAGCTGCTCAAAGGCAGCTGGGTCACCTACTGGGAGGAGCCCTTTCAGACACAGCTACTTTTTTAAAAATATTTTTTAATGTCGATGGACCTTTATTTATTTATTCTTATGTGATGCTGAGAATCAAACCCAGTGCCTCACACATGTGAGGCAAGCACTCTACCACTGAGCCACAACCCCAGCCCCTACAGCTGCTATTTTTTAGTGGCTTCCCAGGGTGCAGATGAGTCCCTGCCTTGAGGACTGAGTGGTGCTGAGCTGTGGAAGCAGGCTGACACCGAAGTCAGAGGAGCAGGCCAGACCTCTCTGGCTGTCCCTGGGAGACAGCAGTAAGCTCCAGCCCTGTTCCTCACTGCACCTGGGCAGTTAGGTTGCCTGGACACTTTCACCTGCTGCTTGGCCTCATCTGCCTGTCCAGGACATACAGACTCAAGGCAGAAAAGGCATCTCAGGGAGGCTGGACAGCTCCCTTCCACCCACAAACGAACAGTGCCCAGGAGCCCTGCAGCGGAGCAATGGGCCAGGCAAATTGGGTCCCAGCTTGAAATGGCCCAAACACATCAATGAGAACAATGAGAGTCTTGGGGGCAAGTCATCTAATCACCTTACCCAGATTAGACACCAGACAGGGCCTGTGGACAACTGTTCAGCGCACAGGAAGGACACGCTGGGAGCGGGCAGTCGCTTCAGGCGCTTTTTATTAGGTTCCACTGCAGGGCTGGGGTCAGGGTAATGCTAGTCCAAACCCAGGTGATGCACACCTGTGAGCCCAAAGCAGAGCACCTATGTCCCAGGAACAGACTGGCTGGGGGTGGGCTGGGTAGGCAGGACCGACCAGGGCCAAGAGGGGACCGAGGCACCCACTGTGTTCGCCTGGGAAGGTGTGTGCTCAGGCACCCCTCTGGAATGTGGTGCCTGTTGACATGAGGGGATGTCCACAGGAATGCAAGATGGGCAGGGGTCACTCCTGAGCAGGAGGTGGTGCCTGGGCCTCCCAGGCCTGTGCTCTCAGCAGGGCTCACCCCAAGCCAGCAGCATGAGCTTGACTCTCTTTGGACGATAAAATAAAGTGCATTATTGAACAGAGTAACTCAAAACCATAAGCAGCGATATCACAACACTTTCTTTAGCTAAAAGACAAAAAGAAAACATGGATTGCATGGATGCCAGAACTGCAGAGTGAGAAAAACTATTGGTTGAGAAATGGAAATTAGCTTGGTGGATAAAGACGAGAGCAAGTGGAGAGGAACACAGGTGTTGGGGCAGTGAGTCTCCACAAGTCTGTGCTGTCCAGTACCTGCCCAGGCTGGGCAACAGCACTGGTGTGAATGGTCCTGGAGACAGGTAAGCAGCCAGCCAGGCCATTTGGCTCACAGCTGACCTCAGGGACCAGGTAAGACAGGGAAGGCAAAGCCCCAGCCAAGACAGCTCCTAGCAGGCAGACCAGATGACCCTCCACACCTCCATAATGTGTGGCAGATGTGGGGAGACTGCTTGCTTTACAGTCCTGCTGTAGCCAGGCCAACCTAATGGGCTTGTGGCTCCAGGATCAGAAGAAACCTGGGCCTTCCAGCGGGGATGCCATGCCAGGTACACCTGAGGGTTCTGGCCACAGTCCTGCCATGAGAGAGCCCAGCAGGCAAGCATTCTGTCTACATGGCCAAGGATGGGGAGGGCTGTGGGTGCATCTCTCTAGGCGACAGACACACAAGCCTCCAGGAAGTCTGGCTGGGCCGGCCTTTCCCTGGGTGCAGCACAGCTAATTTGGCTCTTGTTAAGGCAAAGAGGCATCAAGACGCCCTCGGCTCGCCTGGGGTAGGCCTGTGCCCCAGTCCTATTGTGGAGGACACTTACAGACCATTAGGACTCTTATGGATTGCCTGGTCCTCACACTGTGTGCATGCTATCAACTTTCCAGGCTCCACAGAGGTCCTGTTTCAATGGCCAAAGCACTATTCCAGACCAAGGCCTGGCAAGGCTATGGGTAGAGGAATGGTGCTGTGGGAGGAAATCGGGGCCCTGGTGTTCACCCATCCAGGCTATCTAGAGGGACTGCCCACCAGGCAAGGGCCACCACTCTGCTCCTGCTCAGCTGCCCATATCGCCAGCTGCCACAGCTGTGTGACTTGGTAGAAAAGTCTCAGGCACTGAGGTTTGCTTCATAGGAGGACTGACAGTGGGACCCGTCCACTACCACCTGAACTCCCAGGAGGGGCTGCGCTTAAGGAGGGGAAGAAGTGGAAACTAGTCTCTCTCATATCCCTGTTGTGCAGTTTTATCTTAAAAACAATAAATAAAAGTCTTCTGGGAAGGAACTGCTGAAAACTGTTATTGCAACCAGCACAGACTCTAAACTTCCGCCTGGTACAAGATGAGAAAGCGCACTAGCCTGCAGGCTGAGCAGGAGGCTGTGGCCGGCACAGGCAGGACCTCTGCTCCAGAGCAACAGAACAGAGGTAGCCAGGCACTCCCCCCCAAAAAAAAAAAAAAAAAAAAAAAAATCAAGCGGGGGACAGAACAGAAAGCATCGAAGAGGAAGGAAAAGAAAGCAACCCTCCCTGCACCACCGATTTCAAGTGATTATTTGGAGGTGCCCAATCCTTCCACGGCGGGGGGCTGTTGACTGGGTGAGGCGTGCGTGGTGTTCTCAGGCAGGGACACTGTTTCCAGTCGGCTTTTACTCAGCCCCAGCACATTAGCTGGGCTCCCTCTCTGGGATTGGTGCCAAGAAGCTTCCCTGGGTGCCAGGGTGGCGGGCCCCACCCCTCAGGGCTGCCAGCTCTGAGCCTTGCGGGGCACACCTTGAGCTCCTGGCTTTGGAGGGCTGGGCTGGCCCAGTCCCACCCAGCAGAGGGCCGGAGCCCTAGGTCCTGGGGAGGCTGCACATCTCGCAGTGGCCAGTTCCTGGCTGGTTCATGAAGGTGCAGTGCTGACAGGCCCACATGGCAGACGTGGCGGCATGTGCAGAACCTCCGACGGCACCATACTCATGGAGGCCCGGGAGCTGCACACCAACGGTGCCTGCAGGTGGGAAGAGAAGCAAGCACTCAGCACTTCTGCAGAATGGGTGCTCTGCCTGGCCTGAGCTCTATACTGTGGGCAGGGTAGTTTGAACACGCCTACTCCTTGCACCAAGGCTGCCATCCCGCAACTGTGGTGCACACAGCCAGCAAACACCTGCCCTTCTCTGCACCTGTGGGTATGGTTTCTTTCTGTTGCTGAAAAGCACTCCTCTGTGAGGACCATCATGCCCACTGTAGACATCTGGGTGGTGTCCAGTTCTGAGTTGTTAGGACGAAGCTACCATGAGCATCCTGTTCTCCTATGGACCTGTTTTCACCTTTCCTGGCAAAAGCCTAGCCGAGGAAAGGCAGGTCAAGGTGAATGCATGTTGGGCTTCCCAGGACTTGCACCTGGATCTACTTCTTTTTGGGGGGGAAGGGTACGGGGGAGTGAACCCAGAGACACTGAACACATCTCCCCAGTCCTTTTTATTTATTTTTTAATAACTTTTAAAAATATATTTTTAGTTGTATGTAGACACAATATCTTTATTTTTATGTGGTGCTGAGGATCAAATCAGTGCCTCACGTCTGCTAGGCAAGCACTCTACCACTGAGCCACAACCCCAGCCCTTCCTTTTATTTTTTAAGACAGAGTCTCACTAAGTTGCTGAGACTGTCCCAGAACTTGAAATCCTCCTACTGACCTCCCAAGTTGCTGGGATCACACTGTGTGCCCCTGAGGCCGCCTGGTATCTCATGTTTTGTGAAGCTTTTGTGAATGTACACTATCATTCCATTACCAGTCCTAGACACAGGATTGGACAATCGCATACTCAACTTTTTAGGAGAGTGAGTACTGAACACAAGGAGCTCTAGGGCATAAGCTGCTCCAGGTAATGAATCTAGACCCTGTCACCTGCTGCTGTGTGAGTTGGGTTTCTTTTTATACCATTGAAGTATAAGGGGTAGTGCCAAGTGTCCCATAAGGATAGCAAGGACATGTTAGATGTTCAGACAGATCTTTTCCAAATGGAGGCTCCTGGGACACCTACAGCTGGATGCATCTGCTATACACACCTGGGGTCTGACCTGGACAACATTATGTTATTACATCAATGAACACAGCCATGTGTCTGTCCCTTTACTTATACCACAACCCCCAGTGTGCACCCAGGGCCACGAGCCCAGGGCATAAGGGTAGAGCGTAGGACACTTACTGCAAAGTTGCTCAATAGTGGCCCACTGCTCGGACTTCTTCCACGTCTGTGCCAGCTCCTCATTCCTGGTCCTCACCGCCTCCAGCAGAAGGCTGATGCTGTCCTGCAAAAAGCCAAAGGAAGGTCCACCTTGCTCTGCAATGGGGTCACACTCTCGCTAACAGGTTTCTCTAACATAAACAACATTTCAGAGGGAATTTTTAAAAATCACATACACGATCACTATGAAACAGACTGCTGCTCAGGTCTATAAATCCATGTGCTAAAGTAAGCTAGAACTCACGTCTTCCCAAAGTGCCCCTTGGGGCTCCTGTGCTCCCTCGGCCATGGGCTGACAGCCCAGATGACAGAAACTCCTGTCCCTGGTCCTAGACTGGGACCAGTCCTCCTCTCTTCTCCATCTGTCTGGAAACTGCGTGCTATATCCTAGGTTTCCAGGGTCAGCGCACAGAGAGTTAAAGTAGCTGCTGTGGTGAGAGGTTGGTAAAGCCTTTAAGGGCTCTCAGTACCTCCAGAGTCAACTTCAAAACAGTTTACAAGCAGGGTGGCCCAATACAGAGGGAGCCTCAACTGTCACCCCTGATCTCGGATGGAAGGGCTAACCCTGAGAGAAGAGGTACAGTGGGATTCTGAGAGGGGATGGGACAGTGGGAAGACACACAAGATAAATGGGGCAGCATGCAACAACAGCTAAGGCTGACCGCCAAAGACAAGCCCTGGGAGGGAGAGCGCTGCTGTCACGGTGGGGAAGGTGCCAAGTCAGTGCTACTGAGCTCAGAAAGATTCCTCCCTCCTTCCTTGTGTTCCTGGGGGTCTCAGGCAGAGAAGAAAAGGTCACAGGAGGCCAAAATGTGTGGCACATACTGAGGCCTCTGGCAGGACTTGCTGCCCACCCCTTCGGGAGCACTGTTGTCTGCTCAACATCTATCTCCTCTTTGGCAGGGCTTGGGAGCTGGCCAGCCTTCTGGGCCAAGGCAACAAGTCGGCGTTGACTCAGGAGGCAGGGAGGGATCCGTAATGAGCAGGCTGAGATTCTAAAGCTATGGGACTGAGGGCTGCCTCAACCATGGTACCCCCCAGGACCGTAGGCCAGAGGACAGAACATATTCACCTTGCTCTCCAAGTGGTCACAGCCAACAAAATTCCCAGGGGGAGATGACCCTGCACATCAAGCTTTGCCCCAAATCCCCCACTCTCTGGCTTGAGGAAGGAAAGTGGGACGAGGGACGTCTCTTGAGTAAGCCCTACCTGTAGAGGCATGACTTCATTGGTGACCAGAAACAGCAGCAGGTGGAAATCCGAGATGGTGTCCAAGAACACAGATGAAGTATTCTGGGACAAATAGGTGGCCAGACTGTGGAAGTCCTAGACCGAGAGTGATGGAGAGAAGGGAAGATGCAGGGATCTCATGACAGTCCTCACAGCCAGAGCTGGGAGGAACCAGCCCCACCCCCGCACACGCTGAGACATCCCACATCTCTTCCAGAACTACTGAGAGGGCACAAAGGGACACAGACAGCTGCAGGTGAGCACCTGACCCTCCTGCCCAGGGGAAGCTCTTGGCACACTTGACTGTCCGTGGTGTGAGGAGGTATGTAGACTGTCCAAGAAAGGACACACAGATGGACAGATGAAATCCATCCCTCTACCTCAGGGTGAAAGAGGGCTGAGGGAAGGCCCACTAGGGTAGGCAGGAGACCATATGGCCCCTTCTGTCTGGCGGCACCCCTAAGCTGGACCAGCAGAGTAAGGAAGAGAAATGAGGAGGGCAGCAGAACAGAGAATGGGAGCCTGAGAAGACAGCCCGGAAAGCAGCTCTGCGCCCTGACATGCATCCCATGTCCGTTCCTGGGGCAGATGGACAATAAGCAACCACAGTATCAGAAGCAGCTTTGCCAAAGAAGCCACATTAAAAGAAAACCTTGGTACAGATACTCCCCTGTGCAAGAACAACTGTGAGTACTCAAGACTGTGCAGGTGGCGGGAGCAGAGGGCCAGCATAACACAAGCAACATGCCAGACCCCGGTGCGACCCACCCAGCCCTGACGGAGCCTGAGGAATGTGTCGGGGCTGGGGGCAGACAGATCAGCAGAGAAGCAGACCACTTCCACTATTTGGCTCTGTAACCCACAAACCAGAGGAAGCCGTTAGCAGAGAACACAAAGTGACAAGACTGAGAAGGTGTTCCTGGCAAGTCCGTAGACCCAGGATTCAAGGCTAACTAGCACCTTGCTAGAGCGAGCGCCCTGACCTCTGTGCCCTCCACAGGGCCTGATACAGGACACAGGAAGAAGCTGCAAGCACAGCACACTCCAGGAAAGCAAGACTGTCACTGGACAAACAGGTCACTAAATGCAGCTTCTGAGACAATGAGCTTACCTGTGTCTCACCCAGCACATCCCGGTTTTCAATAGGAAATGGATTTTGTGAAATAGAAAAAGTGTAAACTGGATCCTTGGGGAAGGTTGTTGTGATCTAATGAACAAAAACACAAACTGTGATGAACTGTGCTAAAGATGGTGCGAACCTCCAACCAGTCCCAGCCCTCAGCACATCCCACACACTGCTCCCCAGAGTCCTGCAAGCTTTGTACTGAGGGAAAGTTCACTGTTGGCATCAGTGTTTCTTGGGAAATCTGAAAACTGGCACTGGGGAATCAAGAGAAGCATATGTTCTTAAAGTGCACACATCTGGGCAGTGCCTGTCTCTGCGGCACAGACACCTAACCGCTGCACCAAGACTGGTCAGACTCCTGCTTCTACGCGCGCTCTGCCCTGGTCCAGAGTAACAGGACTCAGCAGAGAGAGGGCAGAAGGCTGTCTCAGGAGTTGCAAACTTTACTTACCGGACCTGGAGGCTTGTGTTGGGTCAACCAGTGCTGGGCCTGAGAAAATGACCTCCTGATAACAGCCCACTGGGAAGCCAGCCTAAAGAGCCCATGGGCTTTCCAGGCAGGTGAGAATCACAGCCCCCCTCTCCCTTGGAGATGAGCTGGCTGGAGTGGAGAGCTTCCACTAAAGGTAAGCCAAGTCTTCCATTTGGTTCTGACATCCCTTAGGAATAGCAGAGGGCAGCTGAATCAGTAGAAGCCAGGTACAGTGGTGACTGTGCAGAAGCTGAGGTGGACATAGGCATCACTCCCCCTAGCAAATGCCCTCCCTGGGAGAGCATCCAGTGTGAGTAATAACCCTCCTCTGGCTGATGCAGTTCCCTCTGCATGTGACTCTAGCAGCACTGGGCCAACACCTTCCAGATCCAGGGTAGCCATTCTGGCTCCTGTAGGAGTACTTCTACAGAATAAAAACATTGCTCTCTTCTGTTTTCTGGCATCAGCAAAGGCAGGGAGCTGTTTCTGGTTTGGCTGTACCAGCATCCGCACTCTGGAAGGCAGGCTGAGCCACTGGTAGTGCCCTAACCCAAGCTGGCCGATCCTTGCAGACAAGCTTGTGCAGCAGGGGCCCAAGGCGCAGTGCTGGGCCACAGTGACACGTGCTCCTCTGGGAGGCAGAGATGAGGGGAGGAGCACTCAGCCCTAGCTGCAGTCAGCTCTAAGAGTGGGCAGTGTCCATGCTGCGAGACAATAGCCTGGACCACTCGGGTCCCTCCTTTTGGGAAGGCAGCAGCAAGAGTGGAGAGGGACTGAAGAGCACCCGCCACTGAATAAACTAGTACATCAAGAGAGGCTAGGTGCCAGCCTTGTGAGTGGCCCTTGCACAGTGACAGGACCAAAGTCTACTCAGCCCTGTGTGACCATCCTACATCCCACCCTGTCCTGTGCTAAAGCCCTCTCCCTTCCCAGACCGTTGTGGGGTCATCAATTGGACAATGTCTGATACCTGCACAGAGGCCCAGAAAGTGCTGGCTCTCACTTTCCCTGCCTGCAACAGCTGCCCCTCCCTTGGGTTCAAGAACAGCATCCAGGGCCTACGGACCTGCCCAGGAGCCACATGTACTTTTATGGGCACCAGTTCTCAAGGGATTCCAAGTCTCACTTCCCCAGGGACAGAGGACTTAGAGGTCACAGGGCAGCATGCTCCACAGCAACTAAGCAGTGCTAGAAGAGAACACACTGGCAAGTCTTTAACTTCCTATGTGAAAGGAAAGCAAGGTGGAGAGGTGTGGCAAGGGAGAAAGCCTTAGGAAGAAGTACTAAATCATGCCGACTCCTCCTAACGGTATGTGCCATCAATCTGTTTTCATCTTAATTATACCCCAGGCAGTCTAAAAAACAGATGCCTTTATGGCCTGAGTAATAAATATGTTCTCGAGAGCTGTCAATGGAATGGAGCATCGATGGGTTTGGCTCAGGGGACCCTCTGCTTCAAATGCAATGATGTTTTACTGCCTGACTCACATGCCCATCCCAAATCCAATGCAGCCCGCACAGATCCTGGTACGGCAGCAGCATAGCCCCCCCCACACCATACCCCCAGACAGAGCTCTGGCAGGCAGCCAGGTGCTCAAACATGGGCTTTGTTCTGTGGCACTTGCTGCCCTGTGGCTGATGGCATGGCCATCTGTGACCACGTGATGCCTCCAGAGAGGAGGAGGGGTTCTGGGAAGATGCAGTAGAGCGAGCCTCCCTTGGCTTCTGCAATTCCTCCCAGGAAACCATTATGACCCTCTCCGCTCAAGAACATTCAGTCACAGGTGTTCTTAAAACCAGTTTGGAGGGGCTGGGGTCATGGCTCAGTGGCGGAGCACTTGCACTGGGTTCAATTCTCAGCACGACATGTAAACAAATAAATAAATAAAGGTCCATCAATAACTAATAAAAATTAAGATAAAAACAAAAAAGGCTTGGAAAGATCAGCCCCCAGGGCCACTGCGCCTGTGGCAGTGTGCTCCCACCAGGGCAGCACCTGCACATGCTACAGAGCAGGCAACCACCAGCCATGCATCATCTGTGGCGATACTGCTCAGAGACCTCTAGGACTAGGCCTTTTAGTGGGCCCTGGGCCTGGGGTAGGAGGTGGGGGGTTGGAGGTCCTTTGAACTATGGTACCCAGAAAGTTAACTAGGTTGTTTTCAAGGACATAAAAACCTGAAACAACAACAAAAAAAGTCCTTAAAATTGAGAATGTCCAAGGAACCCTGGGGGCTTAAGGATAGAACAGACATCCCCAGCACTACAGGGCACAGCGTGTGGCTGGGCCCTCCCCTCCCCCAGAGTCCTGACCTCCTGGGCGCCAGCAGGGTCACTGTGCAGGACCAGTGGGGAGGACTTACGTCTATGATCAGATACTCCACAGGCAGGGGGCGGGCCAGCTGGGTGATCTCGTTGCCAAACTTGTCGATGTCCTGCAATAGTCAAAGGTGCGTGGCTACTGAGTGAAGGTGACAGCGACAGTGCTCCTTCAAAAACATCACTTACCTTTTAAACCACCTGACTCTTGCTGAAGTGCATGAAAAGCAGATGGCAAACAGTCATGCCGTGGCTGCCACTGCTCCTGGCACTGAGATAGAGTGCTCTTATGCCAGGACCTGAGGTCAGCTACGCTTCTGGCCATAGGCACCTCCACAGGAGAGCACGTGGCCCACTCCCTCTGCAGGGCTCAGCCTAGCACCAGGCCCAGCTGAGAGATGGTGGCAGCAGGCTGACCTGTGCATTCCACCCTCTAAACCACACAGTCACACAATCTGAAGGCCAACTCAAAATTTTCACTCATGCCTCTGTGTTGAGAGCCACAGCCGAAGGGGTCCCAGCAAACTTCCAGCTGCGGGCTGATGATTGGCTCACAGCGGCCCCAGCAACATCTAGCTGATTGGCTCCTCTGCGGTGATGCTCATTGGGCTGTTTCCCTGCCCTTTCAGACCACGGAGCTGCTCATTGGGGGACTTTTTTGGCTCCGCCCACGTGACCCAGCCAATCCGCCTCAAGAGCAGGAGGATTGTGGGAGGTGGAGAGAAGCTTGTGTGGGAGAGAGAGGCTTGTGGAAAGCCGGTGGTGGCAGTTGAGGCTCTGAGGGTTTTTCCTGAGAGGCTGTTTTGTTTGGCGTGTGTGGTTCTAAAAATAAAGTTAGTTTCTTTTGACAAGTGGCTCCTGATTGTGCCCAGCCAGACTGCGGTACCTCTGAAAACCAGAATCTGTGGAAACTGAGTACCCACACGTTAATAAAACATAGGCATGCACAAATGAGTACACATACACAGAATATGCAGATGTGGAAGACCCCCTCCACCTACCTGTCAAAGTAGGTGTTTTGCTTTTGTCAGATGAGCGGGACATAAAGTTTAATTATGGGGAAAAATGGCCAGCATATGTTCATTAATCATAAGATGACAACTAGATATGATTTATGTCAGACATGCTGAGCTCCAACAGAGCTCTCCAAGTACATTCCCCATGCTTTCTATTATAGATTTTGTAAGAGGATCATATTTTCATTCTAAATCATCACTTAATGTTATGCAAATCACTCGTTGAGCCATATATAAATTATACATCCATAATTTTCAATCGCAGGTTTTACATAAAAGTCTACATCTATGGAGGCTCTCAGACATGAACTGGTTGCCAAGGTGCATCCTCAAGTGGTGATATGTCCCCAAGGTATGCTCTGAAGTCACTACTAGCACATCTGCACGTTCTGGGGACATGGAGAACTGTGCTGTCTTTAGACAATCATCACAAGCTGTTCTTCAGTCAAACCAAGCCCATCTCCCTAACAGGATGTCACTGCACAAATGACCCCGTTCCTTGTTTGCCACTGAAGGACTTGCCCTTCCCCTCCAGAGCAAGGGGCCAAACACTTCTAACCAGTCCGTTACTGAGGAAGCATTAGCCCAACTCCATTCCACACTTTGAGTAGGCTGTTCCCTACCCTGACAAATGCCACCTTCCTGCAAACACGGGCTGTGTTCTGCGAGTCCCCTGAAGCTGAAGCGACTGTGCACCCACCAACCTGGGGAAGGACCCCTTGCCCCTCCCCACATGGCAGCTGTGCAGTTGAGGCAGCCTACTGCTATGACAGGCCCCAAAAGTGTGGGCCTGAGGAGCGGGATCCTATGCCCATGCAGCGGCAGGAATCAAGTCCAATCAAACTAAATTTCGATTTCCAAAAATACATGCTTGCCTCTACAAGAAATAATCTGAACAACTCACACATAATTAGTCCATTTGGAATTCATCTTCAAATCTAATTAAACGATAATATGCAGAAACATTTTTGCAGCACCTGTTCACTTGAATCTCCCCTCTAGGGAATGCTCTTGTTAAATGCCCTCTCTTTTTTGTGTGTCATGCTGATTCTCGTTCAAATTTAACTACCCAACTGTACCTTTTTTCCTCTAAGAAAATAAAGGTACTGTATCTATCTCCCTTTCTTCCCTGGGGAAAAACAGGTAACTTCTATCTTCCCCAAGTCTTCACTCAAATGTTTCTTCCAGACAATCACTAGCCCTACACACCACTCTTGATGGCAATTACTTTTTATGGCGTTAGCAAATGTCAGGAAACATATGAGGAGGAAGCCATCTTGATTCTGAGTCTAGCAGCTGCCAAAGTGTCAGTAGTTCCGATTCCACCTGGAGCAAGACATGAGGCAAGTCAGAAATCGTGGCTCCTTGCTGCTTCACCACCAGCCTCACACCATGTCTGGAAGCAGGACTGTGTGAGCCCAAGGCACCTGGGCTTTGTGGGCCTCCCCTTAGAGAATATGGCAAAGCCCCCAGTGTGAGGCTTCTCTGCTAAAAACAAGGCAGAAGGGGACAAGTGGAATCAGCCCTTGACCTGGAAGTTCTCAGCACAGGTGTCAGAGTCAGAGCTCAGTGTAGTCCATGAGCATCCACAAGACACCTGTCAGAGTCACACGGAAACAACAGCTGGAGTTTCTCAGGCACTCACCATGCCTGCTCCAGTCTGGATGCCATGTGCACAGGCCCACCTGGCCCTCACAACTGCAGGCATCACAGGCACGGCCACTGTGCCTAGCAAATCCTGAGGAGCGAGGGGCTAGTCATACCCAAGACCTGGCAGCCAGCAGAGCAAGAGGAAAGCTACAGAGTAAGTTCATTCACACTGATAGCCAGGCCTCTCAGCCACACCCCTCTCGGTTCCTCACCCAACTCTGGTGCTTTAAGGGCAGGCACACTCAGACCTGACTCCTGCCCATGTGGATCTGAAGCCTCAGGCTCTAGCACTAACAGCACTCATGCCACTTCCAATGGCATGGAGGGGGAAAGAAAGAAGAGATATCAGGGACCACAAAAGCCTCCTCCTAGACCACAACTACACCACTGTCAAAACCTAGGGAGACTTGGGTGCTATGGTCCAGGATTAGGTGCACAAATATCTGGAGAAATGGAAAACTAGACTCCCCCCTTGCAACAAACAACATAAGTGGTCTTGAAATAAAATTAAACCATAGCAGCACTAAAAGAATACATGAATAAAGACAGAACTTTAAGTGACAAATTACTTTGAATGTATGACAACACAGGCAGAGGTGTTTTTTTTTTTTAATATTTATTTAGTTGTACATAAACACACAGAGCTATAGCCCCAGCTCCTGTTTTGTTTTTGTTTTGTTTTTTTTTAATTAACTTACAGTGCTGAGGATTGGACCCAGGGGTGCTCTACCACCAAGCCACATTCCCAGCTATTATTATTTATTTATTTCAAAATTTTGAGACACAGTCTCACTAAGTTGCCTAGACCAGCCATGAATTTGTGATCCTCCTGTATCAGTCTCTCAAGCAACTGGGATTACTACCCAGTTCCAAGGCCAAAATGATGTTGAAAAGATTAAGGTATTTTTGAAGTCAAACAATATTTCAGCTCCTCTAAATATAAAATATAAAGAACATAAAAACCTGGCATGTGTTTGTGACATATGACAAACAGTCAAGACACAGAGACCTCACAAATTAATGCAAAAAATGATGAATCATCTTATAAGTACCTAGCACAGGAAGAGGAGGCTCACAATGAAGACAGCTGGCGAACCCTGGACTCCCTGAGAGTAAGCCAGCAGAGACTACAAGCTAACGTGCAAGGCCTTGCCTGACAGGCAGCCCGGCCAGAACAGGTAAAGCGCTACCTTCCTGAAGGAAATCTCAAGAGAATGTACAGAACCGTTTTAATAAATGGTGGCATCTGACAAAGTAACATCAGCTCCAGGAATTTGTCCCAAGAAGTTAGGAGCACATACAAATAACAAATTTAGGACAGTTCATCAGACACTGTTCCCAGCAGATGCTACATCAACCTGCATCCTGCTGAGAAGCAGCTGCCAGCCTGAGGACATCCCCTTTCATAGAAAGAACAATGTCCTCCCACAACACATGGAACTTCAGCACAGCGTGGTCCTTGCCCAAGCTGCTGGTCAGCACAGCTTTCAGGGCTCCTGACCTTAGCACTTTCCCCTCCTACTGGGAAATCACCTTTGGCCTCTCTGTGGCTGGCCCTTGCTGGACAGCATTCTCAGGGGTGCCTGACATGCTGTCTCCTTCACCTCAAAGATTCCAGCCTTTGATCTGGACATTTTATGAAGACAGCCATGAGATGGGCATCACTGACCCACATCTCTTGCCTAAGCTTCCAGGTCTCAGTGACAATTGCCCATGGAATACCACCCTGTCACTGATGCTGTCACTTGGACTCACCTTCCTCCCACAGACCCAGTTCTGTGCTCTGTGGGCACCACAATCCACCTGTTCACTCAGAGACGCTCACCAGAATACTCCTGCACCCCTGCCGACCTCTGCATCCCTGAAGGTCACAGGAACAAGGGAGCAGGAGCCTTTCCATCATGACCCAACTCCACCTTGCATCCAGAAGACGTCAGCACCTGTCCAGTGCATCTTCTAACTGGATGTGGGTTCCACCCATCCCACCCCTCTAACCTCCTACCCCTCCTGACTCAGGCCACAGCATTGATGCCTGAACGATCACCACCTCCTTCAGACCACTCCTCACATTACATCCAGAAGGAATGCTCCAGAACCCACCCCCCACCCTCTTTCCCCAGCTTCCTTGCCTGCCGTGCCCACTACCACCTGTACTCTGACTTGACTGGTACACATTCTGTCCCCTAGAAGCCTGGCTCATGTGGAACCTAGGCCACAAACACAGGGGTAGGCAGCAAGTGATGGCCACCTGAGGGCAGGAGAGGGGTGCTCCAGGCCGTCTTCTGGGGCTCCAACCCTTACTTTTCATAACAAGCTGATGTAAACAGAAGTGTTCCTCATGTTCACTTTCAAGACTGGCACTGCCTGATGCACTTGAGTCTGAATCCAAGACCACATGTCTTCTGCTGCCAGCTCCTCCCTCCACCTCGATGCTCCATGGGCAGGTTCTTGGTCTACGAGCCTCTATCTGAGGCTCACTCTCACCACCCGTGAGCCAGCAGAACCTCCAAGCATCCTGCACCATACCCTCTTCCACCAACTCCCAGCCCACACCTGCCTCCTCTCCCACCCCCACCTGTCCACACGTGCTCCAGAGCTTGTGAGTAGTGCCATTCTGCACACTCCTTCCTCTCTATATCTACTCGCCCCTCTCTCTGGGACCAAGAGCATCAGTAATGGACACAAAAAACCCCAAGCAGGAAAGCTGGATCCCATTCGCCACTGATGCTATGTGCTGTTCCACCTTGCTTAATTTTACTTTGTGCCAACAGAGCAAGCCCCAACCTGCCTCTGACCTAGCTCAGAGCTACAACAGTACAGCCCTTTTCCAAACTCCTCCGTCCTCCTGGCTAATGGCCCCCACTCTCCCTTCCCATACAGCTAGCTCCCCTCCCCCTTCTCTGCAGCCCACCCTACCTTCACTTTCTCTGACAACCACAACTGCACCACTGGCCTTGAGCACCAACTCAGCAGCCTGCCTCCAAGTGCACAGCTTTGGTGGCCCCCTCTCCTGAGCAATACACTCAGCAGCTGCACACCACTAAAGCCACCTGAGGGCAGGTTGTCTTCCAGCTGCTTGTCCCAAACACCTCAGAGCCCTCCTGTCTCTGTTCCGGCTCAACCTGCACATTAAGCCTCAGGAGATCCTACCCAGCCTCTAGATCTACCCAGACTCGAATCACTGCCCCACCTGCATGCACTACTAGAAGCCTGGCCTGCCTTCTGTCACTACTGCTGCTACGCCTTGTCTCCTGGAAGGACCTTTTGTAGTCCAGGCCTGGGTGCTGTGTCCTGCCCATCCCACTCACAGTGGCTCATGATGTTACATGCACCCCTTCCCCCGCATTTGTACCAGCAACATCAGCTCCTCGCTCATACTCTGCTCGCTGGGAACGGGCTGCCGCCTGTCTGGAATGATAGTCCTGACCTACAAGGCTGATTCAACTGATACTTTCTCCACTCTACTGAACTCCACCCTGACCGCACTCCTGACCTGTCAGCCTACCCACTTCGGTTGAAGGCTGCTGCTCTCTGCTATAGCAGTTTTCCCAATGCCAGGAGCCCTGTCTATTCTCACTGGCTCTGAGGCTCCCCAAACAGTGCACAGTACTTCCTGGGTATTCCCTATTCACAGACCCAGGTGGTCTTCTGCAGTAATGCGTGTCTGTGCTACGGAGTGCTGTTGGTGACACAGGCCTGAGGGAGAGGCCAACCTTCACCATGGTCCATGGAGCTGAACAGCAGCAGACTAACACCCCAGCTCCAGGGAACTCTCTAGGGTGAGGGAAGGAAAGGAATCCAGTTCAGCTGCTCACAGTCAGCATTGACAGCCCCAGGGACAACATCTGCACCCAAGCAGGGGCTGTGCCTCTGAAGTCTCTCAGCTCACTGGGGGCCACAGTGAAGAGTGGCAACCTGAGGAAGACGCTGTGTGGATCTGCAAAGCTGCAGGCAGATCCTTGGGCTAGACACCACCCAGCTCTTGGGTCTGCCAGCTTGTTTTCACCAAAGCCAGATTATTGCTTAAAGGAAAAGAAAATGGACATTTTTAAAAGAAGTCAACAAAATCACCATGTCACAACAGAACTGAAAGCCAGTCCCCTTTCAAGGGTGAATCATTGTCACTTGTTCTTGGATGGTTCCTGCAAGTTCACCAACAAGTGACCCCTGCCCTAGTGGCCTAGGGGCCTAAGGCACCTCTGCTCCAGACCTGGCAGGGGCAGGAAGGACATGGGAGATGGCCTCTTCTTGTCTCCACCATGCTCAGGGAAAGCCTCCCACGGAAATGATTGCAGGAAGGCAGAGTGTCCTCCCAGTGAAGCCAGCAGGACATGAGGCACTGCCCAAGCCACTAGTACAGATGCAGGTGGAGGGTACACTCTTACATCTCGAGGAGTCGGAACAAAGCTCCAGAGCCTGAGCCATTTCTTGTGTAGCATCTCCAGCGCACACACACACACACACACACACACACACACACCACAGTGCCTGGAAAGAACACTCCTGGAGCAGAGGCGCAGGAGGACCGCCAGACCCGCCACACCCTAGGTAGCTCCAGCTCTAAGACCACTGGAGACACGCAGGTGCCAACAGAGCAAGCTCCAAGGTGGAGGCAACAGCCCTATGTGGGCTCCTGTGCAGAGAACACAGGGGCCAGGTTGCCGCACCACACGTGGTCTCCAGCCAACAGTTTTCGTGGGGGCAATTCTCCAGCGCCATGCCACCAGAGCTCCAGCACTGCCCTCAGGCTACTGCCTTCCACCAGGGATGGGCTGCTAACACGACAAGGGGTGGCAGGATGGGTGTGCCTATAAAGTACCTTAAGACACTGGTCCTGGAAGCAGAGCAGCTGAGCATTCAAAAGGAAAAGATGAACCTTTGTGCATTACACCTGCAATTTTAGGATTAGGACATAATGCAAAATAAGAGGCACTGAATCAAGCTTTCCCTTAGTGAGCAGCTACATGAAGCAGCAGGTTGTGTGGTCTAGGGATCTAACAGCTCATCTTTACAGAGAAAGGCAGGAAACAGTCAAATACTTCATACCTGGTTATATGTCTGGTCTAAAACTGGGGTGGGTTTTGTTTGCACTTGGCAAACAAACAGGAAAGAAGTCTAAGCCACACCAAGAAAACCAACCCCATACCAGCCTGGGGCCTGCATGAGGCCCTGCAGCCAAAGTCCTCAAGGTGGGTATGTGGAGCAATAACCCCCCTCCTGATCTAAGGCCAGGTGTCCTGCCTAAAAGGACCATCTGCTGCAACCATCCAGCTCATGTGTCACCAGAGCAGCTGCTATTACAGGCATATAACACACCTATGTGTGTACTTAGAGCTGGGATCTAAGAGGTTTTGTTTTTTTTTTTTCCCTAATTACAAAAAGAAATACTAAAAATAAAAAAAATTTAAGAAAACGAAGAAGCAGGGTACAGTGACACACATCTGTAATCCCAGTGGCTCAGGAGGCTGAGACAGGAGGATTGTGAGTTCAAAGCCAGCCTCAGCAATGGTGAGACACTAAGCAACTCAGTGAGACCCTGTCTTTAAATAAAATACAAAATAGGGCTGGGGATGTGGTTCAGTGAGTGCCCCTGAGTTCAATACCTGGTACAAAAAAAAAAAAAAAAAAAAAGAAGAAAGAAAAAACTAGTATGACTTTTTTTCTTTTAGTTGTAGATGACTACACAGTATCCTTATTTATTTTTATGTGGTGCAGAGGATCGAACCCAGTGCCTCACACATGCGAGGCAGGCGCTCTACCACTGAGCTAAATCCCCAGTCCTAGTATGACTTTTTAAAAGGCAAGGCAGAACATCTATCAAAACTCAGAAACCTCTAGGCAGGCACAGTGGCACACACCTGTAATCCCAACTACTCAGAAAGCTGAACCAGGAGGACTTCAAGTTCAAGGCCAGCCTCAATGACTTATTTGAGACTGCCTCAAGATAGAAAATGAAGGGCTGGGGCTAGGGCTCAATGGTAGAGTGCCCTGCCTCGCAGGTGTGAGGCAATGGGTTCTATCCAGCACCATATAAAAAATAAATAAATGAAGATATTGTGGCCATCTACAACTAAAAAAATACTTTAAAAAAATAGAAAATGAAAAGGACTGTGGATATAGTTCAGGGTTGGGTGACGCTGGGTTCAATCCTCAGTACTGCAAAAACAAAACAAAAATACAAAAATAAAAAACTCAAGAAGCCTAGTACCCAGGAATTCTGCTTTGAGTACATGTGCATCAGGGTGTGAGACTGGCCACTTAGTAACAATAACCAGAAATAATTCAAGTAGCCATCAATACTCCACTAATTAAATGCATTCTGAATTTACTAATAAATGTATTCATTTATCCTGCACAACTACAATTTTTTTTTTTCTTTTTAATTTAAGGACACAAGAAGAAATGAGAGACTGGGCTAAAAATATGTTCTACTTTTCTGCAGAGGAACAAGTGTCCATAATGAATGTGTGCAGCCAGTTTCCAATGACAAGAACTCCCATGGGGAGGAAAGGCAGCATGGAACACAGGGAAGCCGCAGCCTGAGTGTCAGAGCTGAGTGGCAGCAGCCCTCAGTCCTCAGGGAAAGCCATGTCTACATACAGCCTCGTGCACACCTATTTTCAAAGAGCACACATGGGGTGCTGCACCCCTAGGCCTTCAAAGTCCTCCTTCAGCATCAGCTCTGTGTCCCACCTCTCCTCTTCCTGTTTCAGTGGCTGCAGAGGACAGAGGGCAGAGGTGCACACAAATACCCCCACTTCCACCTGGTGTGACACCATGTAGAAAAGGGTGTGCACACATATATAAATCCCCACACATCTTCCAAAACAAGGAAAACTGGAGGCTGGTGTGTAGCTCAGCAGTACACCATTTGCTTAGCATGCCAGAGGCCCTGGGTACCACCATCCCCGGCACTGCAAAAAGAGAAAAAAAAAAAAAGGTTGGGGCTGGGGATGTGGCTCAAGCGGTAGCACGCTTGCCTGGCATGCGTGCGGCCCGGGTTCAATCCTCAGCACCACATACAAAGAAAGATATTGTATCCGCCAATAACTAAAAAAATAAATATTAAAATTCTCTCTCTTTAAAAAAGAAAAAAAAAAAGGTAAAATGGGATTATACTCTACCGGTTCATTTTAACTCACACCAGGAGTTGCAGCCACATCTCAGGCCTCCAGTGCCGCACAGGACTCTGCCACGCATGCACTATGCACCAATGTCCCCTTGTTACCAAATGTTCAGCTGTATCCAGTTGGTGCAGGTCTCGCTTACAACACACATTTTAAAGCCAACTGCAAAGTCCACTGGAGGACTAAAAGACTTACTTAAAAATGTCTACTTTTATAATTCATAATTCTCATTGCTCAGACTGATGTTCCCTGATGAATGAGTGTTCCAAACCCTAAAGGACTATAAAAAATTTGGGATTCCCTTTTTGTCTGCTCTCACGAGTGGGCAGATAAGCACTCTATGAAAGCAGCAGGGTGACTAAGAGAATACCACATTTGAAGACAAAAAGAGAGCTCAATTCTTAAGTGCAAGAAATACACAATGAGGGCTGGTGTAACTCTGGAGGACTGCATTTGCCTGGCTTCTCAGGAAGCTGAGGCAGGAGGATTGCAAGTTTGAGGTCAGTGTCAACAATGAAGTGAGACCCTGTTTCAAAATAAAAAACAGAAAGACTAGAGATGCAGCTCAGTGGTAAAGCACTGCTGGGTTCAATTCCCAATACTGGGGGTCGGGGAGCAGATTTCCAACCTGATGAAAAGGTATTAAAAAAAATAGCCCCAGGCTCAAGTGGTAGTGCGTTCGCCTAGCATGCGTGAGGAACTGGGTTCGATTCTCAGCACCACTTAAAAAATAAAGATATTGTGACCACCTAAAACTTAAAAAAAAAAAAAAAAGCCCCAGAGCAAACTCAGTTAAAGGACAAAACCCTAAAAAGTAGTTCTTTGGGGCTGGGGATGTGGCTCAAGCGGTAGCGTGCTCACCTGGCATACACGGGGCGCTGGGTTCGATCCTCAACACCACATAAAAAAAAAAAAGTAGTCTTTAAGATAAAAAGCTGGCAGCAACTGCTGTTGACACTGTGTGGGGAATCACAGGGACCAGGTAAGCCAAAGAGAAGAGACAGGGAGAAACAAGGCTGCAGCACATGAATGGCATGGCTGCACGCATAGAAACCTAGGGCTGCACCACCAAAGGCAAAGCTGCAAAGCAAAGCTGCCTGCCTCCCACCACCTGGGAAGGATCCGGAATGACAAGGATCAAAGCCTCCTCAGAGAGACCCTGTAGCCTCGGAGACACTGGAGAGCACCAGTGCAACATCTGAGAGGGTTGGAGGCAGAGAAGGCCCTGGGAGGCCCAGCGAGGCTTGGAGGACGACGTCCCCTCTGGAGCAACCTGGAAGGCTGGCTCTGGAACACTGGGGTGAGGAGAATCAAGCCCCTGGAGTAGCAGAGTGGGGAAGCAGGGAGCCGGGTATGCAAGACAGCCAGAGTCACTGTGATAAGACAGCATGGCACTGGTGCTGGGTTAGGAAAACTGGGCGACAAACAGGGTCTGGAACCCCGCCCGTGACTTGTGGAAATGATTGATGGCAGAGAGGCAGAGCATGCTCACAAAGGGATTTTCCTTTAACAGAAGGGACCTCAGACACGGCTAGGAACTAGAGAGAGGCACTGAAGGGGCTTTCCTTGTGAGCAGGGTTCCTCAAGGCAACAGCCCGCTCGGAGCCTGCGTGGAGACACAGCAGATGAGGAACCACCACCAGGAGGGGCCGATGGCAATGAGACAGAAGCCCTCTCCCCACTCTTGGCGGCGGCCACCTCAGAAATGCAGACATTGTGGCTGCTGCATAGGGCTATTGTGAAAAGGTCAAAGACACAGGGGTTTCAATCATGCCGCCATTCTCTGAGATGTCAGCAAAATCTTAGGGTGCACAGGGCAGGATGCTCACCATTTTGGCTTCATGAAGCAGGAGCCAAACCCAAACTTTCACTTTTTCTTTTTCTTTTTTTTTTTGGTACCAGGGATTAAACAAGGGTATTTAGCCATTGAACTACATTTTCAACTGTTTTTTTTTTTTTTTTTTTTTCCAATTCTTTATTTTTGAGACAGGGTCTCACTAGGTTGCTTAGGACCTCACTAAATTGCTGAGGCTTGCTTTGAACTTGCAATCCTCCTGCCTCCTGAGCCATTGGGATTACAAGTGTGCGCCTCTGTGCCCAGACAAACCTCAGGCTTCTAAAGGACAGACTGCACCTCCAACAGCCTCTTCAGGCCAAGGAGATAAAGCCTTAAGGTGGGCTGGCACCTTACAAGTTACCTGAGAACCTGTATGCCTCTAAGTGGAAACCTGGAGGGCCCCACTTCTGATGGCAGGGCAACTGGGCCTCACCAAAGCCAAGTCTCTGGAGAGCATCATGCTAAGTGAACTGAGCCAGATACAGAGTGAAGGATCCAAGACTTTCTCTCATAAGCAGAAGCTATTCCAAAATAAGGGGGAAAGGCAGGAGCATCCCATGAAAATAAAGAAGAGATATGTGGAGTACAGAAAGGGGATTGAGGAGGAGAAAGGAGGGATGGGAAAAGGAAGGAATGCAATCAACCAAACCATCCTGTGTGTGTATCTGAACACACCACAATGAATTTCACCTTTATGCATATCTGTACTGCACTGATTTAAAGAAAAACTGTAAACATAAAGAAGACAGACAAGTAGAGTGGAGGTAAGAGAACAGGGGGAGGGAGGAGGGAGGGAAGGGGAAGCACTGGGGGACTGGATTAGAGCAGATTACATTCCATACTGGTATAATTATGGCAAAATGAACCCCAACATTTTTTATAACTATAAAGCACCAATAAAAAAAAATTGGTGGCTTTAACCAAAAAACAAAAAACAGTCAAGTCAGACTGAGTCAGCCACCTGTCATGGGAATGTAGATGACAGCTACGACCTACTTCCCCACAGTGCAGAGCAGAGCCCCAGCTGCAGGAAGAGGCCCTGGAATCTCTGGCTCCTTCATACATAAGGACAATGAATACCCCCACAAACAGGGCAGAATGGCCCACAAAGCACACAACCAGAGACTGAACACAGAGAGCCGCGGCAACCCCGAAAGCGGCAACTGCATAGGAGAAAGGGCAGTGGAGCTGCTCCAAAGTGACAGGCAACAGCAATGGTAGATGAGGATGCCGGAACAGTCGTCACAATGGCATCTGTGTGTTCAGAGGAAGTGGTAATAGGGAAACATCAAAAACACAAGGGAAGCCAGGCACTATGGCGCACACCTGCAATCCCAGCAGCTCAGGAGCCTGAGGCAGGAGGATGGCTAGTTCAAGGCCAGCCTCAACAACTTAGTGAGGCCCTAAGCAACTCATTGAGACCCTGTCTCAACATAAATTATCAAAAGGGTGGGCTGGGGTTGTGGCTCAGTGGCTAAGCATCCCTGGGTTCAATCCCAGTACCAAAAAAAGAGAGAGAGACAGACCAATCAAGGGAAACCTCCAGCAGTGAAAACCACCCTGAGACAACCTAGATGGCAACAGCACATCAGACATTGCAGAAGTAGAGATTCATGAATCTGAAAACAACACCAACTGTCCAAAATGAATCAGAGAAAAGAGACTGAAAGAAGATGACCAGCGTGCACTGTGGGATTTGAAGTAGCCAAGGTGCTCATGATGGAAGTCTCCAGAGGGCAGCCAAGAAAGAGACCCAAAGCATCTTTCACCACCTTCTCATGGCTAGACACTGACACCCCAGCTGCCACAGTATGGTTTGATGTTGTGTGGTTCCACTCCAAATTAAATGCCTCACCAAGCCTGAGTAGCTAAAAACAACCCCCAGAAACGCAACAGAAGCCTCAATCCACAAGTGGAACTCCAGGCCATCACGGCTAACCAGTGACGGATACCATCAGAAGGCTACAAGATGAGCAGAGTCCAGGCAGGCTCAGAGCCCTGTGTGCACAAATTCCTTTTGTACTACTGCATCTTACCTTATAGAAAACATCAGGCACGTACTGCTCACTACTGGACTCCTTGGCGTAGCCGAGCTCAGGGGCATCCTTGCACGGCAGCAGACATTCATCGCGGACTAGGGCCATGCACTGATTGGATACCTGATACCCCTCAAAGTGGACCTGGTTGTCGGGACCACCTGCAAGAGACAGAGCTTCAAAGAGAATCTTCCAAAGGAGATCCAGAATTAGTCCATGCCTGCTCTCTGCCGACCCACAGGAAGCAGATGCTGGGGAGTCTGTCCCAGGAAGCTTGGCGGTGGCTGACGCACCAGACTCAGCACATTCCTCCACAGCTGCCCAGCCTCACAGGCACTACCACACCTGTTAGTCCGTCAGAAATCCAGGCACTGAACATTAATGATCCCCAATAGCCACCCCCAAAGTTGTGCTTAGTGTCATCAAGCACGCAGGCTCTTGGTTTTTATCAACAGTGGGGTTAATGAACATAGCTCTGCATTCCACATGCTTCAGTGCCGGAATGAAAAGACTGGGCAGAAGATGAACTCACCTGGGGTGGGGAGGGTACCAGGTGTAGGAACAACACAGAACCAGCCTTCAGTACAAAAAACCCTGCACCCATGCTGCACATGCAGGAGTCTCTGCCTTACAGAGACCTGCACGGCAACACAAGGCTAATGTCCTAAGCACTGCCTTTCATGTGAGGAGGTATGGTGGACATATGGCCCCTACACTCATGGCCCCTGCACTACCTTCCAATGTTTCCCTCTTTCCCTTCCTCCCAAGTTCCACTCCACAGAACCTTAAAGTTAGAAACATGGAGCACAAACAGCCGATAAGAAGGAAGAACCCGGGGCTGGGGATGTGGCTCAAGCGGTAGCACACTCGCCTGGCATGCGTGCGGCCCGGGTTCGATCCTCAGCACCACATACAAAACAAAGATGTTGTGTCTGCCAATAACTAAAAAATAAATATTAAAATTCTCTCTCTCTCCCTCTCTCTCTTAAAAAAAAAAAAGGAAGAACCCAACCAGCTAACCCAGATCTTTAAAGTCTGGGGGTGGGCAAGGCAATGAAGATCTGGGCCTGGGGCAGACCTCTGCCACCAGATGTGCTCCAAGAATCAGGGCTATGGGGCTGGAGATGTAGCTCATGCAGTAGCGCGCTCGCCTGGCATGCGTGCGGCCCAGGTTCCATCCTCAGCACCACACAAAAAGAAAGATGTTGTATCTAAAAAAATAAATATTAAAATTCATATTCTCTCTCTCTTTCTCTCTCTCAAAAAAAAAAAAAAATCAGGGTTATGTACTAGGGCAACTCCAATGGCAGTGTTTTTAATAATCCTGGAGAATAAAAATCTCTCAGTATCTCTATTTCAATTTAACAAAGAAGAGTAATTTACTGATGAGAGAACAGAAATTCAGTCCATCAGGCTGGGGATGTGGCTCAAGCGGTAGCGCGCTCGCCTGGTGTGCGTGCGGCCCAGGTTCGATCCTCAGCACCACATACAAACAAAGATGCTGTGTCCGCCAAAAACTGAAAAATAAATATTAAAAAAAAAAAAAAAATTCTCTCTCTCTGTCTCTCTCTCTCTTTAAAAAAAAAAAGAAAAAAGAAATCAAATGCACTGTTGCACTCTTTAAAAAAAAAAAAAATTCAGTCCATCTAGCTTTCAAACATGTATCAGAAACCAGACCTGATGACCAGGCAATTGGAAAAGGTGGAAGGCACAGGCAGAGCCAGCCCCCAGCAAGCGGACAAGGCAGGCTGCTGTCTGTTCACCTTCACACCCAGCAGGCCAACCAGAGCTGGCAGTGAAATGCTGAGTCTCCAACTTTCTCTCATCCCCTAACACCTCAGCAGCACACAGGCTCAGCTCTACAGTGTGTCTGGTTGTACAACGACAAAGCACTGGTTCAGGAAGCGTAGAGGTGAGGGATGAGGAGTGTTGAGGAGCCACCTTATGCGCCACTGTGGACCCACATTGGTTTTTACAATCATCCACATGTGGTAGTCATTAAAGGAAAAAAAAAAAACCTGTCCTTTTGAGAATGAGAAAAATGGAAAGCTGAATTTGTAAAACTAAAGCCTATTTAAAAAGCAGCATCAGTCCATGAGTGGCATCCAAAGGCTATTTCTGAGAAAGGACGACAAACCACCCCTTCCCCACAGAGCAGCACCAAGTGCATGTCCCTCCATGTCTGCAGGCCAAGGAGGCTGGCTGTCCTTGCCTGCATCCCAGGCGGGACGGACCACAGGGCCAGAAAAGGGGCAGAGGTAGAAGGACGTGAGCTGCTCTTGAACTTCAGGTGCATTTCTGCTTTCTGAAACCAGAGTCCATAATCTTCACAGCCCAGGAGCCAAGTGTGTGCTAAATGATGAACTCACAGTTTGAAACTCAGATTTGGGCTCCAATTAGGCACTCTTTCCACATACTCCTGGGGGTTCATTGAGCACACTGCCAGTTCACCAGAGGCTGTGTACAACTGAAGGGGAGGGGAGGAAGAGCAGGCAGAGTCAAGGGGGCCTGGGCTCCAGCTGCAGGAATACCAGCCCTGAGCCACAGGGGCTCAGCTTCTGGGAGGCTCTCACCCAGCTGTCTAGCAAGGGTGCATTTTCCAGCAGCTCCACAGGTCCCCACTTGCCCTCTGGCCAAGAGACCCTAAAGCAGGGTAAGGAGCACACTTTAGGAGAAGATCTGCAGTGCCACAGACAGCCACACCCCTCTGGAGAGAGGGGGACACCAGAGCCCCAAAGGGATGATGCAACACCCAGATGCAAAAGGATGCTGCCTGTGGAGTTCACTTTAACTGATATGGTCACTGCCTCATGGTTCCAGTACTTTCTGTAAGTGCCAACTCCTAAAGCAAAAATTTCATGGTTTCCAAACTCCAAACAAGAGGTGTGACTCTATAATTGAAGGTGGCAGACCCCATAATTTTAAGAAAGTACCAATTGCTGCTGGGCGCAGGGGTGCACACCTGTAATCCCAGCAGCTCAGGAGACTGAGGCAGGAGAATTGCGAGTCCAAAGCCAGCCTCAGCAACTCAGTGAGACCCTGTCTCTAATTAAAATACATTAGGGGCTGGAGTTGTGGCTCAGCAGTAGAGTGCTCACCTAGCACGTTCGAGGCCCTGGATTCGATCCTCATCACCGCATAAAAATAAATAAATAAATAAAGGTATTCAACCAACTAAAACTAAAAAATAAATATTTTTTTAAAAAATACATTAAAGGGCTGGGGATATGGCTCAGTGGTTAAGCACCCCTGAGCGTAATGCCTAGTATCAAAAAAAAAAAAAAAAAAATCTGGCCACACCTTCACTTCCTGCTCAGCAGTTACCAGAGCCCCTGCCATGAGAAAGGACTCCCTGTGGGCCTTCCACCTCCTTCTATCCCAGCCAAAAATCTCAATCCTTCCCTTCAGCACTTGACCACAGCAAAAACTTATAAAAAAATTCAGGTGTGGGACTTTTGTGTGTGTGTTCTGGGAATTGAGCCCAGAGGTGCTTAACCACTGAGCCACATCCCCATCCCTTTTTATTTTTTATTTTGAGAGAGAGTCTCAGTAAGTTCCTTAAGCTGGCCTCAAACTTGCAATCCCCCAGCCTGCCTCAAATTCCCAAATTGCTGATTTATGGGCATGCACCACAGTGCCCCACATAATGTGGCATTACTGCCAGTGTTGCTTACTCCTTGTTTACTTTTTAAAAAAAGGACCTTAAATCAAGGACCTGCAGCTTGCTAACATATAGCAAAGCTTAAAAATTCTGTCAGTGATAAGCTGAGGTGCAGCTCAGCCAAGAAGCACTTGCCTACCATGTGCAAAACTCAGGGCTCTACCCAGTGATGCAAAACGACAAAATTCTGGCAGCGCGCAATCTTCCTACCAAAGGTCCACGGTAATGGAAACCGGATCTAGTTCCTTCCCTACATGTCATACAGGCTGGGACATGGGGGTGCTTCTATAGAACCAGGAAAAGGGTAGTTACTAAAAAAACTGGATTATCACACCTCTTTGAGGGCAGAGAGCAGGTCTTCACAGGATCACAGGTAGGCTTAACTCAGACCAAAAGCAAGGCGCAGTAGTGCACGCCAGTAACACCAGTGACTCATAAGGCTGGGCCTGGAAACTGTGAGACCCTATCTTGAAATGAAATAAAAGAGTCTGAGGATATAGCATAGTGGCAGAGCACTTGCCTAGCACATGCAAGGTCTGGGTTCACCCCCATCATTGCAAAAACAAACAAAAGTAAACCTGGACTTGTAAGGAGAGTACTGAACAGGAGGAAAGCTGTGCTGAGATTCCAGGGCTTTGTCAGTTCTGCAGATGCTGCTGCTAGTTCAGAATTGTTACCATGAAACAACAGGAGGAATCTATGCCCCTCAGGTCTATTCAGAACCCTGTGACAACTAAGTTAGGGATAAAAAGCAGCTGGAGAGAAGGTCAAAATGCATTACCAAGGCAGTAGCACTGACAACATTACTCTGTCCCATTCACACCTGTGGCCACTGCAGTCACAAACTTGGACCCGAAGTGCCCGTCGGGAGACAGCCGGCAGGCGTTGGGGTGTTTATTCTGGAAGTCTCCTGCAGTGATGCACTCTTCTGAGCTCAGGAAGTAAGTGTCCTAAAATGAGAGGAGCAGCATGCCAGACCTTACAGCATCATGTCAAAAGGGACCCTCTCTTCTTTAGAGAATAACAGATGCCCAAAACTAAACATCTCCAAAACCACAACGAAACACACCCAGGATTTCTGGCCACTGTGGCTCCTTCAAAACTACCAGAAAAGACTGAAGCACTAGGACCCACCCAAAAAGGTCTGCACAGGGAGTGGGTTTGGCTCTACAGGCAGAGCCCACAGACCTGGCCTTGATTTATCAAGGTTATCTTGAAAACTACTTGACTTAGAAGCTCACAGGAGCTGTTCAGAGACCCCGAAATGTGAGTCAGCACTGTGAATCAGCACTGCCTGTACAGGGCGGTGAGGCTAGCCAACATCCCAGTCTCCTCACCTTATTCCGACTGTATCGAACTGTACCCTTTCGGGTATCTTCTGAGACGAGGTCTGTGAATATCCAGCCAACCTTAACAAAAAAGCAAAGTGTCTTAGAAGGTCTACGCCACAGACAAAAAGAAGACTCCTGGCCCCGCCCAACAAACACAAGAGGTCTCGGGTCAGGAGCCTTCCTTCCCCCACCCGGGCCAACTCTGTGAAAGGCTCCCCAACCAAGCTACCAAGGCCACACCACAGCTTCTACAACCCACTCAGCAGAAACTGGTTGGGCAAATGCAGACTTCAATTCTTTATGTGTTAAAAAGGTTCTGCTGGGGGACTAGGGTTGGGGCTCAGTGGTAGAATGCTTGCCCAGCATATGTGAGGCACTGGGTTCAATCCTCAGCACCACATGAAAATAAATAAACAAAATAAAGGTCCATTAACAACTATAACTAAAAAAATATTAAAAAAAAAAAAATGGTTCTGCTGGGCTGGGGGGCATAACTCAATGGTGCAGTGAGCACATGCCCTGAATTTGATCTCAGTGGTAGAGCACCTCTGGGTTCAATGCCCCGCACAACGGAAAAAAAAAAAAAAAAAAGGTCAAACTTTAAAAGTCAGACCAAAAGGAGGCAGAGAACCAGGTAAAGGAGAATATACCATTTTGTAAAGCTGACTTTGTAACTGTGCAAATGGTTTTGTTTTATTTCCAACTTTTGTTGTTTGTTTTTTTAACATTTTTTTGTTGTTTTTTAGTTACAGGTGGGCACAATACCTTTATTTTATTTTTATGTGGTGCTGAGGATTGAACCCAGTGCCTCATGCATGCTAGGCAAGCGCTTTGCCACTGAGCCCCAACCTCCCAGCCCTCCAAATTTTGTTTAATAAAATCTCAAACCCTCTGTAGCCCTATCTTGGTGGTAAGTTTTCAGTTACTGTGGTCACTCTGAAACTGGCCTATCACTCAGAGGATGGCCACCTGAACAGGGGTGAAACAGAACAAATAGAAGAGCTACAGCAACTGCACACCTGCAATGCGTTGCGGGTCAAGCCTGTGACTGCTTCCACCTGCTTCAGTTGCTACCGACTCACTGCATCAGAGAGCACCCATGGCCGAAGAAACACAAGGTACCTGGGATGTAGTCTTTCTCTCCAGTAACTCAAAAGGTGAAGCAAGCATGCGTGCACGTGAAGAGAGGCAGGGCGTACCAGTAACAAGGCACATGGGGAAAGTTGCCACCTCTGCAAAGTGTCATCTGCACAGCACTCAGACATAAGCCCATGGCCCTCAGGGACTGAGACCCTGCACACTGTACCTGAGGAGGTTCATAAATTGCAGCCACCTCAGCCCTGATGCCCAGGGGAATATCCTTGTGCTCCGTGTACCGTCCATACAAGTACCCGAAGTGCTGGTTCCCCGTCTTCCTCCAGAAGTCAAGAAAGCGGTCAGCAACGGTATGATTCTCAAACATGATATTGTCCACATGCCTGTATTTCTGTAGAGTTAACAAGGGGCGAAATTAAAACAGTCCACCAAAACCTGCTTTTCTAAATCAAACCATCCCAAAATATTTTTTTAACCTAGTTCTTTAAAAGATAAACCAACAAAAAACAAAACCCAAGTTTTAAGAACCTGATCTGCCCAGGGTAAGGGTAGGGGCACACTACCAGTCAATAAATTTAAATTAATCTCACTGAGATTTCACCTAAAAAAGGAGGTTTTAACAATCTCTAGGACAAAAAGTGAAAAATGGTTTTGGAGAGGAGGAAAGGAGGTTGGTTTCCAGAGTCAGGAGACACGGCCCTCTGTGAAGGGCTAGACGTGGGCAAAAGTGGTAGAGACAGATGCACGCGCCACTCTCAGGACACTGTGCTGAGCTACATGGCCAATACGGCACTCCTGAGCCAGGTTCGCCCCAGAACCTGCAAAGGATCCCTATGCGGTCTCAGGAAGCTCCCTCACCAGCCCCCACACCTCCACAGAACAGGTTCTTAAGAGGCAAAGTCACTGAGCATTTAACAAAATTTCCAAAACATTCCACGACTACGGGAGCCCACAAAACAGAATGAAGCTCCTGCACCAAGGCCACAAGCTAGAAGTTCTACAGATGACATCCTCAGCTCAGGACCCCCACATGCCTGAGGATCTGCCAATGGAAGACCCTCTCCCAGGGGACGTCCACATCACAGCCACGAAAATCAAGCCGTCTCACCTGTCTGTTCAGCGTGATGGCACTGGGCTGGCACTTGGTACAGATGCCGTTGGGCCATGGGAGGTGTCCCTCACACCCAGACTTGATTTTGCAGCTGATGTTCTCCAGGGCAACAAACTTCCCCCTGAGGGACAGCAACTGAATTAAACTGATGGTGGTGACAGCTGGCAGAGACAGGAATGGCATGGGAGCCAGCTTCCTCACACCTGCTGAACAGCACTCCCCGGGGCCAAGCATGCAGGAGAACAAGCCGTCACCACTCCAGTGCAAGTTGCCTAAGCCCAGCTTGTCCTGCACTGGGACACACAGCTCTCTTCCTGTAGAGAAGCTACTGCTATTCTTCAATCTACTCTAACACCCATGAGGTTTTCAATAATGGCCAAGCGGCTGTCGATTTAACCTGTGCCACTCAAAGGCAGCTCCATCAGCTTAGCAGCAGCCGAGACAAAACCAGCCCAGTATTTCATACAGCTGCAAAAACTTCTGACTCAGGAAAAACACGATTAGAGTACAGCACAGTGATCCCTTCACTCTGCTATTAGTTGGAAAGGGAAAAAAAAAAAAAACTACTTTTGGGAGTTTGTCAGTGAGAAGTCCTAGACCCTGCCCTGAACCCAGGGTGAATCTGTGTAAGTCAGGACTGTCTTCCCATTCACAAAATGATCTAAAATTTCTTTCCCTCTTCCCCCCAGCTTTACCGAGATATAACTGACAAAAAAGTTGTACGTGTATTTAAAGTGTACAGTGTGATACTTTCTTTTTTACAAATAAAAACTACATGTTTAGTGTTCTTTTTTGTGTATGTGGTACTGGAGACTGAACCCAGGGGTGGGGCACTCTGTCACTGAGCTACATCCACAGATTTTTTTTTTTAGTTGTCAACGGACCTTTTTATTTTTTAAGTTATTTATATGTGGTGCTGAGAATCAAACCCAGTGCCTCACACATGCTAGGCAAGCGCTCTAGCACTGAGTCACAACCCCAGCCCCAGATCTTTTTTTTATGTTTTATTTTGAGATAAGGTTTCCCTAAGTTTCCCAGGCTGACCTGCCTCAGCCTCCTGAGTGGCTGGGATTACAGTTGTGTGCCACCACACCCAACTGGCATTCACAATTTCTGAAATACATCCACCTTGCGGAATTGCTAGGTAACATACGCACTGCCAGGTTACTTATCACTCTCCTATCACAAGCCAAGAGCACACCTGATGTCTCAGCAGCTAAGCAGCCCTATAGGCGTGCCCAAGGAGGCTGCGTTCCTTGACCCAAACTGACAAAGGCTGAGCAGCTCCACTCATCTCAGTAAATCTCCACCCAAACTCTAGTAGAGGAAGCCCCATAGCTTTCCCACTGACAGGCAAAGTGTATTTGTGGTGGATTTTATTGCCTGGCCTAACACTTTTTAACAAGTTATTTTAGGATGTCAGCAGGTTTTCAGAAAAAAGCTACTATCAGGCAAATGGAATATTCTTCACAAAATGTTGCTGACTTGGGCTCAGCGGCCACAACCTGTTATCACACTGACAGGAATGACGAGGCCATCCTTGTGGTCCACTGCACCCTGCTGTGGTTCAGAAGTGCACAGAGGGAGCTGCACAAATGAGCACCAATGTGGGCTAAAAGAAATCAAAATGCTCTCAGTTCACCCCTTTCTGGCCACTGCTGCTGCCCACCTGTCCGCCGGGCCAAGCCGGTAGACCACAACTCCTGCAGCACCAGAATACAGCCCTCAGACAACCCTGACGCATCAGTCCCTGCTGCAGCTCTGAAAACGAAGCTGAGAGACAGGACCTGGGGAAAGGGCTGACAGGCTGACAGGCTGACGTGGGTGAGCCGAGACTACCACAGCATGGCCATCTCTCTGAAAAGCAGACAGTGACTCAGACCCACAGGCACAACAGGCCACCACCACCACTCACCCGAACCCACAGGGTGCTGTGCACATGGCAAGATCGGTGGCAGGATCCACCACCAGCCAGGTGTCTGCCCTGCGCTCTGAGAACAGTGGACATGTAGAAGGGGGTCAGACTCTTCATGCCCACTTCTACAATCAACAAAATTCAACAGTCCCATGGCTTGTGCCCTGCCCTGATCTTCGCTTTCTCATCCCCAGACCCAGTGGCTATATGCAACAACTTGGACAGACACGGAAAAGAACATTATGCTGGGGCCAGGCTGGCTACTTACTTGTCGGCTCCTCCCGTCAGCTTCCGGATGTAGGCGTGGAAGGACATGTGCTTCACTGGGGGCTCCAGGTGGTTCAGGTAGTCCTCGTCAAACGGCTGCCGGAACACATGAAAAGCAACCAGTCACACACCAACCAGGGCAGGGGCGGCAAGGGCCCACTGCACATGGAGGCAGAAGGGGGAGCAAGGCTTCTGCAGTCAGGGTCCACACTACTAGGCAGGGAGGGGGTCAGGAGCTGGGTCCTCACTTGTTCTAGGTAAGAACCAAGCTTCTCTATGTGCTAGTTATCTTTTCAATATTAAAAGGAACTTCTAGGGGTGGGGATATGGCCTAGATGTAGAGCACTTGCCTAACGTGCATAAGGCTCCAGGTTTAATCTCCAATACCACAAAAGTTAAAAATAGAATGAACCTTCGTTAACTTACTAAATACACCAGGCATGGTGGTGCCGGTCTGCACTCCTAGCAACTCAGGAGGCTGAGGCAGGAGAATCACAAGTTCAAAGCCAGCCTGGGCAACTCAGAGAGACCCTGATTTTAAAAATAACGGGGCTGGGATTGTAGCCCAGTGGTACAGTGCAATTTTTCTTTTTTCTTTTTTTTAAATTTTGTTTTGATTGTAGATGGACACAATACCTTTATTTATTTTTATGTGGTGCTGAGGATCAAACCCAATGCCTTACACGTGCAAGGTGTGTGCTCTACCACTGAACCACAACCCCAGCCCACAGTGTAATTTTTCAAAAAAAACAATTAAAAATAGAACACAAAATTCTTTTAAACCAGATAAATTTTAGGAAAATTTTGCAAAATGAAAAGCCACAAGGGGGCTGGGGATATAATGCAGTAGTATAATATCGAAGCCCTGGGTTTGATTCTCTCCACCGCCAAAGGACCAAGAAGATAGCCATGAGATGGAGCCAGAGGAACTTCAGGCTGGCCTTGCTGCTCTAAGTGCAGTGCAGGACATCACCAGTCAGCATTATTATGGTAAGTCTCCATCTTGCCAGGATGCAACAGGGAGATGTGAGACTCAGGGCATGGTAAATCAAAACCATGACAGGCACAAACCGACAGCCAGCTCTGTGTCAGATTTTAAAAGGATTGTCCAGGAGCTCCTGTACCTGCTGCCCTTTCATCACAGCAACACAAAAGCGCTAGTCATTCATAATCCCCCCTGAAGGTCACTCCCATAAATATAGGTTCAGCCTCTTTGTGCTGCCTGCTCAAGTGGGCACAGCAGGCCCAGGACAGTAACAGATATGTCTTTGAACCACAACACTCGAGAGCAAGAACTGCTTGGACAGCACTGCTGTCACTGGTCAGCTGGCAACTCCCTCTACACACTCACCTCCAGTGGGACGCAGTGCACACATTTCCCCAGGGGGCCGTGGCGGCACCTGAGGAGAACAGAGGCAGAGAAAGGCACAGCAGTGTGCGGGTTACTTCCTCCCACATGCTTTATATCCGAAATGTGTACCACACTTCAATAAAATGCTGCCCCACCCAGGAGGGATTACTTTAAGTAATTCCAAAATTCATGTTTTAATTCTAAAACATGAATACTTGTAATAGTTTACTATGTGTTTTTATGTGCTATTAGAAAAAAAAACAACCAGCAGAACAAATCTATAATTTCATGGAATCTAACCACTTAAAACAGCACTAACCAAAAATGAAAGTAATGCTTGGCATGTAGGAAGCCCAGGATTCAATCCCTAGGACACAAGCAAGTACACATGCACTTGCATACACACACACACACACAAGGATTTAAAGTCAACTTAAGTCAATAAAAATGTTAAAAAGAAGAAAACTAGTACTACACAAATATGGCAAAAACCCTAAAAGTGGTGCATTAACCCAAGTTGGTAAAATACCCACTTCATGCACATTTGGAAACACAAAGGATGTATGGTCCCAGGGTTCTGGACACTTACAGCCAAAGAGACCTCAGAAGCTCAACACATGTAATACAACGCAAAAATGTGCTTGTTTAGGAGGCAGTGGTGAGGCAGCTGGGAAAGTCAAACTGCCCCATGGGGGCAAAGCCAATTCCACTAAAGGGGTCAGGATCCTTCAATGAAAATGAGCTCTGCATTTCAGAATGGAGAAGGCTTCAGTGCCTCCCAACAGCATATTTTTTTTTTAGTTAGTTATACATGACAGAGGAATGCACTTACATTTTGATATATCATACATAGGTGAGATATAACTTCTCATTTTTCTGACTATACATACTGTAGAATCACATTGGTCATACAGTCACATACATACATAAAGTAATAATGCCTGTTTCATTCTACTCCCAAAGCACATTCTTACTGATGACAGGTCAGAATTAACACACTGCATGCACATACACTAAAAGATCTCGAACAAAGCCATGAGGGCCCAGATCCTGAGGGAGTGAGCACTGGACCCTGGCAGGAACCAGAAGGGGTGTACTGCCCAGTAGCTCCAGGCCAACTGCAACTGAGCAACATTGGTGACTCTCTCACATAAGACACAAAAGCAGGCTGGGTTGTGGCTCAATGGTAGAGCACTTGCCTCGCATGTGTGAGGCACTGGGTTCAATCCTCAGCACCACATAAAATATAAATAAATAAAGGTATTGTGTCCCTATACAACTAAAAAAATTAAAAAAAAACACACACAAAAGTTGCTAATGCAGCACCTGGAACCTCAACATCTATTTCAGTATCAGCACCCCATCACATTTACAGGGTGATACATTTAAAGAGTTCACTGAAGGGCTGGGGCAGGGACTCAGTGGTAGAGTGCTTGCCTGACGCAGGTGAGGCCCTGGGTTCAATCCTCAGCACCTCATAAAAAATAAATAAAGGTATTGTGTCCATGTACAACTAAAAAAAAAAAAAAATTAAAAAAAGAAAAAAAGCGAGGCACTAAGCAAATCAGTGAGACCCTATTTCTAAGTAAAATACAAAATAGGGCTGGGAAAATTGCTCAGTGGTCAAGTGCCCCCAAGTTCAATCCCCCCCCAAAAAATTTACATGGAACATATTCTGAAGTTTCAACTGATGAAAAGCTAAAAAGATAATATGAAGTAAACTTTAATCTGAAAATACATGGTCAAACTCAAAACCTCCTACCAGACACACACACAGGACATGTTATCAGCAGCGTTTCCTTTAATGACCCAGTAGACCATGGTGGGGGCTCCACAGAGCACTTACAGCTGTGGGTCCCGGCTTCTGTAAATCTTCCCATCCTGCTTGCTGAGGTACTGATCAATCTCATCCTCCACTACGTTGGGGGCTCCAAAGCCTTTTAACCTTAGTGAAGTTGACGTCTCCATTTCAGATGAGGGTCCAGCAAGGCTCGAGGGAAACAGGAACAACAAATCGCCATGTCTGTTCAAAAAAACAAAAAGCAGAAGCCGTCCTGTACACCACCTGGGCTGTGCCCATCAACCTGGATATGCAAACTCTGACATCTTCAAAAGGCAACTGTCACTGTCCTGAACTCCTACATCACAAAGTTTCCAAAAGTAAGAGACCATAATTAATTTTTTTTTTTTTTTTTTTGTACTGGAGATTGAACCCAGGGACACTCTACCACATCCCCAGCCCTTTTTATATTTTATTTAGAGACAGGGTCTCGCTAAGTTGCTTAAAAACCTCATATAATTACTCAAGCTGGCTTTGAACTCACAATCCTCCTACCTCAGCCTCCCAAGCTGCTGGGATTACAGGCGTGCAACACCACACCCAGCCAAATTATCTACATGCTTCAGCAGTAGGACCGCTGTAATATAATTTCACTTACCACTTTATTTTAGAAGCGGTGACATACACACATCTTGTGTGTGACTTTACATACAAGAATGGAGTCAACACTGTGGTCACCCAGGCCTTAGGCAGCTCCTCATATTTGTTCCATGCAGCCCCCACCTCCCTATTCACCCTCAGCCCTCTGTTAGGGCCCGCACACCATGTGCCAGCTCAACATACACGCAGAACTGGAGGGAAGGTCACTGCTCTTCAAGAGGGCACCACTTTCACATCATACTCTTTTCACCCAACACCCCTCACAAAAGATGCTCCTATCCAATCGTGACTTCAGATGACTTCTTAATACTCCCTATAACATGAGAGACACTTCTGCCGCCCACCGACTTCCACAAACAGATGCCATGCGCCTCCCCTCCCACAGGGGTGGCTCCAAGAAGCAGCTCTTTCAAGTCTGCTCCCAAGGCTGCTGCTATAAGCCTCATTTTCTACAGCAATGGCTGGTATCTGTCACTCTGTGTGTAATGGACAGACACACACGTGGACCAAGGTGCCGCACAGCACTGAAACAGGGCCAGCCCTGAAGAGAAGCTGCATGAACCACCTGGCAGACACTTAGCTGTCTAGGAGGACAGGAAAGACGATTGACAGGATGGCCCACCACAGCACTGAGGAGCAACCTGAAGGGAGAGCAGTGGCCAGGAGAGCTAACCCCGAGGATACATGCACTGCAAAACACGAAGGAGCCGCTCTGGCCTTGGCCTTGCTCTATAACTCAAGGGTGACAAAACTACCAACTTGTAATCAGAGATTTCTGTTTCTAACAGCACATTAAGAAGTCCTAAACAGCCTCCAGCTACAAAGTCCTGGCCCAGACTTGACGTAAATTTTAACAAATATACCCTAAAAACAAACTGAGCTCTCAAGAAAGTAAAGGAAATCCCCAGGGGTCCAAAATCCAGCAGTACAGCCAACAAAACCAGGAGATACAATTCAGAGCTGCCGCAGGGCCAAGGCTGTGATCAGGAACTCAGGGTTTTGGGCCTACAGTCATTTAATGAACAACAAGAGACAGGCCATGAGCCTCCCTGCCCCAGGTGGGCTGCTGAGCCTGAAACTTCCATGTGAAATCAGAAGGACATCTGAACAACTGGGGAAAGCCACAGGCTCAAAACACAAAGAGAAATCTTGCCTGCCTCCCTCCACACAGTATGGAAAAAGCCACCTCCAAGGGTCCCAGGGGTAGTGGGCCATGCATCCTGGAAGAAACCTAGGCCAAAACCCAATGGTAAGAGTTGTGAGGAGTCCTGGCTCCACAGGTCCCCTTGTGCCCACAAAAATAAACAGGAGCCTTCTCTGCAAAAAAGCCATTAAACTCTTAGAATTCCCCAAGATGAAGTTTGGTCAAATATAACCTCTAAAACTAAAACCCCACAGACACAAAAGAAACAAGCACTCTGAGCAAGCATGGGCAGAGATGACAGCACAAAGACTGAGAGGTAGGCCAAGGACTCAGTGCTTGAATCGAAACACGCAGAAGCAAAATGCAAAGAGCAAAAGAGAAATTTTCTGGAAGGAGTTGTGGACAGCATGGCCCTGAGCATTCGATACCAACAGACAGTGGGGAAGGAAACCAGACTTTGAAACAGAAGTGAAGACGGCCAGGCACGGGGGACTCCAGCTACAGTCCCAGCGCTCGGGAGGTTGGCAGGAAGATCGTTTCAGCCCAAAAGTTTAGGGCCAGCCTGGGCAACAAGAAGATCCTGGGTTTGTTTGTTTTTAAAAAGGTAAGACCCTGTCTCAAGATAAAAAATAAAAAGGGCTACCCCAGAGTAGCTGCAGCACCCTCCATCTTGACCTGCGTGTGATGGTGCCCACCCAAAGAGAGGCTGAGGTAAAAGGATGGCAAGTTTGAGGCCAATTTGAACAAGCCCAAACACATCAACACACACTGCCCTAGGCTTCAGCACCTAATTAAATAATAAAAAGGGGAGTGGCAGGGATGTAGCTCAGTGGTAAAATGCTTGCCTGATGTGCATGAGGCCCTGAGTTCAATCCCCAGCACCATTAAAAAATAATAATAATAATAAAAGGAGAGGAGGGAGAAACACCAAACAATGAAAGATATGGGAGGTGGACAGTAGCACAGATAGGACAAAAGTGGCCATGAATTAATTGTCCCTCAAGCTGAGGGAGGGGACTATGGATTCCTCCATGTATTCTGTTTACTTTTACATACGTTTAAAATGTTACATATTATAACAAGTTGGTCTTGGAGCTGGGACTGTAGCTGTCGCAGAGCATTTGCCTAGCATGTGTGAGGCCCTGGACTCAATTTCCAGTCCCTCCCCACCACACACAAAAAGCTGATCTCATAGAAGTGGACAGTAGAATAATGGTTACCAGACTCTGGGGAAGAGCAGGAGGGAGGGATGGGGAAAGGTGGGTCAAAAAACCAGAAGAAGGTATTTTAAAAGTTCTGATCATAAAGAAATCATCCATATTTGAGAAGCTAGACATACTTACCTTGAATTGAATGATACAATGTATATATACAACAAAACCATACATTTCATAAGTGTGTACAATTTTTTGTGTCAACTTAAGAATTTTTTTCAAGTTTTACATTTAAATAGCCAGTTACAGTGGCACATGCCTGTAATCCCAGCAACTCTGGAGACTGACGCAGGAGGATCTCAAGTTTAAAGCCAGCCTCAGCCACTTACCAAGGCCCTGAGCAACACAGCAAGACTCTAAGGGTTGACGGTTGAGGGTATGGTTCAGTGGTCAAGTGCCCCTAGGTGAAATCTTCAGTTCAAAAGCAGCTGGAAGGAGCTGAACATGGTGGTGCCCACACCTGTGATTCCACATATGCGGGAGGCTGAGGCAGGAGGATTACAAATTCAAGGAAAGCTTTTCAGCAACTTAGCAAAACCTTGTCTCGAAATAAAATTTAAAAGGCCAGGAATGTAGCTTGATGGTAGAGTGCCCCTGGGTTCAATCCCCACTATAGTCCAAAAAAAAAAAAAACCAGCAAGAACAAAAAATATACACCAGCTAGAAAGGAACTCCGGTTAGAATCACAGTGCACTCTGAGCATCAGAAATGGAGCCAGAAGACAGTGGAGAAAGATCTATACAGAGCCTCAAGAAAGTCAAGACCACCATTAGAAACATGGACGAGGGGACTGGGGCTGTGGCTCAGTGGCAGAGTGCTTGCCTAGCACATGTGAGGCACTGGATTCGATCCTCAGCACCACATTAAATAAATAAATAGATAGATGGATGGATAGTTAAATAAATAAATAAAGGTATTGTGTCCATCTACAACTAAAAGAAAGAAATCATGGATGAGGTCCTTCATCCCAGCAAGCAGGCTGGTGAGGTGTAACTGCCGCACACAGCTGCCTCCAAGGTCCTTCCCTCTGGACAGGCAACTGAGTGTGGACAGGAATCCAAGACAATAACCCTCTCCTTGGTGACACACAACCAGAACCTGCTCAACCACATCAGCTCAACCGAGCCCAGAGCAGGGGATGATGCCTGTGACGGCAGCTACTTGAGAAGCTGAGGTAAAAGGATGGCAAGTTTGAGGCCAATTTGAACAAGTCAGAGGGACCCTATCTCAAAAAAACCCAAAGCAATAACAAACCCACTCAACAGGCGACCCAGTCTGAGTGCTTCACACCTGCAGAGCAACACAACCACCTATAGTGCTAGCAGTCAGCAGGACCATAACTGAAGTAGTGAGGAGATAGGCAAGATCTGGGCAGCCCCAGGTCGATCAGAAGTGGTGATTCCTCCCGTTCCCTGTGTTCTCCTAGGTGAGCACTTACTTGATTTTTAGCAAGTGGAGGGATTTGCTGGACGATGCCGTTATCTCCCCAGTCTTGTTTCTATTGATGTACACTGAGAAGCCATTGTTTTGGAAGCCAAACTCCTTTGCAACCTACAACAAGCCCCAAAACAACAGAGATTTAGTAAAATGTTTCAATTTCACTATACGCAACCCCATCCATCAAACACCACTGAAGAGTCTGATACAGCGGTGCATACCTGTAATCCCAGCAACCAGGAGGCTGAGGAAGGAAAACTTAAAGTTCAAGCTCAGCCTCAACAATTCAGTAAGCCCTGTCTCAAAAGAAAATATTAAAAGGGCTGGGGGTGTGGCTCAATGGTCAAGCACCCCTGGATTCAATGCCTAATACCAAAAAAAGAGCTTGAAACGAGCAAGAGTCACAGCCATGAGTGAAGAGATTAATTTCTACTTCTGAATCAACTATAAAAACTCAATTCAATTGTGAAACCAAACTACAGACAGAAAATAAGAATGCAAAATACTGCAAATTCAGTAAGAAATATCCACTAAGCCAGGCATTTTGTGAGATACTGGGAACATTCATCCATTCATTCAACAAATATGAAACTCCTTCCTGGGCTAGAGTTCTGGGTGCTGAGAATACAACACTGAATTTAAAAAGACAAGGTCCCTCCCTGCCATCAGGGATCTTACCGTCAGATGGGGCAGACTGAGATAAGTGGTGACACAAAAAGAGAAAGGAACCTTTCTAGAGGTGACATAAAACTACATGATCTGAAGATGTAATGAAAGAAAACCAAACAGAACTTGAGGCAGCCACAGGACAGTCACAAATGACCACCAGGAGAAGAGTGAGGATAAGGCAGAGAAGTTCAAGAGAAAGTGGTCACCAGGCAAGGTGGCACCCAGGGGGATGTAGCTCAGTGGTAAAACACCTCGGGCTAAATCCCCAGCAGCAACAAAAAAGAGAGAAGGAGAATGGCCAAAAACCAAAGTTAAAAAAACATCAAACAACAAATCCAGGATGTTCAGAAAACCAAAGTAGGATAAATATAAAGAAAATCATTGCTGGGCACGTCAAAGACAAACCAGTGAATCCCAGAAACCAGTGGAGACCAGAAAATGATGGAACATCTTGAAATGGGGAAATAAAAGCCTGGTGAATCAGAATTCTCCATCTGATGAAAACAACCCTCAAACAAGGTAAAATGGAAACAACTTTAGGTCAACAAAACCTCAGAGTGCCACCAGCAGGTCCAGATAGATCAGGCTAAGGAGAAACACCAGACAGAAGCAGACCTGGAGAGTACACAGGAAAAGCAAGCAGGATGGGGATTTTGAGGATAGCTCAGAACTACCACATGGAACTACCCCACTAAACAAAATGATGTGCCTGGTTAAAAAAAGACTCATCACGGAAATTCTGACAAAAAATGATGCAGGTCAGGAGTGACTCCAGGTAGGAGCTACACAGGCTTCTCCAAGTCAGCTGTAGTCTTGTCCACAATTAATACTTGTTCTGCCTGTTGCTCTTTACCAACAACTGACATCCTACAATATGCTATTTCCACCACCACCACCCCCCCCCCAGATGAGAGCTATATTGACCAGGCTGGCCTCAGGCTCCTAGACTCAATTAATCTTCCTGCCTCATGCATGCTGCTGATCCTGGCCTTTTTTTTTTTTTTTTAATATTTATTTTTTAGTTGTAGTTGGACACAATAACCTTACTTATTTATTTTTACATGGTGCTGAGGATTGAATGCAGAGCCTTGCACACACTATGCACACGCTCCACCACTGAGCCACAACCCCTGCCCTGTACCTGGATTTTAAGATGGAATTAGTGATATAAACTTAATTAGGACAGGCATGGTGACAAGCACCTATAATCCCAGCTACTCGAGAGGCTGAGGCAGGAAGATCTCAATTTTGAGGCTAGCCTGGGCAACTTAGCAAGACCCTATCTCAAAATAAAAAATAAAAAAGGGCTGGGGATATAGCTCAGTGCTAGAGCACTTGCTCACCATGCATAAGACCCTGGGTTCAACCCCCAGTACCACACATACATTGAATCCAGGACCATGTGTATGCTAGGCAAGCACTCTACCACTGAGCTTGCTCTTTTTTTTTTTTTTTTTTAAAGAGAGAGAGAGAGATTTTTAATATTTATTTTTAGTTTTCGGCGGACACAACATCTTTGTTTGTGTGTGGTGTTGAGGATCGATCCCGGGCCACACGCATGCCAGGCAAGCGTACTACCGCTTGAGGCACATCCCCAGCCCTGAGCTTGCTCTTTTATAATAAGACCCCATCTCAAAATAAAAAAGACCCGGGTACCTTTTGGGGTTTTCTTTTTTTGGGGGGAGGGGTTACTGAGGATTGAACTTAGGGGCACTGGATCACTGAGCCACATCCCCAACCCTATTTTATATTTTACTTAGAAATAGGGTCTCACCGAGTTGCTTAGCACCTTGCCATTGCTGAGCTGGCTTTGAACTCACGATCCTCCTGTCTCAATCTCCTGAGTCACTGGGATTACAGGCGTGCGCCACCACACCTGGCAGAGCAGCCCCTTTTTATTTTGAGACAGCGTCGTGATAAATTGCCCAGGGTGGCCTTAAACTTCGGATCCTCCTGGGACTTCGATCCTTGCTGGAATCACACCCAGGTGTTTCACATGACTCACTTTCTGTGCTCCTCATACAGAAATGTATATGCCTTTAATTTCCCTGAAACACAGTGGAATCATTCTACAATTTTTTTTTTTTTTTTAGTTGTAGTTGGACACAATATCTATTTCACTTATTTATTTTTATGTGGTGCTGAGGATCAAACCCAGGGTCTTGCATGTGTGAGGCAAGCGCTTTACCGCTGAGCCACAACCCCAGCCCTGAAGGACAACACAGAATAGAATCATTCTACACATTTTTAACAATTACCCTTTAACAATTCCCCTCCAAATTTTCATTTTCATAAATATTATTCCTGCAAAATACTTTGGCTCTTGGTCCTACATTTTAAGCAGTGATCAGTTGTGACCAAGTTGTGTATTATAGCAGTGGTATACTACTATAATTCCAGCAAATCAGGAGGCTGAGGCAGGAGGATCATAAGTTTGAGGCCAATCTGAGCAACTTAGCAAGACGCCTTCTTAAAAAAAAAAAAAAAAAAAAAAAAGCTTAAGAAAGAGAGGAAATGTGGAAAAGAGAAAACACAGGTGGGAACAGTTGGGGGGTGAACAATGAACAAGACCTTGGACCTTGAAAGGTAAATGCTCAGCCTGAGTGATCTGGGTGGCAGCTTAAGGTAAATGCTCACACCTTTTTCAAAAATGTTGCAGCTGTTTCTCTCTTTGTTGCTGTGATCCGCTTGACCCCATCTGGAGACTGGACACGAATTATCTGTTATAAATGACACAAGACAGTTAGTGCACAGCCTAGTGAGGCCTGATTTATTACCAAAACTTACATTTGCAGTCACTGAAACTGAAAACCAAATCCTGCCATCCCCTCAATACCCAATTCAAATCTTCCTAGGAGGAAGCAGAGGGATGAGGTTCATTAACACACAGAGCAGTCTAACAGAAATCCTTAAGAGTTTCACCCCAAAAAATACAAGTTCAATATTTAATCTTTATTTATAAAGGTACATCTGAAATCTTCTCTCCTCAAACTTAGGAGGCACACACACTTCTTTTTTTTTACTATTTCTTTAATTATTGATAGACTTTTTATTTATTTATACGAATAAACTCATGTCCTCACACATGCCAGGCAAGTGCTCTAGTCTGAGCCCCAGCTCCTGTCACACTGTCTTTTTTTTTAATAATACCTTTATTTTATTTATTTTTATGTGGTGCTGAGGACCGAACCCAGTGCCTCACACGTGCCAGGCAAGCGCTCTACCACTGAGCCCCAACTCCAGCCCCAGCCCAGGAGGCACACATACTTCTGCATTGGCACAGAGTGACATGAAAGAGCTGGGTGTGATCCCAGCAAGGATCAAAGTCCCAGGAGGATCCCAAAAACTCAAAAGACCCACCACAAATTATGAATGACTGGATTCTTTATTTTTTGGTGGGGGGATATGATACCTTTATTTTAAATATTTATGTGGTGCTGAGGGTCAAACCCAGTGTCTCACACATATGAGGCAAAAGCACTACCACTGAGCCACTCCCCAGCCCTGTTTTGTATTTCATTTAGAGACAGGGTCTCACTAAGTTGCTTAGCACCTCGTGGTTGCTGAGGCTGACTTTGAACTTGCGATCCTCCTGCCTCAGCCTCCTAAGCTGCTAGGATTACAGGCATGTGCCACCACACCCAACAAATAACTGGAATCTCACTTTGTTATATGCATAGACATTAATTAGGCTGACATATATAAGAATCACAGAAAGCCTAATTTATTTAACAAAAAGAGTGAAGTTAAAGAAATTAAGATCTTAAACACCACTGTAAACTTTGGGGGGTTTTTAATATTTATTTTTTAGTTATAGGTGGACACAATATCTTTTATTTTTATGTGGTGCTGAGGATCGAACCCAGTGCTTCATGCATATTAGGCAAGCGTTCTTCTTCTGAGCCACAACCCCAGCCCCAAACTTTAGGTTTTTAAAAACATTTTCATAGCAAGCTGGAAAAGGATAGAAGGACTGCCCAGCTACTGGACAAGGGCATTACTTTCTAGGACTTGATTTTTATGTGATCAAGCCCTTCTGAGGGTACATTATGCTGCCACTGTGCCAGCTCCCATTCTAGTTAGGGAGCATGAACTGGCATGTCCTGCTGCAAACAGGGCAGCTCTTGCCAAACCCCCTGAAGGGTGGGAGGGGAGACATAGGAACATGCCAGAAAATGCAAACCTTGTATTCTTTCCTCTCTCCTCTCAGCAGGCACTGTACTTAAAAAAAAAAAAAACCTGTTGCAGATGAAAAAGTCAAAAGACATTGTCCAAAAAAAGATTTCCAAGGATACTCTATAAAACATCAGAGTGGATTAAGGTCTATTGGACTTTGTCTATTCCACTCGAACTAATTAATAATAACATAGACTCTCCTATACAGAATGACCTTCTCATTTTTTAATAACTTTCATTTGGCTTTGCAGCATTTGGGTTTAACAAAAAACAAGCATAACTTGTACTGAGGAATATACTGGCTTAGGCCCTGACAGCTACAAAGCAAAACACAGAGAAGAGACAGACCTGGCCACAGCCTCTTAGTAACTTAGGTTTCCCTGTTTGTGAGAAAATTAGGCTGAACTTAGTGGCACATGCATACAGTCCCATTTGCTCAGGAGGCTGAGTATCACCTGAATCCAAGAGTTTGAGACCAGTCTTGGCAACATAAATAGATTTTGTGTCAAAAAAAAGAAAATGAGCCAGGTGTGTTGATGAACACATATAATCTCAGTGACTCAGGAAATCAAGGCAGCAAGATCATAAGTTTGAGGCCAGCCTGGGCAACATAACAAGACCCTATCTCCTAATATAAAAAGTGCAGGGGCTGTAGTTCAGTGGTAAAGCGCCCTGGGTTCAATCCCCAGTATTATAAAAAAATTTCAAAAAAATCAGCCCAAAAATCTTCATAAAACTCATTTTTCCCACAGGGATTTTCAAGAGACTTCCCTTTAAATTAAAAAAAAAAAAAAGTTTTTAAAGTTCTAAAAATGTCAGAAGAAAGGTCAACTTTAATCCCTCACAACCTGAAAGACCCTATTACAGACACACAAAGCTATCTGTGGGAGCCCAGCCTACATTCACTAGTGGAAAATGGTCTTGCCTGTACAAGGTTGCTTTGACTCAGTAAAAAAATTTTTATTAAACTAAATAGAAAGTCTGAAAGTAGATCTGTTAACCCTAACCTATTTCTAGGCAAGTCACCAATGACAGTAAAACTTTAATTTTTAAAAGGAGTGTTTCTGAGGTTTCTCTTGGAACACGAATTCATGCACCATCTGCAAGCAGGGAAACACGGAGGGGTCGGACAGGGAGCCCTAAAGCGAGCCGTAAGGACGGAGAGGCAACCCTTAGAGAAAAGCCTTAAATGCAAAAGCTGAATTTTCCCAGAGACCAAGACATCCAGAAAGAAGAGCCGAAGTGCCTCAGGATACCCGGCACAGCTGCAGAGGCTTCCCAGGGCTGAAGGCTGAACTCTGCTTTGCCACCCCAGAAATTCCGAATACTCCGTAAGGTCGACCACAACTGTCCCACCGGACTGTACCTCCCGGCCCACGTCTACGCTGGAGGGGAAACTCCCCAAGTCCACCAGCGACGGTCTCTCTGGTTTTTTCCCTCGAATTTGCACTGACATTTTTCACTTTCAGAGGAAGAGGAGCCTGGCGATCCCTAACGTCGGGCAGAAGTGAAATCACCCTTTTTTCTCACTCCTGTTAAGCGGGCGGCCGAGTCCGCCCTGCGCCGGGCAGCCAGGCCCTGGGCGCTCCCCGCCGCCGCCTTGGGCCC
>NW_025999895.1:1115528-1131171 GCF_001458135.2 Marmota marmota marmota | reverse complement strand
CAAAGATAGAGTGAGAGAGGGAGGGAGAGAGAGAGAGAGAATTTTTTTAATATTTATTTTTTTTAGTTCTCGGCGGACACAACATCTTTGTTTGTATGTGGTGCTGAGGATCGAACCCCGGCCGCACGCATGCCAGGCGAGCGCGCTACCGCTTGAGCCACATCCCCAGCCCTTTCTGTTACATTTTTGAGGCTCTTGTGGAGGTTGAATGGAGAATGGACAGTAAGGAAGGGGCAGAAGGCTAATGCCCTGTGGTGGCAGCCAAGGACCAAAGGTGGCTGGACCCAGAATGAGCACTGAGGGAATGAGAGGACTGCCTGAGAGTCACCCACTGAAACACCAGCCAGAGCCCAGTCATTGGGTTTGTTGGGATTCCTGCTGGGGGAGCAGCTTGGCGGGCTCTAGATGTGTGGGTTGTCAAGATGGAGGACACATCTGGTGAGGTGCTTGACACAGCGCTATGCCAAGTCTTAACACAAATAATAGGGTTTTTTTAGGTGCTGGGGATGGAACCCAGGGCCTCGCACATACTAGACAATCTTGCTCTACTGCTGAGCCACAGCCCAGCTCAACACAGAGAATGATTTTGAGCACATTTTGAATAAAGTCCATCTTGTTTGAATGATGTTGTGATTCTGCACTTTCTCAACCACCTAGAATCTGTCTGACCTCTCCTTCCATGTCTACTTCCCACTTTCTCCTGTCAGTTATAAATTGGGAGGAGTGGAGTACCGGGGAATGAACTCAGGGGCACTTAACCGCTGAGCCACATCCCCAGCCCTGTTTTGTATTTTATTAGAAACAGGGTCTCACTGAGTTGCTTAGCACTTCCTTAAATTGCTGAGGCTGACTTTGAACTTCTACCTCCACCTCCTGAGCCTCTAGGATTACAGGCGTGCACCACTGCACACAACTTATGTAATTTACAGTGTTTTTAAGCTTCATCCATGTCATAGCATGTCAAGAACTCTTTTTTATTTATTTATTTATTTATTTATTTAGCAGAGCTGAGGATGGAATCCAGGTCTTTGTACATGCTAAGCAAGTGTTCTACCACTGAGCCACACCTGAACCCGACAGTAAATGTTTTGCATAGTGGAATTATATAAAATGTGACTGGAGCCAGGCTTGGTGGCACACACCTGTCATCCCAGCATCTTGAGAGGCTGAGGCAGGAGAAGAGCAAATTCAAGGCTAGCCTCAGCAACTTAGCAAAGCCCTAAGCAATTTAGCAAGACCCTGTCTCAAAATAAAAAAATAAAAATAATGTGGCTCAATGGTTAAGCACCCCTGGGTTCAATTTCAAATACCAAAAAATAAAAAAGAATGTAATGTGTGACTGGAGGGCAGACTACTGCTCCCTGGACTGCAGAGGAGGCCTACATGGAGGAGGTAGTCTAAAGCTGGCTGAGAACATGGGAGAGCTCTTGCCAATCGTGACAGTGCAAGAAGGGTACTTCAGGGATGACCAAAGTCAAGGCACCCAGGTGCGGTCAATGGGGCCATCAAACAGTCCATTTGGCTGGATTATAAAGTGATGACCAAGGGCAATGGTGGTGGACCCTGGGTTCAATCCCCAGTACTTCAAAAAAGAACAATGGTGGCTCTGAAGTTCCAGGAGAGAAGGAGCCTTGAATGGCAAAGATAGAAGCCCATGGTGGGGTGGGGGGCTCGGGATGTGCAACAGATCCGCAGGCCACCCTTCCTCCTGCCATAAAAGCACATGGGCAGGAGGCTCCTTGACACCCCTCCCCTGAGGCTTCCAGAGGACCTGTGGGACCATCATGATTACTTTGAAAAGCTCATTTCCACCTCCCACACCCCAAAAAGCCCAGGGAATCCCGGGTGTGCCTAGAGCTGGTGGTGGGTGGGGATCCAGTCTTGAGAGCCTCAGAATATACTTTTTTTTTTTTTAAAGAGAGAGTGAGAGAGAGAGAGAGAATTTTTTTAATATTTATTTTTCAGTTCTCGGCGGACACAACATCTTTGTTTGTATGTGGTGCTGAAGATCAAACCCGGGCCGCACGCATGCCAGGCGAGCGCACTACTGCTTGAGCCACATCCCCAGCCCAGAATATACTTTTGTCCACATGGTAAATATGTGCCCAGGCTTATCCCAGGTGCAAGGACCCAATAATGACCCTGACAAAGTCCTGCTCCTGAGAAGCTCAGAGGGTGGAACTGTAAACCTGGTGGTACCTTACAACCGAGAAGAATGTAACTGACAAGTAGCTCTTCCTTCCTTGCAATGCATATGCTGGGGAAATAAATTGGCACTTAGACTCTGGTGGTCCACTGGGATTGGTACTGTGAACCAATTTCTGTGGGTCTGATCTCCTGGGGAGCTGAGGAAGCAGCCAGTGAAACTGCAAAACTGAAACCCATAAAAAAAAAAAAAAGGGCCCTGGGTCAGAGCCACGAGGCACACACCCCGGCAGCTCTACTCATCAGGCACCTGTGAAGAGCTGAGGGCATCCGTAAAGCCAGGCCAAGAATTCAGGGCCAAAGGGCTGGAGATATAGCTCAGTTGGTAGAGTGCTTGCCTTGTGTTCACAAGTCCCTGGGTTTAATCCCCCACACCAAAAAAAAAAAAAAAAGGATTCAGGGCCAAGAAGAAAGACCATCTGCCCCTGCACAAGCAGGGGCCGCCCTAACTCTAGAGTGTGACTCCTCACATGATCCCACTGTGACTCTGGCAAGCGCGTGGGGCTCACAGCTCCCTAGTCCCTGGACTCCACAGCTTGCAGAGTAGCCCAGGAGCACAGTGGCACCGCAGAGCCAGCAGCCTGGGCTAGCTCCCGTGCTGAAGGATTTTTCTCCTGGCACAGGGGATGGAAGAAGGGGAAAGGAGCCCCTTGCTGTCCCAGGTAAGCCAGTGCCCATGGCCTCTGGGGTGGAAAGTTTCCCCCTGAATCCCCTAGCAGGGTTGCCCAGCTCCCAACCCACCCAGCCTTGTGTGCTGAGACCTTTTTTGGGCAGATGCCAGAGGACAAGCTGCCGAAATTAGGGTTGGGGGCTTCACTAATCAGGTGCCAGCTCCCTGCCCACTGCTGTGGTTCTCTCAGTCTGATGCCAGCCTCTGGCAGGTCTTGTGGCCCTGGGGGCAAGTCTGGCCCAGCGCATAGCAGAAGGGGAAGACAAAGATTCCTTGAAGCCAATTGTGGATGCCCACTGCCTCAGAGAGCACCAGTCCAGCCAGCTGGGCTCTAGCAGCCTGTCTCTTTGCTCCTACTGATTTGCAGGGACCCCGGGGAGGGGGTAAATAATTCTCTTCAGCTCCGCTCAAGTTTGAGCACACAGGTCTCAGTGCAGTCAGACAGCTTCGCCCTGGTAGCACCGTTTGGCATGGGATCCTGGTCCAGGCTCCGGGCCACAGCTTCTTAGTTCTCACCAGCAGAACTGGACACTTGAGGGGCTTCCCTCACCCAGCAGAGAGGCTAGGAAGCCCCTCTCATGCCTGCCTGCTTGGCTGAGCACCCTGCTAGAAGGCCAAGTGTCCCCTTGGAAGGCACTGCCTCTTACAGATGACCTTCCCAGTTTCCTGACTACCTTTCTCCCTGCCCTGGGAACCAGGCAGACAGACCCTGGCCTGTCCCTTCCTGCATCTTCTACCACAGGGCCCATCTAGCATCCACACTTGGTGAGGGTTCAGCTGATGAAGCAACCTTATAGATCCTGGGATGTAAGAACTGGTTTCAGAGGGGGAGGCAGGAGGGCAGCCACTGGGACCAGCCCCTCTCTTTGCGGGCCTGCCTTTCTTGGCCTGGGTGAGGAAGCCCCCTTTGTGACTACACAAAGTCACTGCTGACCTAAACAGATCTGTTTCAAACACAGAAAAAATAGCCTTGCCTGCCATGTGCCTGACTTACAAAGGTCAGGCCCGGGCAAGGCCCAAGTCAGCCCCTGAATTGCACAAGTATGCAGGGAAGGGGAGAAAGTGCATTTATTGAGCACCACCCTGATGAATCTTTACTGCAGACCTTTTAGGGTATGGTCGTTGCTCTGTTCTAAAGGAGGCTGGGCCCACACAAGCAGCAGACCAGGACCCTTGCTGTCTCTTCTACTACCCAGCCCAGCAGGACAAGCCTAAAGGCCCCCATGCCTCTTCTCTCCCGTTCCCTCCACCATCCAGCTTCCTGGTCCGCCCTGACTCCTGCTGCTGAGGCCTCACCCCTTGCTGACCATCATGAGGTCTTGCCAGCAAGGTCTACCAGCTCCTCTTCCCTCTGCAGGATGCTGCCCACTGGGAGCCTCCCGTCCTCACAAACAGATCACCCACCACAAGCCACACTGTTCCACCTAGGGAGGACCAGGTGGGGGCCTGGAGTCACCGCCGCTGTCCTTCTGGGGCCAAGCACCAAGGCTGGAAGAAAGGCCTGGGGGGAGGCCCAGCCCCCTCCCTCCCCATGGGGTACAGCTGCCTCAAGTATCTGACCTTTCTCTCCAACTTCCTCTTCTCCTTGCTAGCCCTGCTGGCCCTGGCTGTGGGACTCTGGGGCCTGGCTGTCAAGGGGTCTCTGGGGGGCAGTTGGGGGGGTATCATGCCCCCAGACCCCATGCTGGTGCTGGTGCTGGGGGCACTGGCAGTCAGCACGGTGAGCCTGCTCGGCTGCCTGGGCGCCCTCTGCGAGAACAGCTGTTTACTGCGCTGCTTCTGCGGGGCTGTCCTCTTCTTCCTGGTGCTCGAGGCCATGGCAGGGGCCCTGGTGGCAGCCCTCTGGGGCCCACTGCAGGACAGCCTGGAGCACACCCTGCACGTGGCCATCACCCACTACCAGGACAGCCCAGACCTGCGCTTCCTCCTTGACCAAGTCCAGCTGGGGCTGCAGTGCTGCGGGGTGGCATCCTACCAGGACTGGCAGCAGAATCTGTGAGTCCTGGCCTGGGGGAGGAGGGGCACGGCCGGGGGCTCACACTCACCTACATGTGCTCACCTTTTTTCACCTCACTTCACCTTTTTTCACACTCACCTACATGTGCTCACCTTTTTTACTTCACCTTTTTTCAACAGTTGGCTGTCTCAACATCAAAAGAAAGTAACTTTCAGGTTAACTCAGGATGTCACCCTAGCTTATGACTCCACAGCTTTTCCTCCTGTGTGTGTGTGTGTGTAAGAGAGAGAGAGAAAGAAGGAGAGAGAGAGAGAGAGAGAGAGAGAGAGATTAAACATTGTGCTGGGTGCAGTGGCAAAGGCCTATAATCCCAGCGACTAAGGAGGCTGAGGCAAGAGGAGCTCAAATTAAAGGCCAATTCAGCAACTTTAGTGAGTCTCTGTCTCAATATAAAAAGGGCTGAGGATCTGGCTCACAGATAGAGCACCTCTGCATTCAGTCCCCAGTACCACAAAAAACAAAACCAAAACAACTGTCTGTCTGGGGACAAGATGCACTACTTTTTGTGTATGCTTCTGGGGATGGAACCCAGGACCTTGCACATGCAAGACAAGTGCCCAACCACGGAGTTGCACCCCAGGCTCAATGCAGTGTTTTGTGCACTGCTCCTGGGTATCTATTTTGTCAGCTTCCCCCAGTGCACAGACACCCTAAACAGTGCCTGTCCTCCCTGAGATACCCAGGACAGAGGGCCACAAGAGAGGAACTCAAAGGACACTAACCATTTGTTCCCAAGAGTTTCTAGGACTATTTGGGCCCTTCGATGCTAAGGTGCACTGTGAGTACCCCCACACACACAGTGAGGTGCCCTCCATCGATGACTGAGCCAGCCTATGAGAAGGTGTGTGTCACCTGCAGGTCTTCTCAGCAGGGGCCCCATAGATGAGGTCTAGCCCCACAAAGCCAGGCCTGTGGGCAGGCCTCTGCATGCCCATGGGAGGCCCAGGGCCCTTGAAGACCCCCTGCAGTAGTGATCCCCAACCACCTTGGGCCCCCCTCAGTCCCCGTCCCTTGTCATTGCTCAGTGCTGCCACTTCCCGTGAGATGTGCAGACTGTTCTGAAAGCCTCTGGTGGACTCTGTCCACCTTCTGCTTCAACCCTGCCTGTTCAGATGAGCTCGCAGCACCTGCGGAGGGAAGTCTCACCTCCTCAAACACTATCTGTCCATTCCGCCTTCTCACTGAACTGTCCCCTCCAGACGGACAGCCACTCTGCCTGCCTGCAAGAGCAGAGGGCTGTCAGGCACAGGGCCCCGGGAAGCTGGTGTTGTATGTGCGTGTGCAAGTGTGTGTGTGTGTGTGTGCATGCATGTGTTCCCATGTGGGCCTGCATTCCTGTGTGAGTGCCCGTGTGTGTGGACGTGAGTTTGAAAGCCCGCAGGAGATGACCTGCTCAGGACTGAGCTTGGTGCACCTTACAGGTCCTTTAATTGCGACTCTCCTGGGACGCAGGCCTGCAGCCTCCCTGCGTCCTGCTGCATCCGTCCCTGGGAAGACGGGGCTTTGGTGAACACCCAGTGTGGTCTGGGGGCACTGCGCCTGGACGAGGACGCGGCCGGGCAAGTTGTGCACCTGGAGGGCTGCGGGCCTGCGATGCTGCAGTGGCTGCACAGGAATATCCAGGCCCTGGGCAGCTGTGCCATTGCCATCGTGGTGGTCCAGGGAGCTGAACTCCTGCTGGCCACCTGGCTGCTGAAGGCCCTGGCTGCTCACAAGACCGTGGAGGCTGTGGAGGCTGGTCCCCTGTGAGCACAGGTTCCTGTGTGACCTCCCTGCCAGGCAGAGCGGAGGAGAGGCTGTGGTATAGACAGGGCTCCAGGCCTCTCTCACCTGCAGGGTTGGGGGTCAGAGAAACACCCCTCCTCCCCGGCCAGGCCACTGCCCCACAGGCCTCTGGCCTCTGCCACCTGTCATCCCAAGGGCCAGCTGGACTGGCCACCTGCCCAACTGAGCTCTGGCTGCCCCAGGACCCACCTAAGTCACATTGCTCCTGGCAAAGGCTGCGGTGGCTTATGTCTGGCGTGTCTGCCTCTGGCTGGTGGGAAGAGCGCCTGGTGGGTGTTCTTGCCTCCCCCACCCTTCTTCCACTCCACACTGCCTTGCCTGTGCTCGGCCCCCAGACCCCACCCCCTCACTGCAAGCACTTCCCTGAGGTCCTTTCTGGTCCTTGGTGCCACAGAGGGTGAGGCCGGGCTTCTGCCAGAAGTCTGTTTTAGGGGAGGAGTAAGCCACTTGCTGAGGTGTAATATTCATTCAGTAAACTGCCAATCTCAAGTGTCTGCGTGAGGACTTTTATATGGTGGAGCCACCGCCTGGTCAAAATGGGAAGTCCCCAGCCACCCAGACTCCCTCATCTCTGTCAGCCCTGCCCTGGCTTCATCTCCAGGGGCAGTGAAACCTGTGTCTGATGTCCTGCAAGAGGAATCACAGAGGGCACTCTGTGAGTCTCATCTGGCCACTGCTGCAGGAGGGACCTCACGACCCTCAGCCCTCCTGAGGAGGCACACAGTGCAACCATCCAGCCTCTGGGGCACGAGTGCCAGTATGGGTCCTGCTGTGTGGCCCTTGCTGCTGGGCTCTGGGTAGAAGCCCCAGCTCACCCTGGATGTGTGCTAGTTGTGTGGGCACAGTCCCAGTGTAGGCTGGGGGCCTGGGTTTCCTCCCATGTGAGGTGGAGACAGAGCTCCTGCCTCATGGTGTCTGATGCCAGGGGCTCTGTCCACCCCCTCCTTCTTGCTGAGGCCTGCTCTGACCACCCACATGTGTCACTGACTATGGTCCCTGGAGTAAGTGAGGGACACAGCATGGCTTGTGTGTCTGAGGCCTCCAGGCCGAGGTTCAGTGGGACACGTTGTCCCTGGTTTTTACCCTCTCCACCAGGCCAGCCCCTCCTGCCCCACCCCTGCCTTGAGCCTTCCTCCATGCATTCCTGCCAACAGAGCCCTCACCCTGGGGTCTGACCTAACAAAAGAGGTGCCCCCAGACAAGCAGGGACATGCTCATTTTATTATGGTATGGAGACAAGAAGGGTGGGTCATTTTGGAAAGGCTGATGATGAAGGGCCTCATTCTCTCACTGCAAAGCAGGACTCCCGACACCCACCATGGCCCACCCATGCCAGCTGGAAGAGCTGAGGGGGGTCCTCCTCACCTGCACAAAGCAGCACATGGGGCTGACAGTGGGGGACACGTGTGGGTTCTCTCTCTGTTCCAGTCAGGAGGAGGTGAAGGCTTGGGGGTGGGCAAGGGTCTCCAGGGGGCCAGCAGGGTGTCCTGGGGAGGGGGGCTCCTGGCAACTAGCATCCAGGGCCTAAGATCACCCTGCCTGGAGGTCAGGTGCCTGCTGTGCTGGGGGCCCCTGCAGGGATCCTGAGCAGGGCTCACAGCAGGCCGTGCAGAGAGTCCAGGACCCCAGAAGGTCTGGCTAGATGATGCCGTACTGGGCCAGTTCGTGCAGCTCCAGATGGTTGAAGGCCTCCCAGGGGCAGATGACTGTGATGTCTGCAGGAAGCATGTGGTCAGAGAGGATCCATAGCCCAGGAATCCCCCACCCTGTTTTCCCACATGCCCTCGTGGACAGCTGAGGGGGAGGGGCAGCAAGGATCTCTCATCCTCACGCCTGGTAAATGTGCTCCCCCGTGGGAACAGCCCCACTCAGTGGGAACTGAAGCTTGATGTTGGGGGAAGAGACAGAGGCAGGCCAGGGGGGCAGTGCCCTAGGTAAGAAGCTGGGGGAAGCTGGGGTTGCTGGGGCTGTGGGCCCCAGGCATGCCTTGGGGGGACATGGGAAACCCCTCAGCATAACACTAGCCAAGGGGATACCTGTTCCCAGGCCTTCCATTCCAGGGATGTCATCCCCAAACCTGCAAGGACAGAACAGTCAGGGACAGTGGTCCGAGGTCAGGACCCAGCCCTCCCAGGAGACCAGGTCCAGGCTGGGAGCACAGTGGGCAGAGATGTGGGTCTCCTCCCCAACCTCTCACTGCTGCGCTAGGCCTGAGGGGTCCCTTCCACAAACACAGGCTGAGGCCCAGCAAAGAGGGAGTGAGCCAAGTGGTCAGGTGTGTGCCTTTGCAAGAGCATAGCATGAGGACTTTTGGGTGGGCAGAGGGCAGTGTGTTCAAGTATGCTGGTCTGGTTGGGATGTGGCTTGTGCTTGAAGGCTGGGCGCTGGAGGCTGGGTCCCCAGAATTAGGTATTGAGAGGTGGTAGGTCTTTAAGAGGGGCCTAGTGGAAGGGGATTAGGTCAGTGGGATTAATAGGCTATAACTCTGCAGAACAGAGGAGCCTGGTGTCCCATCTCACCATGGGATCTGTCCCTATCACTGGCAGCGTTGCCATGACAGCATCCACCATACTATGATGTAGCCCCGGGGACCTTACCAGAGGCTGATTTGAGGGAGCAACTCTACCAGGAAAACTTTCAGCCTCCAGAACCGTGAGCCAAATAAACCTCTTTCCTGCATTAAGTGCCAGTCTTCCTTGCACAATGAAAAGCAGCACTTCTCCGTGTGCACGTGGGATGTGACATGATTGTGTGTGCATAGAGAGTGTGGCGGTGGGGTGCACACACATCCCTGAGGTGAGGCAGTGGCTGAATTTCTGGCTTGCTCAGAGCCTTGGAAACTGCCTGTCCCCAGTTACGAGGTGGCTGAGCCCCTCCCTAGCCCCTATCTCCCCTTCCTGGGCAGCCTGGGGGACCGCTTTCTGAGACCCCCCCCCCCCAGCTCTGCTTACCCTTGGATGCCCTTCTTGGGTGGCTTGCTCTTAAACTGCCTGGTTTGCCGCTGCTTAAATTTGGGTGGTCCTTTCCTGGGGGTAACAGGTCCTCCAACCACCCTCGTGGGTGGCCGGATCTCGGCCTTGGGTGGCTCCAGGTTCATGGCGAGGCTGGCAGAGACACGACAGTGACCCTTGGCTTCTGGATTTCCTCAGAGTGAACTGGACTCCTCATGAGGCTGAGATCAGACCAGCCAGGGGTTCTGGTCAACCCTCCTGTTCTGTTGGGGTCACAACCCACAGAACAGAGAAGTTGAGACGGCACTACCTGCCATCCTTTGGTGTGCCCAGGACAGCAGCCCCACCCCGGGAACACCTTCAGCTCCACTTAGGTATACCCCCCAGAACTTTCATTTCCCACTGGCCTTGCCAGAGGCCCCCACTGCTACACATAACTCAGGCTGTCTCCCTGTATCCCTGGTGTTGCTGGTCTTGCTCATCCAGCCCCACACAACCAGTCCATGCCAAAACCATCCTCCTGGCCCCTCCTGGCAGGACCCCTTGCTGCCTTGGTCTCTGCAGGTGGCTCTAGAGACACTTGAGGCCTGCATCCCTCCCCTTTGCTCAGTGACTGAATCCAACCATGTCATTCTGTTGAAGGCCTTCTGGGGGCTCCTGCTAGGACTGGGATGCAACTCAAATGAGCCCTTCTTCCAAGCCTTTCCGATTAGGCTCACCAGCCTTTGCTCTGGCCACACTGTCCGCTGGCCTTTCCTTCCTGACAAATTGCCCCAGGCTGCCCTCAAGGGCTCCAGTTCCCTCTCAGGAAGGCCTACCCTGCCCCCTACCCTACAGTCACTCTGTGCCTCAGGCCCTGATTTATTTCTTTACATCATATGTAAGCCCAAATTCCTGATTTGTCAATGTGAACCCGTGACTGACTATGGTCACTTGTGTGCTTTTTCTGTGTTTATTGTCAGCCCTTGGGGTTGTGACATGGAGCTGATAAACAATGGCTCACAAAATGGGAGGACAGGGGTTCCCTTGGAGAAGGGGCCATCTCAGAACCAGATCCTGTGCCTCCTGGCTCTATTACATGGAGGGACAAGCCGAGGCCTCACCAGCTCAGTGAGGCTGGCCCACTTCCACTGGCTAGGGGCCTGCTCTGGTCAGTGTCGCCCTGGCTCTGGCGTGGCTGAGCTGGCCTCTGCTGCTGTGCCTTGATGAACGATGTCCTTGAAGGCTGATGATACCCCTCCCCAGATCTGCTATCCAAGCCCCAGGGACCTTGGCCAGGGGCACCTTGGCTTTCTCTAAGCCTATTAGCACCAGAGAGAAATTCCTAATCTCCCAGGGAACTGCAAAGCCCCACACAGGGCCAGAGGAGCTGAGGCTGTGCATGTTGCACAGACAGAGGACACTGCCCATGACCCCAGGTGCCCCAGGGACTACCTTATGGGGTCCCCTTTCCTGCTCCCCCATCTTTTGGGTTGGGGTACCTGACTGCAGCCTTGGGCTACTGCTGGCTGCTTTCTGGAGCTCTAGGGCTAAGACTGACCATGGCCTTGCTGTGAGGGCATGACAGGGTCCACCCAATCCCAGGGGACCTACTTTCCCTCCACGAGGCCTTGTCCCTGGGGCCAGCACCAGCCTGGGAGAAACCAGGGCTCAGAAGCCTGGTGATTCTGGTTGCGTGACCTTGGTGGTACCCATCCCTCACTTTCCAGACAGCACAGGCCCAGTCAGTCCACTTCGCCAGCCCAGGCCATGGGCAGCTCTGGGCCCAAAGGGATCTCCAACTATCAAATGCTGTTCCCATGGCAATGCTGTCTGAGTGGCCCCAGGCAGCTTAGGCTGTGGTTGGTGCCAGCCAGCTGGTTGGTCACATGGGAACTGCAGCTCCCAGACCATCACTGGACTCAGGAACACTGGCACCACCATTTGACATTGGTGGGTGTCCTCTCTGAAGGACCAGGGGAAAGGGGGATGACTCCTGAAGACACAGACCTCAGCTATGCGGGTGAAGGCCCATCACCTCTCCCGACCCCAGGGCAGATGGGCAGATGCCCGATTGCCAGGAAAAGCAGCTGGGTGTGTCAGTACTCACCAGGTGCCGGTCAGGCCTCAGGGAGCCACAGGTGCCAGGGCTGAACCTGGCTCAGCAGGGCGCTGGTCCAGCCACTTATCCTGCTGCCTTTGATCGGATTAAGACTCCTCTCTCTGACACCCACTAATGAGCCTGGAGCCCCGAGAAAGAGATCCCGCCAAGGATACCAGGGGCGGACAGAGGCACTTAGGAGCAGTTAAGGGCCTAAAAGATGGCCAGAGACCAGGAGGCGAAATGTGGTCCTGAGTAGCCCGTGGGTGAGACTCCACCTCCAAACGCCACCGGCCTTACAGATGGCTCTGGCTCTGGCTCTGGCTCAGGCCACAATCTCTGAAGAACCTGCCTTCAGGCCCCCAATGCCTATGTGGCCTGACCTGGCCTGTCTCCACGCCTTTGGTCTTACCCTTTACTCCTGCCTCTTGACCCAGGATCACTGCCCTACTCCTGGGTGATGCAGTTCCTGTGCCTCTCCCCTTCCCCTGGTGCTTCCTGCTGGGCCTCTGGATCTCTGTGCCCAGGGTCACTTCTCAGGGCAGCCCCTCAAGCTGGACCAGATGCCTGTTTTGGCTAGAACTGTCCTTCCTCACACATCTTGTGCTTATTTGGATGGTTTTTGTTAACTTTTGTCTTCCACACTGGAGTGGAGCAGGCCAGGTGGATTTCTACTAGTCCTGGGTGCCAGTCCAGTGCTAGGCACTTCACAGATGCCCAGCACGTGCCTGTAGACCGAAAAATGAAGACAATGTTGGAGCCAGTGTGATAGTCAGCAAATTCTCCAGGAAAGGTCTGGCCTCACTGTGAGGGGCAAGGCCAGTGACTTCTCTTTGGGAATGTCTCACTGTGTGGTCTGACTAGACTGCCATTGTAATTCCAGAATGAGGCTGGTTTTGTATAACCTGCAGGGTAGGAGGTATGTACTCCTACTTACATGTGTGCACAGTGAAAAATAAAAAAGACCTCATCATTCAATAGATATATACATATATATGTGCTACTACATCTCAGTCATTATTTTTTCAGCCTCCTGAGTAGAGGCGACTATAGGCAAGCACCACCATGCCATTTCCCCCTCCAAACACTTTTTTTTTTTTTTTGTACTTGGTATCCAACCCAGGGCCTTGTGCCAGGCAAGTGCTTTACTACTGAGCTATATCTCAAGCCTTATTTTTTAAATATTTTTTTAGTTGTAGATGGACACAATACCTTTATTTTGTTTATTTGTATGTGGTGCCGGGGATCAAACCCAGTGCCTCATGCATGGTAGGCAAGTGCTCCACCACTGAGCCACAACCCCAGCCTTTGTTTTTTTTATTTTGAAACAGGGTCTTGCCAAGTTGTCCAGGCTGAACTTGCCATTCTCCTGCCTCAGCTTCCTGAGTGGCTGGGATTACAGGAATGGGCCACTGTGCCCAGCAGAAGACTTCTTTTGTCTCTATTTTGGAGACAAACCCCCTCTATGTTGTGCACTACTGTAGGGCCACCAAATCCCACAGCACTGCCCTGTTTCTGGGCAACTTGTTTCTTTTTCTGGGCCATTTCTCATTCCATATAAGGTCTGGGTTAGACCACATATTTGCCAAGTTTAGGATCTAATAGTCGTTGCACTCACGTTTCTCGAGTCCAGCAAGGACTCAGTGCTTTTGGATGGTGTGCATCAGCTGTTCAAGACAATAGCCTGAACCCACAGTGTCTAATCACCCTCTAGTGAGGCACCCCACCTTGTGGCCTCACAGTCCTATTGCCACAGATTCCTACATGAAGCTGGGATATGGAAGACTTCCGTGCAGCTACTGTATAATCCCAGCTTTCCCTAAATGATAAGCATAGACACTCAAGCCCAGTTCTAACCTGGCCACTGGCAACATGGAAATTGGAACTGCTGGTGGGAGAGGTTGGGGTGGGGAAAGTTCTATGGAATGGGGAGGGAAATGGTCAGTTAGGACCCCAAGATCAACCCCTATACTGGGCCAAAGTCCAATGGCTAGGATTGTGGCTAAGAACCAGGCTGGTGCCAGGCAGCTGGCATTGGAACTAATGCCCCAGGCCTCCCAACTACTTTGGCAGCCTCAACCTAGTGGATTTGGAAGGACTAGTTCCAAGCAGAGATCAGGCTCCTGTGGGTGTCCACAGTCTCTACCTGGTAGGACCCAGCAGGGGACTAAGAGTGGATGGAGGGATGGGCTGCCTGCAAGGATGTGATCACAGTCCCTCACAAGCCCAAGTGGCCCTTCTGCTGCTGCACTTGGAGTGTTAACCAGAGTTGGCCTTCAGCAGGACTTGGGGGATGCTGGAACTCTGAGGGAGCCTGTCACTTGGGCACTCAAATTGATGGGGTCTTATCTTACCCCTGCATGCTGGAAGGCCTGTGTTGCTTGGCAGAGGTGCAGTACCAACACACACACAGTGCTTTCTTCTTCTTTTTGCAGTACTGGGACAATCCCAGGATACTCACCACTGGGCCGAAACCCCAACTCTTTGTTTTTTTCTTTTGAGACAGGACCTTGCTAAATTGCCTTTGCTGTCTTGAACTTTTGATGCTCCTGCCTCAGCCTCCCAAGTGGCTGGGATTACAGGTGTGCGCCAACACACCTGATTGCACCTGCTTTCTTTGAGAAGGCAATGTAGGCCTTAGGAAAAATACAAAAGTCTCTTGTTCAACCACTAGAGAGATTTTATTTATTCTCAGATAAAGTCAATAAAAGAGTTCCTCCTGAGCCCGTCAGATACATCAAACCCAGACAGGAGGTGTGGACAACAATCACTGCTGCTTCCTAGGCAGAAGCGGATGGACTGGCCTCTGTCCAGGGTAAGGGTGTCTTGGCCAGGCTGGCTCAGTCCCCACCTCGTGTGCGGAGCTGGATTTCCATCCTGAGGAAGGCCTTGAGGTTCTCATCAGCCACGTGCTCCTCCAGGGCAGCCAGGGCCCGCTCCCCACCATCCTGGTAATGCCGCAGCAGGGCCTCTGCATACTCTACCCACACGCAGTTGGGGCAGCCACTCATGCAGCAGTTTGTGGGAAGCTGGAGTTCAGGTGGCAGAGTATGGGGGTCCTGAGGGGCCCCCAAGGAGTAGGGAGGTCTTGGGCTGTTTGGTGTCTTCTGCACATGCTTGGGAGCCCCCCTCCACAAGGCCGGTCTCCAGCTTTCTGTGGCCATCACTGGCTCCCACTCGGGCATGGCGCCTGTGAAGGATGCAGCCCACACCCTGTGGATGCAGATAAGCATGACTGTGCAGGAAGCTGGTAAGGCCTCCCTGTCCCCAGGTCTGGGGGGCTTTCAGCTTTCCTGGCTCCATGTCCTTCTTAACTTCCCCACTTTCTGCATGACCTCAGACAAATTATCTCACCTTTCTAGACTCAGTTTTCCCATACCTAAGCCAGACAGAATGGTTGGTGTGAGGACTGAGCTCAGAGCTCCGCACCGGGTGTGCACTCCAGTAGACAGGGCAGGGGAGGGGTGGTGACCCCAGCTCAGACCACTAGCTGAGAAGTCCTGGACTGGAATGGGGAGACCCCAAGCTCCTGGCCACACGGATGCCTCTCCTCCTTCAACCGGTGTGCCGTGCCCCTCCTGATAGAACGTCCTGATCAGTCTCGTGCCGGTTTCTGCCACCCGAGAAGCAAGGCTCTCGGTCATCCTGTCCTCAGGGCTCCGCGGGCGGCCTCCCCGCTCCACCGCCCCAGCCCTCGGTCGGTCTCCTCCCGAGGCCCAGGTCACTGCCTGGCACTCTACGTGGGCAGTCTACACCCTTTTACTAGCTCCTCCTGCGAGGCGCCTCAGCTCCCCCTCGCCGCCAAGCCCCAGGACCCAGAGGGCTCCAAACAGCGGGCGCTCAGCAGACGCGCGGGACGGCTAACCGGCCTCTCCAGACCGGGGCGGGGGGGCTCCGCGGCCGGCCCCCGCCAGAGTCCTCGGCCCCATTTGCCC
>NW_025999895.1:1101677-1115503 GCF_001458135.2 Marmota marmota marmota | reverse complement strand
TGGCTCGGCTCCGAGCACGTCGGTGGGATGAGTGGGCGTGAGTGCCTGGCTTCGCACGGGCCTCGTTCCCGCTCCGAGGCCGGCTGTGGGCCTTCCCGGCCCTCGCAGCGCCTTCCGCACCGGACAGCCTCGGCGGGGGTGGGAGCGTGGGCTCTGTCCCGGTGGCCGGGCCACTCCTTCCACAGGCCCGGCCTCCCTTTCTTTTGATTCTGCTTAGGCTGCTCTTGGTGCGGGTCTCACCCCCCGGATTCTCCTTCCCAGCAAAGGAGAGAAGGTGGTAAATTGCAAGCCCAAGAACCAGGATGAACAGGAAATCCCTTTCCGGCTCCGAGAGATTATGAGGAGCCGACAGGAGATGAAAAACCCTCTCAGCAGCAAGAAGAGGAGAAAGGAGGGTATGTACAGGCCCCTGCTGGGTGGCCACAAGCTTAGGTGTGAGCCTTGCAGTCAGGAAATTCACCCAGACGCAGTGCTCTGGGCGCAGGGCCTGGGCAGGAGGACCGAGCAAAGGCCAGTGTTGCGGGAACCAAAGCTGTGTTGGTGGTAGTGTGGCTCCAGAAGAAGCTTGAGAGGATCCGGGACGGGTTCAGGGAAGCTCAAAGAGCCATGGGAGGGAGTGTTGATATTTTTCTTCCTAAAAGTGATGGAGATCTATCAGAGTTTTAAACTGCAATAAAGATTTTCTTTTTTTCTTTCTTTTCTTTGGTACTGGGAGTTGAAATCAGGGACACTCAACCACTGAGCCACATTCCCAGTCCTTTTTGTATTTTATATACAGACAGGTTCTCGCTCAGTTGCTTAGGGCCTTGCTAAGTTGCTGAGGCTGACTTTAAACTCGGGGTCCTCCTGTCTCAGGCTCTCCAGCAGCTGGGATTACAGGAATGCACAGGAGCCCGGCTGTATCTTATGTATATACACATTTGTTTTCCCAGACACAGGACTGATTTTACATAGTGCTGTTTTAGAATTTGTATGTAAACTTTGGACTTTTCACCACAGGATGGTCAAATAAAAAGTTGGGAAAGGGGGGTAGGTAGAGGAAATACTGGCTCAAATGGAGGATGACAGTTGCTTTTGTAGTGCTGGGAACCACCCCAGGGTCTCATGGTAGGCAAGTGCTCCACCATTGAGCTACATCCCCAGCCCAGGATGGCACATTTTGAACTGTGCTGCACTACATTGATCCAGGACCTTGCATATTCTAGGCAAGCACCTTACCACTGAGCTATGTCCCCAGTCTTTTTTGTATTTTGTTTGAGACATGATATTGCTAAGTCACCAAGGCAGGCCTTGAATTTGTGATCCTTCTACCTTAGCCTCTTCAGTAGCTGGGATTACAGGTGTGCACACTGCACCTAGCTGTTAGATTATTTTTAATATGTAAACTCAGGCCAAATGTATACACCTGTAATCCCAGCTATTCGGGAAGCTGAGACAGAAGGATCATGGATTTGAAGCTACCCCAAGCAACACAGCAAAATGTGTCTTTAAAAAAAAAAAAAAAAAAAATGGGGAATAGGGCTGGGGATATATTTAAGATATAGTTCAGTGGTAGAACAATGCAATTACATTACAAGGCCCTGGGTTTTATCCCCAGCACCACACAACAAACAAGCATAAATTTATAAATTAAAGCTGGTATTATAGGTTACTAATAGCACATTTGCTGAGCATGTGTAAGACCCTGTGCTGTGAAAGCAAATATTCACGTACAAGTTTCTTGTTATGCACATAATATATATGCACACTCACACCACACAGTAAAGTCAAACAGCTCTGCAAGAGGTTTGAGTGAAGTGTGGCCTTGGCTCCCCTTGAAGGGAACCACTGTTCATTTTCTGTATAACCCCTGGAAACATATATCCATCTATCCACACATCTTTGCCTTCATGCTGTACATTTTATGGCCCACACTCATTTACAAAGGTTTGTATGTATGTCTCTGCATCCCTGCACATAGCTCTCCTGGACTTGTTTCAGGGTAGCTCCTTCAACCAGACAGCTTTGAGTGGATGTAGAAGTTGTCTCTGACTTTCTTCACCTGTGCTGTGGTGGGGTCTGACCTTTACCAGCAGGCTATGGGGTTGCATTTAGGACCTAGGGATGGCCAAGCTGGGCATTTTAGGTCTTCTGGCTGTTTTCCCTTCCTGTGACCTTGGAAGATGAAGTGAGCCTGGGCCTCCTGACCCTCATGCCATGCTCCTCTGGTATCTCCCTTTGTCCTCAGCTCAGGTGGCCTTCAGGAGGACTTTAGAGAAGGAAGCAAGGGGAATGGAACCAGACATTGTTGTCCCCAAGTTCAAGCAGAGGAAGGGGGAGTCTGATGGGGCTTATATCCAGCGCATGGAGCAGGAGGCCCAGCATGTGATGTTCCTCAGTAAGAATCAGGCCAGCCGTCATCCAGAAGTGCAGGTGGCTTCCAAGAAGGAGAAGTCTGATCGGAAGAAATCGTGAGTTGAGGGATGGTGGGGTCAGGGTCACCTGGAGGCACCAGGGAGGCGGGGCTATGGGTTCCAACAATTGTTCTGCAGTGACAGCGCTTCATTGCCAAGGTCAGCCCCTGCCCACCTGACCATGATTGCAGGAGTTAAAGCCCTGGTCATAGCAATTTCTTAACCTGGGGGAGAGGACTCTGGACTCTAAGATCTTTGCTTTATCTTTACCTTTCTCTGAAAAAGCATCAGAGGGGTCCAATAGCCAGGCTAGGTCCAGGGCCAGCTCCCCCACCCCATGCCTGCCTGCTGTGAGCAGGCAAGTGTCTTTGAGAGGTGTCTCCATAGCTTTTCCAGATGAACCAACTCCAGCTTTTGTTGAAGTTAAGAAAATATTTCTGCAGCTGCCTGTTTTCCCTCTTTGCTGGTACGAGGAGGACCACCTTTGTTTTTGGCTGGTCTTAAACTTGTGAGCCCAAGGGCTCCTCCTGCCTCGCCTTCTGAGTAGCTGGGACTGCAGCCGCGTGTGCACCACCATATCCAGCAAGTCACATCTTTTTGATTCTTCTCCAAAAGCTACAAAGGGTAGTTAGATTGTTTCTGGTTTTGTAGAGTTTTCCTGCTTCTGAATTCTCATGATTCTTGTAGTCACTTTAGCCAAAAAAAAATTATATCACAGAAACAGCCCAGATATAGCCTGAAGCTTCAGTGATCTACACAACTGTTCTGAAGCCGTAAATTCAGGGTCACGATGAGGTGCTTTGTCTGGTGTTGCCACTTTCCTGTCTTTTGGACCTAACAGCATAGCTGACACTCAGGGCAGCATGGTTCTCTTCAGAGCTGCTGTCCTATGCATTGTAGGGTGTTCAGCAGTGTCCCTGCCCCCAGCCCCAAACAATATGACAATCCATAATGTCTGCAGACATGGTCAAGATTCCTTGTGGCTGAGAACCACTGTTGAAATCCCTGAGAGGCCTGGTGGGTGCAAAACAGGCTCTGGTGGTGACTGTGGATTGGAGGCGAGGAGGGGAATGGGAGCGAGGAGTGGCCATCTGGGGTTAGGTCTCACCTCTGCCACCAGGCACCCACCTCAAGGACAGGGTGCCCTCTGTATTCTCAGGCGGACTGAGAGGTTAGGAACTCTGCAGCATCCTGCTTTCTTCCCAGTTTCCAGAGACGACGACTGGACAAAGCCCGGCAGAAGAAGGAGGCAAGGGCAGCAGATAGGCTGGAGCAGGAGCTGCTGCAAGGTATTGCTTCCCAAGTGGCCATGTCCACGGTGCTCCCAACAGGGCTGAGCCTGGGCCTGCTCTTTGCACCAGCCCTCTTGGTGGGCCCATGCTCTCCTGCGGGGTTCACAGCCAGGGAGCGGGCCAGTGAACAAGCCCATGTTCTGTGTCCTGGCCTGTAGGATAGGGCAGCGCACAAAGGCTGTGGTGGTTGTGTGGGCAGCAGGCCTTTGTCCACTCTGCTTCTCCAGATACGGTAAAGTTTGGAGAGGTCGTCTTGCAGCCCCCAGAGCTGACCGCCAAGCCCAGGAGGAGTGAAACCAGAGACCAGGTATGGGGGACCAGGTACACGGAGAGGAGGAGTTGCTGGATTTCCCTGAGGGCTTCCCGGGAATGAGAGCCAGGACCTGTGGGTGCTGGCTGATGGGGGGCCTCATTCAGGACTCTACACCGGGTTTGGAGCTGTTGGACCAGGTGTGGCCTTTGCCATCTCCTGAGCCTGCACCTCAGCCTTCCTTCTCTTCCTCAGCCTTGCCAGAAGTCACTGATGCTGAGGAAGCTTTTGATCCCCAGCAGTGTGTCCCAGCCCCTGACCATCTCGCTGGCCCAGCAACGAATCATGCAGGAGGAGCGGGATCGGGCTGTGCAGGCCTACAGAGCTCTGAAGCAGCAGCAGCAAAAGCAGAGCACATTGCCTCCAAAGCTGCCTAGCCACACCCAGAGGACACTTGGGGCACAGCCATGATGGAGAGATCCAGAGCCTATGTGAACCCTGAAAGCTGCCTTGCGGGTGCTGCACCTAGGCAGAGGCAGGCCACACAGACGGATTTCTCTGGACAGGCCTGCACGCCGGCTGGCCTTGCAGGAGAGTCTCTAGGTCTTTTCTTGTTCTTCCCCCTAAGGACTGTCCTTTCGGTATTGACCACCAGTGGGGTGATCACAGGATTGACCCCTAGTTTGGTGCTGATACCTGGTTGAGACCCAGCCAGTGAACCAGGTCTCATTGTGCTCCTGAGCCTAGCTTCATTCTGAAATACAAGAGTCCAGACTGAGATGACCCAGGGCCTCTTAAGCGTGGGCCCAATCCCATGACCTGCCTCTAAACACCTGTTACTCTTTGAAACTGCTGATTCAGGTCAGCTCAGAGTTTAAGAGGCTCTGGTGGATTCATCAGCACAACACAGGCAGGGGCCAGCCTGAGCAAGTAGCAGGCAGACCCTGGGGCAGGGCTGACGGGCAGCGCCTAGACCACCTTACAGGGTCTGTAGGGATCAGGACCCCAGCCCACTTAATGCTCCTCACAGAGGCGGGGGAGCCCCAGCTCAGCTATGGTTTGGAGATAGATGACTGTCCATGTGCCAGGAGAGTGGGAGCAGGTTTCTGAGCCACATAATAGGTCTTTGGGAAATGGGGTTGGCCTCGAGAGAGGGCCCAGACTCTGATTAGAGAGCAGGACTGGTGAGAGCTCCCATGTGGAGCAGGATCTTGCCAGGTTTGAATCTCCTGCTGGCATCCAAGGAGGGAACACCTGCTGTCAGCTACAGATGGTGTGTATTGGGAGAGACTTAAAACCCAAGTCTGGACTGAGGGTGTGGCTCAGAGACAGAGTGCTTGCCTAGCATATGTGAGGCCCTGGGTTCCTTTCTAGCACCTTGTGGCACCCTGCTGGGAAGTGAGCAGTCTTCCCAGCTGCACACCTCCCTGTCTGCCCCTGGAGAAGTGGTTCGGACAGCTCAGCAGAGACTGTGTTGGCCAAGGAGAACTTGAGAAGTGGTTTGGTTATGTGTTGCCCTTCCCCGGCTTGCATTTTCCAGAATGAAGTTTATTTGTATTAAAAGTTTTATTTTCTTGGAAATTGGGCTATTGCCTTCTTGAGTGGTTTTGCCACCTTGTGACAACTCACTGGTGTCCCCATACCATGTAAGGGTGATTAGGAGTGGGTGGCTCTGTTTGGAGGCACATCTGGCAGCACTGATGGCCTGGGGCAGTCCAGAGAAGCACAAGTCAGACTGTTTGCCACCGGATTTCCTAGTTTGCATCAGGACGCTAGTGCCAGGCACAGTCCTGTTGAAGACACAGGCTTCCGAGTCTACGGGAAGCAGTGTGACCTTCCGCCTAATGTATGTGATGGGCCCTCTGTAGCCACTGTCTTGGATTAGGCACTCTATCTCCTCTCTGCTTCCTTACGCCTTCCTCTCAGAGACCTTAACAGAATCTTGCTCCCCACACCTGGGCCAGGCTGGGCCAGGCTGTCTGGGGGCTGGCTCTCTGCCCGGTGTCTGGCGGATTTTCTGCTCTCCTTGCTTTCTGTGCAGCAGTTGGCACTGCTTGCCTGTATCAGCCCTGGGGCCTGGTCTTTGCCTGAGTACTCCTGCTGGCAGCCTGGTGGTGGCATTGCCACTTTTGGGGGACGGTACTGGGATTGAACCTAGGGATTCTCTACCACTGAGCTGTATCCCCAGGCCTTTAAAAAAAAAAAAAAAAGAAAAGTTTTATTTTAAGACATGGTCTCAGTTGCCCAAGCCAGCCCTGAACTTGAGATCCTCCTGCCTAAGTTCCCGAGTCTCTGGGATCACAGGTGTGCCACCGTGCCCTGTGCAGCATCCCTTGGGGCTGTTTGTACTGGCTTGTTGGTTGCCCCACGGTGTCCACGTGGAAATCCAGGGTCTGGAGGGAGTGGGAAATGCAGGGTACGTATGGGGTCTCCCAGCCCCTCGCTGTGTCCTCGCTGAAAGTTGGAGCACCTTGAACCTCCCCTGGCTGCAGACACAGGCGGAGGACCCCTTTTCTTGCTATCTCCAGGATGAGCTGCAGCACTGAGTTCTCCCAAATGTGCTTTGGACAGATCACCCTGGTGTTCAGTGCTGCTTTGGCTTCTCAACTAGTGCCATCTTGGGAGGCTTTGGGGCAGTCCCCTTTGGGGCTTCCTCTAGTACAGGACAAAATCACAGCTGTTCTGGTTCTGGGTCTTAGGTGATGCTTGAACCCTCCTCTCTGCTGGCCCCTCCCTCCTGGCATCCAAGAGGTGCACTTCTGTTCCCGTGCCTGTGGAGGGGCTGTGTGGGGTCTCCCAGCCACGGCCAGATGCAGCCAAGTCTGAATTCCTGTCCTTAACCCTGGCAGAGAGGAGTCCCCTGAACTAAATGTGTGCAAAGCCTGGGTAGGGGACAAAAGCAGACACCAGAGGGGCGGCCGTGGTCCAGGAAGCACGGCTCAGACTGCACAGCCCAGGGAGCTCATCTCACCACCTTCCTTTTCCAACTTGCCCTTCTCTCCCAGCATCTCTGGGGAGCGAGGGCTGGACATACCTCAGTCCAGGGCAGATGTTCCACTGAAGAGGTGAAAGTCAGAGAGGAGCTTCTGAGGCCACCTACTCCTACAGGTTGGGTTGATCTCTCTGTGTGAAGGGAAAACCTGAATTTGGTTCAGTACCCTGTTTAAAAACTCACGTGGGGTTGTTTTCTCCACACTGATTTCCTCCAGCAGTCAATTCTGTCAGAAATGTCTTGAAGTCAATGCTGCGTCCAGCAATCATGCCGTCCTTTGCTGAGTACTGAGGACCCACAGCTGTCCTTTGTGGTGCGGTCCTCAATGGTTGGGGGGCAGCTTGAGCCATTGGAATGTGCACTGCTGTGACACTCGAGGTGCCTGGACCCAGAACAGCTTGAGACCAGAGACCCTCAAGCCCCAGGGCAAGAACCCTTCCTATGGAGAACAGCTAGGGTGAACCCTCTCCATCCTCACCCACCTCACAGGACACCCCAGTGAACAACTTTGGGAGCTAATGGTTTTGTAAATCTGGCCACTGTTCACAGACACCTCTTTCATTTCCAAGGTCCGTAGAGGAGCTTGTATCAGTTTGACACCATGGCAGGAGGATACAAGTTTGAGGCCAGCCTTGGCAACTTAGCCAGACCCTGTGGTGGTTTTTTTTGTTTTGTTTTGTTTAGTTGTAGATGGACACAATATCTTAATTTTATTTATTTTTTATGTGGTGTTGAGGCTCAAACCTAGTGCTTCACACATGCTAGGCAAGCACTCTACCACTAAGCCACAACCCCAGCCCCAAGACCCTGTCTTAATGGTTTTTTCGTTTTGTTTTGATTTGATTTGATTTCTGTGTCTGTGGTGCTGGGGATAGAACCCAGGGCCTTGTGCATGTGAGGCAAGCATTCTATCAACTGAGCTATATCCCCAGCCCTGTCTTAATGTTTTTGTAAAAGGGCTGGGCTGGGGCTCAATCCCCAGGGCAGGGGTATGTGCTGGGTGGGAGAAGGAAGTTCACTGCCAAAAGCAGCCTGACCCACAAGTCCAGGTTTGGTCCCCACGCCCTGAGTCTCTTCTGCTCTGTAGTACCATCCCCAGGAATCTGTGAGAGGTAGGAAAGGAAGGTTCCCCGTCACACGCTACTTGTCAGCACTGAGGCCTGAAGCCCTGGCTCACCTGGGCTTCTCACACTGGCCTTTGAGTGGAGATGAGGGCATGCCTGCCTGGGAGGTCTCAAGTTAAGGAAAACGTGGAGGGTGGGGCTTCAGAGCTGGACCCGGAGTGATTGTAGGAGGCCAGTGGGACTTGGCAGGTCCAAGAGGTACTGGCCAGCCAAAGCAGTGGCAGGAAAAAGCAAAACAGGGGCTGCCAGGAGTGCAGAGCCAGTAGGAGCAGCAGCTGTGGGGAACTGGCTAGAAATTGCTCACACGTGGGCACATCCCAGTCCCCGAGTGACAAGTTCTGGGGGTGGGGCCAGTCATTTTTCCTTTATGTTTTTGAGACAGAAACCTGCTTTGTTGTTCCAAGTGGTCTGGAACTCTAGGGCTGCAATCATCCTGTCTAGCCTCCACAACAGCTGGGGTTAAGGGGATGTGCCACCATACCTGCCTGCTTCCTGGTGGCTTTGCGTGCACAGGAGGGTAGGCAGTAATCTCTTTAGCCAGCTCTGGAGGAGGTGCTGGCACACACCTGGGGCCGAGGCCCACAAAGCTACAATGGGCCCCTCAAAGGACCTGGTGGGACCCCCCCACATTCAGCAGTTCACTGTCACCCTCTGTGAGCTAAACAGTGGGTGGCTCATTTCTTTTTTAGAGAGAGAGAATTTTTTAATATTTATTTTTTAGTTTTCGGCGGACACATCTTTATTGGTATGTGGTGCTGACGGTCGAACCCAGCGCCACATGCATGCCAGGCGAGCGCGCTACCACTTGAGCCACATCCCCAGCCCTGGGTGGCTCATTCTTAATAGAGAGCAACCAGCACCTCCATCAGGTTTCAAGGACACACCTCCGACCCACCATGATGATGAACTGTGGCCTCAGCGCCTGCATTGTTGCCCTTTGACAGGAAAAAGCAGGAGAGTGGGGAGTACAGGCTCCTTCCAAGCTGGCAATGCCTCTAAGTAACCTGCCCTGGCTCTGCTACAGCATCCACGAAATCAATTCTGACCCTAACAATGACTGCTGCAGTGCTAGGCCCTGTGGAGTGGGGCTCTGCTGTGGCGTTTCACAACTGCACACTCAGGTCGCTCCAGGGGAACTGGGCTGCACCACATAACCACAGAGACAGAAATACCTTTTTCTTTGGGTCCTGTGACAGCTCCTCTGACCTTAGGGGTCCGTGGAAAGACAGAGAGAGCAGGGGCGGGGGCGGGGGAGAGCGAGAGTGTGCCAGAGCAAGTAGAACGAGCACTTACTGAACCCTTTTATTGGGAAGAAGCCATTCAAATGAGGCAAGGGCTAGGATTCCAAGGGAACTGGTGAGTGTAGCTCAACCCCTCTGGGTGCCGCCTACTCCCAGGGCCACTCCCGGGGCCACACTTTATTATCTGAGCCAGGGAAAAGACCGAATCCCCAGTCATGGCACTACCCCGCCAGACTGCTGTGATCTTTCCGATCCCCATGGTGCATCAGGACTTAATTTGGCGTGCATTTGGAGTGGCTCCCCACACTTGGCCAGCCTGAAACTCAGCACTAGCCAGGAGCACAGGCTGCTGAAACACAGGACGCCTCTTCTGCCTGAGGAGCTCTTCAGCGATGGCCCTCCTGCCCAGCCAAAGGAGCATCCTCTGACTTAAGGGACTACAGATTAAAACCAGAGGTGCTCCACCAGAGATACACCCTCAGCCCTTTTGAGAATTCTGACATAGGGCTTTGCTAAGTTGCCCAGGCTGGCCTCAAACCTGCTATCCCCTACCTCACCCTCCCAAGTAGCTGGGATTGCAGGCGTGCATCACCACACATTTAAGAAACACCACACATTTAAAGAAGCATTTAAGATGATATGACAACGTGAGCAAGATATGAAGCAGGAGCTACAAGCTTGGTGACCTGGAGGCTTCACACCACCCATCTGAGTAACAGGTAGCAACCTGGCCTCTCTGGCCCACATTCTCATGCTCTATGGCAGAAATGTGGCAAAAGCCCTACTTCTTTTCAGTGATACCTCACAACTCAGGCCACGCTCATCTGCTCAGAAGATTCTTATACTGGTGGGGGGATGTAGAGTGGCCGCAGTTTCACTGCCCTCTACCAACAGGTGGGCTGGTTGATTACTGGCCAAGGTGACAGTCCCCCTATGCTAGACCATTAGCTGTCAGAGCACACAGGTCCTGTGGGGACTATTCATGAGCTCCTTGGCCGACCTCCTGGCCCCAGCCTATTTCTGAAATGCTGCTGCAAAACCCATGTTGAGCCTAAGTGAGAGCTATGGGTTGGTACCGTGAGGGTCTGGAAGGACTGAGGGGCCTCTGGCTACAGGGGCTGCCTGGGGGAGGCCAGAACTCACCACTAGTGCTCCCACCACATCGGGGATCCTCACACCCTCGGCTAAAGAATGGACAAATTTCACTTTGAAGAGATTCCTCTAATACTTGGTGATTTTAACTAGGCTTTGCCTAAGTCCTGTGAACCTGAGGGACCTCTGAGAGCCCAACTTGGACTCCATTAGTTTTTGATGCTATAAGGAAATACCTCAGGCAGACTACTTAAGAGGAGGTTCATTCATAAAACTGGAGATTTTAAGGGCACGATACTGGCACCAGCTCAGTATGGTGAGGTCCTCTGGGAAGTGTCACATGGCAGATGAAAACGTAGCTATCTTCTGCCAGGACCTGCCATCATGGCCCACAGCATGAAAACCCAAAGTATGGCCCTGAATACTTTAAGGACCAGATCTCACCAAGTTGTGAGGTTGGTCTCAAATTTGTGATCCTCTTGCCTCTGCCTTCTGAGTCACTGAGATTACCATACCTGGCTCATAGCCCTTCATTTGAATAATGATCTCTCTCCAACAGAGTGAACAACTGGAATTGTGCAGAGGCTGAGGCCCCCATCTGTTCCCATGGCTTTACCAAGGAGGAGACAGCAGGTCCCTGGGTTCCTTCTGTGGCTACAGGGGCTTGAAGAATTAGCAGACAGAGCCATTTTTATAAAACTCACAACCTCACTCAGAATGAGTTTTATTCAATTATTGTAGGTAGAGTGGTGCACCCCAAAGGTATGGCCAGGCCATAGACCCAGAACAAGCAAACATGACCTTATTTGGAAAAAGGTTCTTTGCAGGTGGCTTACGTATCATCCCAGATTTCCAATTATAGACATCGTAAAGAAGAGAGAACACTGACCCAGGAGAGGAAGACAGAGGGGGAGTCCACAACCAACCCACAGAAGGCCAAGGACTGCAGCAGTACTAGAGAAAAGAGGAAAGGAATGGACACTGCCCTCAGCACTTCAGAAGGAACCAACCCAGTTGACACCTTTACTTTGGACTTGTGGCCTCCGAACCGTGAGAACAAATTTCTATGGCTTAAGCTCCCCTAGTTGGTAGTCATTTGTTTTAAGAAGCCTCAGAACACACGGACACACCAATCAGCACAGTAAGCATTCTCCCACAAGCTGGCTTGGCTGAGGTGACAGGCCCCAGCAGGACACCAAGACCCCAGGCCTCCATCCCCTCCTTGCCTCCTGCATAGGAAAGAACCTATGCATGCTCTGGGCACCTCAGAGCAATAGCCACTTGCTGAACAAGTGAACCAAGCTCGTTTCTGACTTGGGCTCACTTCATCCACCATGCCGTGAGGTCTTAAGGGACACGGTCGGGGGTGAGAAACTAGAAGCCTGGAGCTTCTACTGCAGACAAGAGTCTAGGTCTCAGTGGCACTATGCAGTCCAAATACCCTGGGGCAAGCAGATTTCCTGGTGGCAGGAAAATGTGTCACAGCACCATCCAGGACAGCAGCAGGGCAGTCCTCTTCTCCCAGCCGTGGACACAGTCTTTTCTTCCAGTCGTCAAGAGCTTCTAGTTTCGTGTGCCTCAGCTGACCCACTGCTGCATCTCCACACAGAGCCCTATCGTGCGAGGCTCCTTGTTGAACCCATAAGAACATTCCAGTGGAGGCCCAACAATGCCATCCTCTGCCTCCGGCACAATTCTCCACCCTGTGGTCACCGGCTGCTTCGGTGCTCATCCTGGAGCCAGTGCAACACCTTGGCCAACCCAGTGCCTTTCCGGGCGCTGATTTCCAACGTGGTAATGTTCTGCTTGGCACAAGCAATGATGTCTGGGAGCCTGATTAATGACTTAATCTCCTCAATGGTCATGTAACAGGGAAGGTCGCTGTAGTTAAAGAATTGCCTTGTTAGAATGATGGCTGCCAAAAACCTGCCTGTCCCCCAGGTGCACCTCTTCACCAACAAACATGCACTAAGGCAGCTCCTCCATGGGACCCGCACCATGTTCCCTCTCAGCAAGTAAACCCGTACATCTTATTGAAGAGTATCAGGACTGATGCTTCTGCAAGTTGTTCTGAAGAAAGGAGACCCAAGAGCTGTACACAGGATGCAGAGAGTTGGGTGGGGTTGGAAGCATCCATCATGAACTGGGGAAGAAGAAAAGCATCAGTCACACCCTGCTTTGAAGACATTTGTGGCCACACCTCCTCATCTGGGAATTACAGGCATACATAGCGCACCACCACTTTTCTCCCCAGTACTGGGGATTGGTCCCAGGGCCTCAACTGTACTAGGCAAGTGCTCTACCACTGTGCCACATCCCATCCACCACAGTGGCTTTTAAACAGAGGGCTTTGGGAATAGGCAGAAGCAGAGGAAAATGAGCTGTAAGACAGATAACTGGATGTCATTCATTTCCGGTTTTGTCTACATGGAAATCTGTATTGATGGAGTCATCAGTTCCCTATCCTGGAATTTAGGGCACAGGCCTTGTCAGGATGGGACCAACCAGAGAAGTGTAGAAATCAGATGTAAATGTAGAACACAGCCAGGGACAGAAAATAGACTCGGCCTCAGCAAGCCCATCCTGTGCTCTAATGTCAGTTTTGGGGCACAAACACCAGAGAGAAGATTGGTGCCCTGCTTCCTTGACTAGCACAGCCGCCTAAGAACCCAAATCCTATTCCATGCCAAGTGGGGTCAGGGACCGGAGGGCTCTAAAGAAGTTTAAAGCATGCTGACCCACCAGCAATGAATGGCAGTTTCCGTAGTAACTGGACCAGATGGGGCCCATGCACCCCCCAAGCTCCCGGATGGTAATCTTTCTCTGGGCCACGATGTCAGTAAGGTTGGTACCCACCTGTAGGAAAAACCATCACACACAGTAATGCAGGCGCCGTCCTGCGTGAAACCCCGATAGCAGTGCGCCAGCGTTACCCGCAGGCTCGAGGCAGAGCCAGCCACCAAACTGGGAGAAGGCACTTCTGAGGACCCAGAGCCCACAAGGGGGGTCCGCGCAGGTGGCGATGGCGACAGTGGTCCCTCCGGAGGGGGGAGGAAACGTGCCCGCCCCAAGGAGGGCCCCGACAGGCTCCGCTCGTCGAGTGGGGAATCCCGAAGGCTGTCGCCAACACCGACCGCGGCTTCACTCTGCGGGGCCGGTGGGCTTCGTCAGTCGCAAAGGTGACTCCTGCGGCGGCCGACACCTACCGTGGGCAGCGTCGGCGGGGGCTCCCCCAGGTCGCCCTTACAGTCGCGGGAGCTCAGCTGTGCGTGTGGTCAAGGACAGGGCGGCGCAGGGCAGAGTCGCGGCGCAGGGCGGAGTCCCGGCTCCGGGCTACGCGAAGCCCCCGCCCACCCCTACGGCGCGGAAGGATATTCTGCAGGCGTTTCACCAGCAGCGTCTTCCCGACGCCCGCGGCCCCCAGCAGCAGACACATCCAGAC
>NW_025999895.1:1087492-1101656 GCF_001458135.2 Marmota marmota marmota | reverse complement strand
CCTCGCGGCTCCCGGGAGCGTGCGGCGACGTGCGGGTGCGCGCGCCGGAGCAGGAAGGCGGAAGCGGAAGTGGGGGCGCGCCAGCTTGCGGAGGGGGAGCGCCCGCGGCGTCTGTCCAGAGCGGGGTCGCCATGGGGCGAGGCAGCGGCACCTTCGAGCGTCTCCTAGGTAACGCGCCCGCCCTGCGCGGCCCCCAGGACCCGAGGGCAGCGCCCGGCTGCCCTCCCATGGCTCCCGGCTGCGGGCTTCGGGTGTGGCCGGGCGCGTCCCTGGGCTCCAGCGAGCGCGGCGCCGCGAGGGTGGGCGCGGGGCCTGCCTTGGGTCCCCTTTCGCCAGCGCGGGGCCGACCGGGCCGAGTCTGAGTCTCGAAGTGGGTGACGGAGCCAGACCTCACGCGGGGCCTGTGACCGCATGTCGGCCCCAAGGGTGGAGCCGGTGGTGTCCTCCCGGAACCTTTCCAGGCCCGTTTGTCCGCCCGGCCCTGAAAGCGTCCCTGGGTTCAGAAGGCCCTTTCCTCCCCGGTGGAGGGGCCAGCTGAGCCATCCGAGCCTCCTGGAGAGAGCCAGCTTCAGAAGGGAATGTGTTTAATGTGCGTGGTCCTTTCTCCTGGTGAAAACGCTCTGTTTCTGGGTACAGGCGCCCGGGTGCTGTCACGATCGGCTCCAGGCTGCCTCCTTCTGAAGCGTGCTTTTGGCAGAGACCTCAGATGGAACATTCCTTGCCCGTAGGACAGGCAGGCCCGGCATCACATGCTTATGGGATGGTTCAGCGCTTCAAGGTTGGAATCAGAAGCTTGCTGAATCAGTCCCCAAGTGGACCCCTCTGTGCTGGGGAAGGTGATGCGGTAGTTGAGTGGTAGCTCCTCAGAGAGCCTTTGTCCGAGGCCATGCGGATGTGGAGAGAAGAGTGTCAGCTGTAGAGTCCTCTGGAGTCAGTTGTGCCTTCCTCAGAGCCCTTGTAGAGGACTGGAGTTCATGTTACAAGTCTCCCCATGGCTTGTTCAGCTAATATCTAGTTGAAGGGTTAAAATATCTGAATGACAGGGATTCTGAAGGACTAAGTGAGTCTTCTGAGAAGCAGCAGAGCTTTGCATTTCAGAATGAATCCTTGCTGTGTGTGTGGCAAGCTATACCCCCTGCCTGCTTGGTTTTCTCTGTCTGCAGGGACATAGAAGTGCCTAGCTCAGGGGGTTGTGTGGGAATTTGTTGAATCGAGTGTTTGAAATGGCACCTAATGTGTAACAAGCATGTCACAGCGTTCCATTTGCATCTTGTTTGGGAAGGATGGTCCTTCCATGGTGTGCTCTGGAAGGATTTTCATGTGGTTTTCTATTCAGTCCAGATGTGTAAAAGGGAAGAGGCAAGTTCTCTTTTCCTTTTTGCTGAGCCTAAGGGCTGCCTAGGGAATCACAGACCAAATCCTGAATGACATCTCTTTCCCTCAGACAAAGCCACCAGCCAGCTCCTACTGGAGACCGACTGGGAGTCCATCCTACAGATCTGTGACCTGATCCGTCAGGGGGACACACAGTAAGTGATAAGAGTCTGTCCTGTAAAACGGGTGCAGCCCTGCACAACCCTGAGTGCCCACTGATCCTCCAGGATTCAGCTGACCACATGAGACCTCATGTGGGCAATCACATGGTCCACATGCTGGGAGTTCTGATGTTTTTGAACAATTAGGGGATTTTCCATGCAACGTAGGGATACGTGGTTGTGTTAATGTTTGCTTAGAGTTTCTGGGGACCAAACCAGTAGGCAGATATCCCCAACTTTCTTGCTGAAAGTGTTTCCCCCCCGCCTCTCTGTTGCTACCTATGGTCTTTTTCTTTCAGAGCAAAGTATGCTGTAAATTCCATCAAGAAGAAAGTCAATGATAAAAATCCACATGTAGCCTTGTATGCCCTGGAGGTAACTAGACCCTTGCTGCTATTCTCTGGCCTTCAGCCTTGAGGGTCCCCACCCCCAGCATCAGGCAGCCTTGTCCCCTTTCTGGGCACACAGCAACAAGTGAAGTCCTTTCTAGCCTTGAGTGCAGTTGTGTGCAGTGTCACTGAGCTTGGTCACCCTGAGGGGTGACAGGGGAAGAAATGATGCCACTGGTACTCTGGCTGTAGTTGGTACATGAGCCCTGAGGGTCAGCTCTCAATTTCAGTTCGTGGCTGTAAGCCATGATATTGTAGGGGTCATGGTATGTGGGTTTGCTGCCTGTCTGTGAAGCTGCCGCTTAAGGTTCCTGGCAGGCTGGGTGGTCTGAGACGCCTTTTGGAGGCCTGCATTCCCATGGGGAGGTGGGTACATCCAGGAAGAGGAGGGGACACTGCCTTGATCGTTGGCCTGACCTTTCCCTTTCTTGGGGTCTGCAGGTCATGGAATCTGTGGTAAAGAACTGTGGCCAGACAGTTCATGACGAGGTAGCTAACAAGCAGACCATGGAAGAGTTGAAGGAGCTGCTGAAGGTAGGCGTCCCCAGGAACCATGAGTCAGGGTTGGGGGCAGGTCACTCCACTTTTCCTGGTGCTTACTGGGCATCTATGACAGGAACAGTACTGGGTGCAGCAGCAGGTGTGAAGCGAGCAGTGGCGGTCCCAGTACTGCTCGCACTTAGGCTCAGACCTGGGAAGACACAGGCTCTGGATTGAAGTCCAGTCGTGTCCGGAGCACAGGGCTGACTCCTGGTTTTCTTGAGGTGCCAGGGGAGGCCTGTCAGAGCCAGGGCTTGGGGCTGAGTCTTGAATGGCAGCGATGGTGGTGGTGCTTTGTATGAGCAGAAGCCTGGAGAGGAGGCTTGGGACGGCAGCCATGTGGAGATGGGGAGATCTGAGCAGGGGACACAGGTGTGTAGCTGTGTCTAGGGGAGAATCAGAAGGGCAGACAGCAGTGGAAGGAGCTCCCTGGAGAGGGTGGGTTTCATACCCCCCTTTGGGAGAGAAGGGAAAGTTTTTCAGACCCTGGGAGGTTGTCCCCAGGCCCACCTGTAGGGATTGTGATGTGGATAGTGATGCAGAGTGGGGGTGATATGGCTGTTGTTTGAGGTGAAAGGACATCCCACCAAGGTAAGGCTGCTCTTCCTCTGCTGTGACCCAGGGCCTGGCCTTGTCTCATAGGAGACCCCATCCTGGACCCATGCTTCCCAGAGCTCACCTGCATGTCCAAGCTGACAGCTGGGCTTTTGTGAGGCCGTTACTGTACCTTGGCCAGTTTCTTATGTGGTCCTGGTTGGAGGAGGGGAGGTGTCCTCATGTGGCTGCTGTGTTCTGTTTGTACTGTGGGGGTCCTCTGCTGGTCTGCCCCTCTACTGGGGAGTCAGGGTGGTGATGGGGAGGGAGTGGCTGCTGGAGGACCAGGTTGTGGAGAGATATTTGAGTCCCAGTGTGGATACTGATACTGTGTCTCCTGGAAGCAGCTTTCTACCCTTTGTCCTCAGTGTCAGATGTCACAGCCTCCCTGAGAGAGCACCAGACTTGAGGCCTGGCTGTGTGCTCACTGAGTGGAGATGGTGTCTCTCTACTGTGTGTGGAGAAGTTTCCTGGGCAATGCCTGCTGCATTTCCCAGGCTGTTACTGGAAGCAAAAGCAGCCTCTATCCTTGGTCCTGAGGCAATACTTCGTGGCTGGGCCTAGTTGACTCTAGCTGTTTGAGACTGTTAGGAGCCAGTGACTTCCATGGCTAGTCTGGGTCTGTGGGGAGAGGGAAGGAGACATTCAGCTATAGGCTCTCAGACTTGGGGCATTTTAGCTCCAGGGAGTCCCTTGGCTCCTTATAGGGTTTAAAGAGTCATGGCCCGAGCAAGTGTTTGCTCAGGGAACCTGGGCACAGGATGGTGCCTGTCTGTACATCTCACCCAGACACCCCGCCACCTCTATGCCAGTCCTGTCTGCTCAGGGCAGCTACCTCCTCTCGCTGAGACCTGTGGCAGCGCGAATATCCTAAGACCTTCCCCACTCCTCCCTGCCTTACAGAGGCAAGTGGAAGTGAATGTCCGCAACAAGATCCTGTACCTGATCCAAGCCTGGGCCCATGCCTTCCGGAACGAGCCCAAGTACAAAGTGGTCCAGGACACCTACCAGATCATGAAGGTGGAGGGTGAGTTGGGGCAGGGGGATGGGATCCCGTCTAAGGCGGAAACATTGCTCCAGAAGCCACAGGGCTACCCTCCTGGGCAGAGTCAAACCAGCTGGACCCATAGATGCAGGGCAAAAGAGGATAGGCCAGTCCTCACTGAGTGGCTGACATTGGAAGCAAGGAGGATGGTGTTCTGGGAACTCCACAGAGAGCCCCCATGGAGGGAGAGTGGGCTTCCACAAGCTCCTGCCTTCTGGACATACCACCCCAGGATAAAAAGACAACTGCATTTTGGGAAGTGATGTGTCCTGGGGGGCAGTGCTGGATGAGTGGCCAAGGAAGACCTTGTAGGCAGCTGCCCTAGGTGCCGAGACTGGGCATAATAGGGAAACAAAAACTATTGGCTTCTGAGGCCCTGGGGTCACAGCTCACTTGGCTACTGAAGGATAGAAAGGTGACACATACCCAGAGGAGAGCTAGGCCAGGATTGGTCATGGCCCTGTGTATGGCAGCAAGTCACTGGTGGGGTTCAGGTTGGGCTGTGGCTGCTGAGGTGTGTCAGGGCCCCTCGGCTCCATCGCTCTGGCTGTTGTGGCCCTGGAGAGCGGGGCAGTGGTTTGAGAATACATGTAGAGGTGTTAGCTGGGCTCAGGGTTCTGAGGGCTTTGGGCGTCTTCTGGTGGTTTTGTCTGAAGAAACGGATGTCAGGAGTCAGAAAGCAGCTAAATCAGGGTGGGACCTGAAGGTGACTGCAGTCTCCTTTCTCAGGACACGTTTTCCCGGAATTCAAGGAAAGTGATGCCATGTTTGCTGCGGAGAGAGTGAGTCCTGGGCGGGGCATGGCCAGGGCTTGGAGTTGAGGAAGCGGGCAGGGGCACGGCCAGGCAGGGAAGGCCTCTCCGTCTTGTTTGGGCGTGGGTGGGCCAGAGCTGGGAATATAGGCATTCCTTGAGGACAAGATGTGGCTGTGACTCTGCAAGATGAGGTGGGGACGGGGCTGTGTTCATGGTGTCATTGGAATGTAGCTTTTGGGTACTTAACATAAATGCGCAGGGCACAGGATGAGCTCAGTGGGAGAGTGCTCCCTTCCATGCACAAAGCCCTGGTACCATCTCCAGCTCTGCAGAGAAGAAGAGAAAACATATTAGGAGAGCTGGAAACCTGTGGGAAGTGTCCCTGCCTGCCATACCTTTGGCAAAGAAAGAAGTCCAATTGGGGGCTTCCTATCTGAAGCAGCTCAGCCCTGGGCCCTGTGGCTCGGGCCACTAGGAGGGGTCAGACTGGTGCAGCTGCTCTGGCCACACAGATCTTTTGTTCCTTTCCTGTCCGTGGGACCTGGGGGAAGGCTCTGCCACCTCTGGGAGCTTGGTGGGGACTGGGGGTGTGGTCCTAAGTTTTGCTGTCCCTATAGGCACCTGATTGGGTGGACGCTGAGGAATGCCACCGGTGCAGAGTGCAATTCGGGGTGGTGACCCGCAAGGTGAGTGCCTGCCCTAAGGGGTAAAGGGGCCCTGTGGCCGAGCCCCTGCTAACTTCTCATATAGCCGGACAGACATCGGGTCACCTGTCATCACTGAAGCCACTGCCCCATTGTCACAGTCCTGTCCTTTCTGCTGAAATGTGGTGGTTTTGGCAGCCATGTAGTAGATGGTCAGTGCCCTCAGCCAAAGTTGGCCTTATAGAAGGCTTAGGCCTAGAGCTACAGACCTGGCCAGGGCTGAGTGACTGACTCAGTGCTTCAGGTGACAGCCCATGTGCACTCTGCTACGTGAGGCTGTTTTCTCCCTTCCCACAAGACCCCTGAGGCTGGCCTGAGGGGTGTAGAGGTCTGAGTAGCCATCCTGGAGCAACATGCTGCACTCAGAGCTCCTGTTCCTCAGGATCCCTGCACCCTTTCTGTTGACTTTGGGGATTTTTTTTTTTTTTTTTTAACTCAGAGGCACTTGGTCACATCCCCAGCTCTATTTTGTAGTTTACTTAGAGACAGGGTCTCACTGAGTTGCTTAGTGCCTCACTGTTGCTGAGGCTGGCTTTAAACTCAGGATCCTCCTGCCTCAGCCTCCCGAGCCGCTGCGATTACAGGAATGCATCACCTCTCCTGGCTGACCTTTGTTTTTAATTCCCCTTATATTCCCCAAACTTGTGACTGAAGTTGAGTCTCTTGAAAATGTTTCTCCAGGGGCTTCATGTTCTCCCAGGCATTTGTTTTGCTTGTCCTTATCTCTTCTCTGCTCCCAGACTGAGGCCCAGCCTCAGTGTTGTCCAGGGTGGTTCTGGCCAGTTGGTGTGGCAGATGCCCCAGCCCTATAACCAGGCCTGCCCCACCCTACTCGCAGCACCACTGCCGGGCATGCGGACAGATCTTCTGCGGCAAGTGCTCCTCCAAGTACTCCACCATCCCCAAGTTCGGCATTGAGAAGGAGGTGCGCGTTTGCGAGCCCTGCTACGAGCAGCTGAACAAGTGAGTCCCCTCATGGGCTCTGCAGGCTGCCTGCCCACCTCTGGCTGAGTGCCCCAGCTCAAGGCCTAGGTGGACAGGGAATGCCAGCCAGAGGGCGGGAGGGGCAGGCCCTAGGCCAGGTGGGCAGGCGGGGCCCCAGAGCCGCCTGACACTACCCCAGCAGGCCAGTTGCTTATTTTTGTTTTTGGTTTATTTGTACTTCAACTTTTGGGGATAAAACTTGGAAAAGTTGTAGGTGTGGCGAAAAGTTGCAGGTGTACTCAGAAGAACTTGGGGGGGGGGGGGCAGGTGCCTTTGCCTGTGTTCCTCGGCTGTGGGCTCATGGCCAGGTCTGTGCAGCCTGTGTTCTCCCTCCCTCCCGTTGCTTGTGTGTGCACGTGTTCACATATCTGCAGTGAATTGTGGCCCACGTGTCCCTTTGTACCTAAGCGCTCCCACATGTCTCCTGAGGAGGATTTTCTCTGAGGCAGGTCAGCCTTGCTCTCAGTGGGGACATCTGATCTTGCTGTGGCACTAAACCTGCTCTGCTGAGGTGGTTCAGTTTTGCCATCACCCTGAAAGCACCACTGGTGCCCACAGAGCACACTCCATGTGTCCTTGTACCTCCCCACCCCTGACCTGGAACTTTCAGTCTCTGCTGTCCCTGACACAGATGCTTCTGCAGTGCCAGCCATCGTGGCCTGTCTCACGTCTCTGGGTCTGAGTTTACTTTCTGCTCAGGGTCTATAGGTTTTTTGTTTTGTTTTTTGGTGATTCTGGGGGTTGAACCCAAGATTGTTCAACTACTGAGCTACATCCTCCCTTTTTGTTTTGAGGCAGCATCATGCTCCATTGCCCAAGCTGGCCTTGGGCTTGGAGGCTCCTGTCTCAACTCTCCTAGTCACTTATAGGCATGTGCTACTGTGCCTGGCCAGGACCTGCATTTTTGGCAGGAACCCCAGGAATGAGGTGGAGACCCCGTCTGAGTCTGCCCCCGGTCCTGTGGACCCTGACACTTGGTGTGTTGGATCTGGAGATCGCTCCCCGTGTTTGTCGGGTTTCCGCCACTGTGACAAAATTCCTGAGGGAAAAATCCAACTTAGGGAAGATGTATTTTGGCTCAGGGTTTTAGAGATTGAGTCCATGATGGCCAGCTCCATTGTCTTGGGCTTGTGTGACAGAGCAGCCTGGTAGGGAACATGAGGTGGAGCAAAGCTGCTCACCTCATGGCAACTAGGAAGCAGAGAGAGAGAAAGTAATTGGGGACAGAAATCTCACCTTGGGCACACCCCAGTGATCTACTTCCTCCTCCTGGGCCTCACCTGCTAGAGTTTCCACCATCTCCCAATAGCCTGTTAAATTGTGAATCCAGCCAGACACAGTTGCACACACCTGTGAGGCTGAGGCAGGAGGCTCTCAAATTCCAGGCTAGTAGCTCAGTGTTGGAGAACCTTGATTCAATCCCCAGCTCTGACACACAGGAGAAATATGGACTCTAAATGGGTTAATCCATTGATGAGGTAAGAGCCCCTAGATCTGGTCACTGCTGCATGGGGCCCAAGCCTTCAGCACAGCAGTCTCTGGGGACAGTTCAGACCCAAGCACGACACCTGGAAAGCTCTGTTACCTTGTGACTGGCAAGAGCCCACATGAGCCCCACCAGTGTCCTCTACTGGAGGGCTCAGGGCTCCACACTTGTCTGACTCTGCTCACCCTTCCCTCTCCTCCCCTCTCTGGTCCACATGAACCTGCTCACTCTGGAGAGGGGTCTGCACGTGCTGTTGGAATTCTTTATCTTATTTTTTTAAAATTTTTTTAGTTGCAGACAGACTCAACACCTTTACTTTATTTATTTATTTTATGTGGTGCTAAGAATTGAACCCAGTGCCTCACCCATGCGAGGCAAGTGCTGTACCACTGAGCCACAACCCCAGCCCTTGCTGTGGGAATTCTGAATGCACTGCAAGTCTGTGGCCCTCAGCCACCACTTGCTCTGGAGAAGGTCTGCATGCTCCAGGTCGAATTCTAGAAAAGGCCTGGTCTGGCTCTGTGATCATGAAAGGTCTTGCAGCCTTTCCTAGAACCTGCTGGGGATGAGGCCTGCTGCTGGTCACAGGTAGGACACCGAGGGCAGTTCCAGGTGTTCTGGCCAGGTGGGATTTTGAGTCACCATTTCCAGGAGAGGGACTATGGCTTACACCTACTGGTGCCCTGTGGCTGGCTCAGGGTCTACAGCTGCTCCTACTGTTCCCTGGAGCATGGCCTTTGGGCTACATGTGCCTGTGGGATCCCTGTCCTCACTTCATGGGAATAGTGTGCAGGAAGCTCTGGGTGGTTGACAACTTTGGTGGGGATGGGGCAGGTGTCAGTGGACAGTTACCTGTAGCATCCCATCTTGCCTCCAGGAAAGCAGAAGGAAAGTCCACCTCTACCACTGAGCTGCCCCCGGAGTACCTGACCAGCCCCCTGTCACAGCAGTCGCAGGTACCCAGTCCCCCCACAGTCCCCAGCATGCCCCTCCCCTGGGCCTCCCTCACCTGCCCTGCTGTCCTCAGCTACCCCCTAAGCGGGATGAGACTGCTCTGCAGGAGGAGGAGGAGCTGCAGCTGGCACTGGCCCTGTCGCAGTCAGAGGCAGAGGAGAAGGAGAGGCTGGTGAGTGGTGGGAGTCAGCCTTCAGGAGGGGACCCCCAGTTTCCCTGGAGGTGCTAGGCAGTGCCCCGCACTGTGCCTGGGGGCCACACGTGTGTGCAGTGCCCACCTCTCTTGCTGTGCCTTGTGCTCGCCCAGTGACACTGTTTCCCCATTCTGCTTCAGAGACAGAAGTCAACATACAGCGCACATCCCAAGGCAGATCCCACCCCACTGGCGTCGTCGGCACCCCCAGCTGGCAGCCTGTACTCTTCACCCGTGGTGAGTCTGCTGTGTGCCCAGCCAGGTGGCTTGATGCTGCTTATGGGAGGTGGGAGGCAGGTGGGAGGACACCAAGGGCCTGGCTGTCCTGGCTCGGGGCTTCCCTGTGGGGGCTGAGGATATGAACAAAGGCCCCGCAGGTTAGACCCTGTCCCTTCACACACCTGTGCACCCTCAAGCATTAAAGCCCTTGGTCACAGGGCCACCTTGCTCCTGCAGCCAAGCCTCACTCTTCATCAGGCAGGCTGCAGCAGGTCAGGGAAGTCACGTGCAAGCTTTGGGCTCTGGTGGGTCTGGGCCACAGCTGGGCCTCTGGGCCAGGAGCAACCCTACCACTGGCCGGCTGTGGCGCTTCCTCCTTCCTGCTGTCGGCAGGGCCCAGGCAGTGCTGTGTGAGGGCCAAGTGGGCCGTCCCTGTTCTGGCCTGGCCCTGGGAATTAATGGGAGTGCCAGCTAGGTGTCACTTGTGCTGCTTCTAGCAATGTTGCAGAGCCCAGTGGTGGCAATGTCAGAGCCTTTCTAAGACTTTAAGGTGGTGCCACCCCAGAGAGGAGAGGGTGGCCCTGGCGCCTGTACCACGGGGAGCCTGTAAAGCCATGGCTATCAGCACCAAGCTGGCATGGCATGGGGACTCAGGGCCAGGGCCATGTGGCACTACCCAGGCCCCTGCCTGGGTCACTTGGGAGCCGTGTGCTACTCCTCTTGGCTGTGACCCCTCAGGCCTCTTTTTGTCTCCCCAGAACTCATCAGCACCGCTGGCTGAAGACATCGACCCTGAGGTAAGGGCCCTGCATCTCATGCTGTCCTCTCACACTTGCCAGACTATGAAAGTGACCCCTTTATTGCCATGCAGCTTGCGCGGTACCTTAACCGGAATTACTGGGAGAAGAAGCAAGAGGAGGCTCGGAAGAGCCCCACGCCATCTGCGCCTGTGCCCCTAACGGAGCCAGCCACCCAGCCTGGGGAGGGGCATGCAGCCCCTGCCGGTGTGGCTGAGGTGAGAGGCCACTCTGCACTCCTGGTGCCTGTCTCCGGGGGTTTGTGTCCAGGGCAGGCTGGATGGAGGCCCCCTTAACCCTCTGGTCTCTTACAGGCTCCCCTTCCGGAGACAGATTCTCAGCCCATAACTCCCTCTAGTGGCCCCTTTAGTGAGGTAAGTTATGCCTCCCTCCAGGGCCCATTGTAACCGGCAGTCCCAATATCAGCTCTGACCCTGCCGTGCTATGCCTATGTGGCTTCTCAGAAGAGAACCTGTCTACTCTGTGTGGACTTAACATGAACCCCATATTCTGAGCAGCCCAGGCCTACCCAGAGGAGTTCCTCCCTCTCCTTGGGGCTTCTGGGCTTTGTCTGCCTTGAGTCAGACCAGGCCCGTGTTACCAGGGCAGGGGCTCCCAGCCAGCTCCAACCTGACTGTCCCTGAGCAGGTGGACAGAAGCCCAACCTTGGGCCTCATTGCTTTGTCTGTAGACCAGGGATGCTAATGGTGCCTGCCTGGTAGAGCAGATTGGAGACCCAATTAATGGTCTGCTCCAGGCTCTGAGCACAACAGGCATTGTCCAGATGCCCATGTGCCACCTCCGCAGGGGGTTTGCTGAGGCCTTATAGACTGGCCGGTGCCCATGGGAGGCTGGCCTAGTCAGCATCATGGCCATGCTCAGCTGTCTGCCTTGTCCCCAACAGCAGTACCAGAATGGAGGGTCAGAAGAGAGCCACGAGCAGTTCCTGAAGGCCCTGCAGAACGCCGTCACCACCTTTGTCAACCGCATGAAGAGCAACCATGTGCGGGGCCGCAGCATCACCAACGACTCGGCCGTGCTGTCACTCTTCCAGTCCCTCACCAGCATGCACCCGCAGCTGCTCGAGCTGCTCAACCAGCTGGATGAGCGCAGGTGTAGGTGCCCGCGCCTTGGACCTCGGGGTTGTCAGCTCCCGGGTGGTGGGGTGTCTGGAGCAGCGCTGCGTGCTCAGCCCTGTCCACTGCTGGACATAGGGCCTGCCCCAGGAGAGCTAGCGCTCCTCTCCTGTCCTTCCCTAAAGCCGTGGGCTCCACCATGGGGCTGCCATGGGAAGTGGCCGCAGCGCAGCGAAGGGCTCTGCCTTGCTGTACTCTGCCAAGCACAGGACTGTCTGTCCCCTCCAACCCAGAAGCCCAGGGCCTGCAGCCCCTAGGGAGGTGGGCTGGGCTAGGCCTTGCTGATTGCTGAGATCAGCTGGAAATGCAGGGGCCCAGCATTTACCAGTGCAGGAGCCCATGCTGACAGGGCTGCCCCTATGCTGTAGTGGTCAGGGCCGTCCTACCCTCTGCCAACAGTGTATTATGAGGGGCTACAGGACAAGCTGGCACAGATACGTGATGCCCGGGGTGCACTGAGTGCCCTGCGTGAGGAACACCGCGAGAAACTACGCCGGGCAGCTGAAGAGGCTGAGCGCCAGCGCCAGATCCAGCTAGCCCAGAAGCTAGAGATCATGCGGCAGAAGAAGCAGGTGCAGTGGCTGGCCCCATGTGGGGGTGGGGGGGTCCTGGGCCTGCCTGACACCCGCCCACTGTGTGGCTGTCACAGGAGTATCTGGAGGTGCAGAGGCAGCTGGCCATCCAGCGCCTACAGGAGCAGGAGAAGGAGCGGCAAATGCGCCTGGAGCAGCAGAAGCAGACTGTCCAGATGCGTGCCCAGATGCCTGCCTTCCCCCTGCCCTATGCCCAGGCATGTGCCGCCCCACCTGCCCCCTGCCCTATACCCATGTACATCTGCCCCCACCCCCGCTGGCTGAGGCCCTCTCTCACCCCATGTCTTCTTTGTCCCCAGCTCCAGGCCATGCCCACAGCCGGGGGCGTGCTCTACCAACCTTCGGGCCCGACCAGCTTCCCTGGCACCTTCAGTCCAGCAGGCTCAGTGGAGGGTTCCCCCATGCACAGCGTGTACATGAGCCAGGCAGCCCCAGCTGCCAGCCCTTACCCCAGCATGCCTGGCACCACGGCAGGTACCCATAGGGCAGAGGTGGCCCCAGACCACAGCTTTCTTTAGGTTTTATTTTAGCCCAACTTAAACAGAAAGTTGAGAGAATGAGGCAAATAATTTTTTAGATTTCCTAAACATGAACATTTTCTCATGTCTGCTTTTTCCTTCCTCCGCATGTGCACGCCCTCAGTTGCCTTGACAGTAAGGGGCAGGCGATACCTTCACCCAGACATGTTTACTGATACTAGGGCGTGTGCTCACAGGCTGGGAGGGCATCACAGAAGGCGCTAGTGACAACGCACTGCATGTAGGCCCTGTACGGCTCCTCCAGGACGTTCATCCCTCAGACATGGGCTGTTTGGCCCTGGCATGTGAGCAGACTGCCCCATGCAGGTGTGTTCTGCCTGAAGGTGCTCTGGGCCGCACTTCTGGCATGGAGGAAGCTGTCAGGTGGGGGACACAGTGTGTTGTTTTGTCCCAGCATGGCCGCTTGACGCCTCTGGATGCATCTCTGCAGACAGTGCCTATTCCTCTGTCGTCAGCAGGTGTCTGAGGAGGGAGATGAACACTCTGCAGATATCTGTACTCCTTAATCTTTTTGCCTCACCTCAGTAGTTCTTGCTAAATTTTGCCTGAATGTATGATTGTTTGTTGTGCTACATGGCCTGGCCACAAACTCCTGGGCTCAAGCGATCCTCCTGCCACAGCCTCTGAGTATCTGGGACTGCAGGTGTGCGTCACAGTGGCTCTTTTTGACCTTTGGCAGACAGTGCCTAATTGTGCCGTTGACTTTCCAGTGGAAGGAGGGGCTTTTCCCTCTCCATTTCTGTTCTTTATGTCAGATGGGTTCACTGGCTCCTCCTTCAGAAGACAATCCTTCATTATCGCTGTTGGTTTTGCTCACACCAGCTTGAGTGGCCTGTGGAAGCCCTGGGCTGGCTCCTATGACTTTGACTGAGGCAGGTCAACTCCATACTCTGCTTGACCTGTCCATTCTTGGACAGCCTGCTTCCTTCTAGTGGAGAGTGGCCTTTACAAGCCATGGTCTGGCTTCTGGGTGTGCTTGTGCTTCTCAGTCCTGTTGGCTGATGAACTTGGAAGTGTGTGTGCCGTGTGGCATGTGAACACGTCCTCATGCTGCACAGAGACCAGAAGCTTATCCCAGTGTCCCCCATCCAACAGTGTGGGGTTTCTTCTTTGTTTTCAACATAGTTATGTATTTGCTTGTTCCCATGAAGGCTGGACTGCAGTGGGAAAGCCACGTCTGGCCAGAGTTGAGCGTTTATCTGTAGTTCCTGTTGTCTGTGACCTGAGGTCAGGGGGTCAAGGTTCTGGGCTCAATGCTCTAGGATCAGCTCCCCCTACCTCCTGCAGTGTGACTGTCTCTCATTTCAAATACAGTCTGGCTCATTTATTTAATTCTACTTTAGAACCATCTCCCATCCTTGTTGGCTTTATTGTCCTCTTTTGAAATTATGAAGATAAATGAAGTTCTAAAAAATCTCAGAGCCAGGCACAGTAACACATACCTGTAATCCCAGCCACTCAAGAGGCTGAGGCAGGAGGATCACAAGTTCAAAGCCAGCCTGGGCAACTTTGTGAGACCCTGTCTCAAAAAGTGTAAAGGAGCTGGGCATAGTGGCACATACCTGTAATCTCAGTGACTTGGGAGGCTAAGGCAGGAGGATTGCAAGTTCAAGACGAGCCTCAGCAATTTAGCAAGGTCCAAAGCAACTTACAAAGACTCTGTCTCAAAAAAAAAAAAAAAAAAAAAAAAAAAAAAGCTGG
>NW_025999895.1:1078265-1087472 GCF_001458135.2 Marmota marmota marmota | reverse complement strand
TGTAATCTCAGTGACTTGGGAAGGCTAAGGCAGGAGGATTGCAAGATTCAAGACGAGCCTCAGCAATTTAGCAAGGTCCAAGCAACTTAAAACAGCTCTGTCTGCCCAAAAAAAAAAAAAAAAAAAAAAAAAAAAGCTGGGGATGTGGCTCAGTGGTGAAGCGCCCCTGGGTTCAATCTCCAGTATCCCCATCCAAAAAAGAAAGAAAACCTCAGAAAAGGGAGTCCAGCCTCCCTGCCCTCGCCACTCCTCAGAAGCAGCTCATCTATCTTGTTTGTCACAGATCCTAGCATGGTGAGTGCCTACATGTACCCGGCAGGGGCCCCTGGGGCACAGGCAGCCCCCCAGGCCCAGGCGGGGCCCACAGCAAGTCCAGCCTACTCATCCTACCAGCCCACTCCCACCCCAGGCTACCAGGTATGTAGACAAGACTGCTCCCCTCCCAGCTGGGCCCAGGTCCTGCCCATTTCCCATTGCACTACTTCCTTCCACAGAACGTGGCCTCCCAGGCCCCGCAGAGCCTCCCAGCCATCTCCCAGCCTCCACAGCCAGGCACCATGGGCTACATGGGAAGCCAGTCAGTGTCCATGGGCTACCAGCCATACAACATGCAGGTATGGTGCACTGGGCAGGACGCTCCTGGTGTTGGGCTTTAGATTGCTGCAAGCCAAGAGGCCCCACATCTGTCAGGGCACGGTGCTATTCTCCCAGTGTCTGGCTTCATCTTACTCTCCACAGAACCTTATGACTACCCTCCCCAGCCAAGATGCATCCCTGCCACCCCAGCAGCCCTACATCACAGGACAGCAGCCTGTGTACCAGCAGGTGAGCCCTTCCCTGTCCACCTCCCCTGTGTTGCCTGATGGGTTAGGGATGAGAGCCTGACTGCTGTAGGGCCATCCTATGCTGCAGTCCCGTGGGGAGACAAGGTCATGCTTAGGGTCCTCTCAGACACATGAGGACATAAAAGCCAAGGAGACAGGTTCACATGTAGACGGCAGACCCGTGGAGCTGTGTGAAAGCTGGAGCTCCCGGGCTCCGTGCACCATGTTGACGGCTTCTACAGTCCACCTTGTGCTGCAGTGCAGCCCCTGGGAACTGTGGCTCAGGTCTCTCTCCTCTCCTGCCCCACAGATGGCGCCCTCGGGTGGCCCTCCCCAGCAGCAGCCCCCTGTGGCTCAGCAGCCCCCTGCACAGGGGCCTCCTGCACAGGGCAGTGAGGCCCAGCTCATCTCCTTCGACTGACCCTGGGCTGGAGATTCAGACCATCCACAGTAACACTACAGTTCAACCGAAACCACCTGTGTCTAACTAGCTGTCTCCCTTGCTTTGTCTGACCCTTCTAGCCCCAGTCCTCGTCCCTGTCCTCAGCCCAGGCTTCTGCCACTGTCTCCCAGCTTTGGTCCTGTCTTGGTCTCTGACTTCTTTCCCCAGGGCTGGGCCTCGGGGACGGGAGGGGGTAGGAAAAGGACCGTCCTCGAGAGTCCTCAGCTCTGTGTGTTGGAACCTGCAAGAGGTGGCTGGAGTGGGGACCCTTAGCCCTGATGCAGCCCGCTCTGGTCTCACTCTGAGCTGGCAGTGAGCTATCCAGGCCTGGTTCCCCACTTCTCAGCAGGGTGAGGGCTTCAGGCTCTCTGCTTTTCAGCTGTCCTCCGACGCAGAACAGAAAATAAAATATATTTCAAAAAGTACTTGCTGTTTGGTGGCCAACATGCCCTGGCTCAGCCCCAGTGGCAGCTGGGCACTGCTTCCGTGTGCTTACTGTGGCTATAGCAAAATTCCTGAGGCCGGACAGTTAGTAAAAACAATTTATTTCTTACGGTTCTGGAAGTTGGGAGGCCTTAGCCTTATTGTAGGTGGGGACTCTGGGGCGTCCCTACGGCGCAGAGCATCACGTGGCAGGGGCATTCGACAGGTGCAGAAGCGGCGACCCACTCGGGAAGAGCCCTTATGCCTCCTTCCTGGAGGTCCCACCTTCAACGCCATAGCGGAAGTGGAGCTAACAACCTGGGTTTTGGTTGCGGCGCAGGAGCCACGGCCGGAGCTGCGGCCCACTGTGGGTGGGCTCTGCGGCGAGTCTCATGCGGCGTCCCTTACCTCTCGGAAGACCCCGGCGGTCAGGCACGGGATCCTGGAGATCGCAGGACGATTCCCCCGGTCTCCTGCGGGGGAAAAGTGGCAGTCTGCGCCTGCGCGGCGCAGCGCGCCGCCTTGTGGGTAATCTCGGGGCCGCTGAGGCTAGAGTGGCCCGGCCCAGCTCGAATGCCTGGAGGCCTCTGGGCTAGANNNNAGCCGCGCTGGTGACCCTTCCCGCTCCCGGGACGCGAGTCGCTACCGGCGGCCGCCCGCCGCCTGTGGGGGCCGCCCCTGCGGGCTTCGGGCCTGCCGCGCTCCGGTCTCGCCAGGTGATTGCAGGGCCCTGGGCGCCATCACTGGGCCGGACGGTGGGGCCGATCGGGCAAGGGGATGGTGGGCGCGCGGCCACCCTCCTGGGCCTGGCCGCGGGGTCCGCTCGGCCCTAGGCGACCTTGGCGTCCTGGTCCCCAGGGTGCAGTCAGTGTGGGTGGCGGCCGGCCGCGGGCCCACGTTCAGGAAGGGTTCTTGTAACGAAACGCCTGGGCCAGGTGACGGAGTTTGCTCGCCCAGAAGCCCGCCGTTCCGGGTGGTGTCACTGCACAAAATAACGGGGGCTCCCCAGAGGAACCCGAGGTGGCTCGGAAGCCACCCACCCCTGGCTGGGCCCAAGGATCGAGGTGGTCTCCCGCCCCGGTGTTGGAGGACCTGCTTGCATGTCTGCGCACCCCCTTCCCTTCCCGAGCTGACGCTGTTTGCATGGGGCGACTAGACCACAGGTGCCAGGTGTCTGTGCCGTGCGACAGATGAGGAGCAGCAGCCACCGAAGGGGTGAGGCGCTGGCGGGGGCACCCCTGGATAACGCCCCCAAGGAGTACCCGCCCAAGATCCAGCAACTCGTCCAGGACATCGCCAGCCTCACGCTCCTGGAGATCTCAGACCTCAACGAACTCCTGAAGGTAACTGGGGGCTGCCCTGTCTCTGATCTCTTTTGGGAGTTTGGTAAATTGTCACAAGTGTGCTTCCCAGCCGGCCATGTTGGCATATTCCTCTACCCCCACCTACTCCAGCAGCTGAGGCAAGTGGATCTCAAGTTCAAGGCCAGGCTGGGCAACTTAGCAAGACTTTGTCTTAAATTTTTAAAAAGGTCTGGGGATGTGGCTCAGTGATAGAGCATGTGCAGGGCTCTGGGCTCAATCCCCAGAGGTGCTTCCCCAGGTCCAAGGACTAAGCTAGGCTTTCCCCCCATTAGTACAATTGGAGTGTAACAGCCATTTACTGAGACTGTTCTCTGTCCCCACAGAAAACCTTGAAGATCCAGGATGTTGGCCTCATGCCAACCAGTGGCATGATACCTGGGGCTCTCCCTGCTGCAGCAGCCCCTGAGGTAAGGCCAGGCCAGGTTCTGGACAGAAAAGCCTTCTGTATGCCCAGCTCACCTCCTGTCTCATACTATGTGGCACAGTTCTCTTGTCCTATCTCGGGTCCTGTAGCTGCCATCCCCTGTGCCCTACACCTCTGCAGGTTCCCACTGTGGGCTTCCCTGCACACCCAGGGACTTCCCTGCCAAGAATGTTTGTGTCACTTGGTAAAATGGGGCAAGTGCTATGGAAAAAACTAGGGAAAAAGTTTATAAAATTTCAAGGAAGTCCTTGATTAGAAGGGAACATCATGGAAAATTGAAGGGAGTTAAAAAAAAAGGTCCAAGCATTCCTGGAGATCTCAGACCTCAATGAACTCCTGAAGGTAAGGGGGAGACTCAGCTCAGATGACAGATTGGTGAGGCCTGGGGGCCGCCCTGTCTTGGTCTCTTTTGGGAGACTGGTAAATTGTCACAAGTGTGCTTCCCAGCCGGCCATGTTGACATATTCCTCTAACCCCACCTACTCCAGAGGAGAGGCCAGATAGGAGGGCTCCCAGGCAAGAGCATGACTTTCTGTGCGAGTGGGAGCTAGAGGGGGCAAAGGGCAGGTAACAGGCTGCTCTGTCCCCTGGGCAGCTGGGAGCAAGTTTGTATTTCTGAAAGGAGCCCAAACCCAGCCTTTGATGGCTGGCTTGGGGATAAGCCTCTTTCATCTGGGTCCCTACCCTCAGGTCCCTTGGTCTGCACCAGGCCAGGTCCTACAGAACACCCCACACTCAGGATGGGTGGTGATTCCACGGGGGCCATCTTCACACTCCCACCTCAGACCTGGGAAGTGTCTTTAAAGGCTTGTTAGCTGGAGGTGCAGGTGGTAGTGGAGCACCTGCCTGGCCTGCTGGCGACCCTGTGAACAACACTTGTGAACACCCAGAAGGCTGCCAGATTCAGGCCCGACACCTAAAGCAAGGGTAGGATTGTCATACGATCCATTGTCCAAACTGGAGTGATTTTGAGAATGGACAGAGTGCTGTTGATGACCTGGCAGCAGGCCCAAACTAGGGCATCTCACACTGTGGTGCTCATGGTGGCCCTGGCTATTTGTGTGTCACCTCAGGAACACCATTGCCCATCTGTCCCATAGTCTTGCTGGGTGAAGGTCGAGGTCAATGCAGTCAGCTCATCATCGGCACCTGCCCCTGCATGGCTGAGGACGGGACCAGTACTACTTCCCTGGAACCTTGCACATCTACAGTGCACTTTGGTGTTGCTCACCCTGTCTCGTGAGGAGGTTTTTTACAGGATGTGGGGTTCTGCCGGCCTGTGAGGCAGGCTTCAGAGTGGCCCATAGGGAATGGAGTGTTTCTAGGTGAAGGAGCCAGGTCTAAACCCTGACTAGCCTGTGCTGGAGGAAATGCATCCGTTGGTCACAAGACCCCCAGAGGCAGTTTACTCACGACCCAGACTTTGCTGGGGCTGGAAGCTGGCAATGTGCCTGTCCTCGCTCACCTGCACTTCCCATGGGGTAGCCAGGAGAAGCTGCTCCACCTTCGCCCCATCCTTTCTTACCTTGCCTGCTTTCTTCTGCTTCCTAAGGTAGCAGAGGAGGAAGATCTCCCAAAACAGAAAGAACGGACACATTTCACTGTCCGCTTGACAGAGGCAAAGCCGGTAGACAAAGTGAAACTGATCAAAGAGATCAAGAACTACATCCAGGGCATAAACCTCGTCCAGGTGGGCTTCCTGTGCCTGAACCCTCTTCCCTGGGACCAGCATAAGCTGACAGTTATCTGGGGTGGTCCCTTCCAACATGGGCTTGGGTATGGTGGCCTAGGGCTCACAAATCTCTTGACTTTGCTGTCTGTCTCTGGCAGGCCAAGAAGCTGGTGGAGTCCCTGCCTCAGGAAATCAAAGCTAATGTCGCCAAAGCTGAGGCAGAGAAGATAAAGGCGGCCCTGGAAGCCGTGGGCGGCACGGTGGTTCTGGAATAGCCCCACCTCTGAGGACTTATGGACTGGGGTCCCTGGGACCCGGCGAGGCCCTGCCTGCCCTCTCCACCCCCAGCACCAGGCTCCCAGATGGAGATTCCAGGGGGCTGGAGTTACTGGCCCTAGTGGCAGTCTGTCTGGGAGGGACAAGATGGACCTGCTGTGGTGGGGGGGGAGGGAAGCCACTGCCTGAGCAGAGCGCAGGAGGCCACCTCAGAAGGTATGGGGTTACAGGAGTTCTTCTGGTGGCTGCTGAGAAAAATACACTGTTGAGGCTTGGGTGTGCGGAGTAGTGTGCCCAGGGTGGGTGGTACGAAGGGCCCCTGGGGTGGTGTGGTCGGAACTTTCCCAGGACTGGTCCTGCCCCTTCGCCCCCTCCACCAGGATGTCTGAGTGTGAAGAGGCCTGGGTTAAGGGGCCTGGCAGTACCCTGGCCAAGCTAGGAACTGAGTGGCTGCTGTTGGACAGGCCTGGCCCACCCTCTGGCTGCAGGCCCCTTAGTGCCTCTGCTGTGTAGCTGGCTGTAATGGCCAGGGGCCTTGCTCTGAGGACCCTTGGCTTCCTCTTCTCAGACAATTCCATGTTCAGCAAGACTGGGAGAGGGACAGTGAGTGTCCTTCTCTGGCCCTAGATAGGCTGACTTCCACTTCCTGTGAGCAAGAGGCTGTAGAATTGTAGAGCGCCCCCTTTGGGGAACATAGTGCTAGGCAAGGGGCCCCTGGGAGGCACACCCAGCTCTGCCCACTTGGTGGGAGTGCCTGACAGGCTCTGTCAAGCCTACCTAACATCACCCGAGGGCCCCTCCCAAGGGCCTTCAGTGTCCTTGCTGCCCTCCAGCCTCCACCTGGAGTCTCCCTCTGGCCCTGGCAGTTCCTCAGGTTAATGAGTATCCAGCAGCACGTCTCTGGCTTCACCTCAGCTAAGGTGAGCTGCCCTGGGCCTGGGTGCAAATAGACACGCTGCTGACCCTGGGGAAGGCACTGAGTGTCCCAGCTCAGGGACAGGCCCCTGCATCTTAGAGAGCTGAGCCCATATTCTAGTCAGTATGGACTGGTGGCTCCCTGCCCAGATAAGGGGGCCTTTCACTCCTGGACTTCCAGAGGGTGACTGCTTGAAGGTGGAGATGACCGTGACATCAGGCCATTGCCTTAGCCTCAGCCCACCTACCAGCAGGGGCCATCCCTGATAGCAGGTACTCGGGTACTCGTCCCTCCAAGTTGTGTCTGCTGGTGTCCTTCCCCTGACCACCCTGGGCCTTTTCAGGTGGCTCCTTGATCAGGCCCTTTGTTGTCCAGTGTCATGTTCACAGCTAGACACTCAGGGTCACTCCAGTGAACTGGGCTGCATGAAATAACCACTCAGAGACAGAGAAAGACCTTTATCTTTGGGTCCTGTGATGGCCCCTCTGACCTTAGGGGTCCGTGGAAAGAGACAAAGAGGAGCTCGCGCTGAACCCTTTTATTGGGGAGAGGCCATTCAAATGAGGCAAGGGTTAGGGTTACAAGGGGACAGGTGAGTGCAGCTCAACCCCTCTGAGCGTCCCCTGCTCCTAGGGCCATGCCTTGATATCCAAGCAAGGGAAAAGCCGGAGTCCTGAGTCACGTCACTACCAGCCACTCTACAGTGATCTTTGAGGTCCCCGTGGTGCATCAGGACCAAGGTGTGTGCATTTGGAGTGGCTCCCCACAGTCCAGGACTCCCCAGCTCCCTTTCACCTGCTCCAGACTGTAAGTGGTCCATAAGGAACTGTCTTGTATCTGAAAATAGAAAAGTGATACTACTTTCTGGTGAAGTGTGTCCCAGGCGTCCCTGGAGGCCTCTTGGCCTTGACCTTTGGACCTAGCATCTGGAGGTGGCACTGGGAATCCTGAGTTCCCTTCTTTTTGGGGGGAGGTGCACTCGACCACTGAGCCACATCCTCAACCCTATTGTGTTGTATTTAGAGACAGGGTCTCACTGGGTTGCTTAGTGCCTCACATTTGCTAAGGCTGGCTTTGAACTTGGGATCCCCCTGTCTCAGCCTCCTGAGCCACTGGGATTACAGGCATGAGCCACCACAACGTGCCCTGAGCTCCCTTCTTCAGAACCAAACCTTGGTTGATTCACCAAGTCCTGAAAGAGATCAGACAAGCATCTTTCTCTTCAGGTTGGCAAAGGTCTAACAGGACAGGGCAAAGTCCGTAACTGACCAACCCCACCCCACAGGCCCCCTGCTCAGGGATCTGCTAAGCCACCTGTATGGCTCCAAATCCCATATAGAGCACCTTGAAGTGTGTGCCAAGGGACCTGGACCCCATGCTGTGGACACGGGGCCTGGTCCAGAGCCTAGCTGGGTAGCCAGTCCTCAGCCTATGAACAAACATGTTCTGTTGGAGGATTCAGTTGAGAATCCTCGTGGGCTTGCACACCTGGAGTTTGCAAAATCCACGTACCTTAGAGCTTCTAGTCTTGGGTGCATTTATTTGCCCTGATTCCTCATCTCTAGGTCCCACTTGCCCCAGGCCTTCTGTCACCTTTGCTTAACTCTGTGTCCTACCTGTGAAATCCATTTCCACATCTCCTTGCAGTTCCCCGCCTTGGCTAGGTGTGGGTCGCAGTTCACACTCTCATCTGGTGTCCCCCTGACAATTCCTGTGACTTCCCTGTCCACCCGACACCTCTCTGCGTGGGCGGTACTCCCAACACACCTGAAAACACAGGAGCGCTTGACTGGGACATGACCGCAGGGTCAGAGTCCACCTGGAGTTCTACAAGACAGTCTCCTCATCTTCACATGGGCTACTAGCATAGGCATGGTGGGGTTTGCTCTGCATCCACGTGGAGGGTCACTGGGCCCTCAGACAAGGCTGGTCACCTTATATGGGTGTTTGGCTGGTTCATGAGACCAGGGCTTTCTTTCCAGTGCCTCACCTTTATGTCTGGGCAGGGATAGGGTGGCACTAGTGGCCAAGCCTTACCCCTAAAGCAACCTTGGGACTTGGGTTTCACCTTGCCTCAGGTGCACCTTGAACCAGGAGTACACCTGTTTCCTCACACTATTAGGAAGTGGGGTCAGGTGGGAGCCTAGATGTCGGTTGGTTTCTCCTGCTGGGGCCTGGAACCCACCTCTCAGCCTCCCCCAGGGTGGCTGCCTGGGGTTGACTGTCAGAGCAAAGCCTGAACTGGACACTTGCTGCGAGCTCTGGACGTTGAGGGTGGTGCAATTGTCTTAACTAATTGTTTTTGCCCCTGGATTTTACTTCATCTGCAAGCTGGCTCCAAAGAAATTTCCTGTCCGCCTCCACAGTGGGCGGGTTGAGGGGTGCTGGGGGGGGGGGTCGAGGGCCTCGCCTTTGTGGCACATGAGCTGGTACAGGTGGTGCAGGTTGCAAGTTCAGGCTGCGCTGAAGCCAGGGTGCTTCCAGGGGCCAAGCCTCCCAGTGCATGTGGTATGGCAGAGTGATTTTGGAAGCCGCATCTTAAGCCGGGATATAGGGAGTGGAGGTGGTCATTCGGTCAGGGCCCGGTTTTGACTTCGGTCGGACAGTCCCAGGCTCGGCTCCTCGCCGCGGCCACTTTAAGACGCTGGGTCCGCCCGCTGGGACGTGGCTCGCAGGCCCTCTCGCCGGGGCGGAGTCCCGCAGGTCCCGCCCCCGGGCCGCGCGGGCGCATTGGCTGCGCGGGGCGCGGGCGCGCGGTGGCACTTTGAACCGGGCTCGGGGCGGTTGCGGCCGGGGTCGCGGTAGCGGCCGAGATCTGGCCGGGTCGGGCAGGCCGAACTGCAGCTAATCGGGCCATGGCGGCCGA
>NW_025999895.1:1075003-1077858 GCF_001458135.2 Marmota marmota marmota | reverse complement strand
GGGAGGGGGGGGGGAAGTCTGGGATGCACAGGTGTTGGGTCCTAGAGATTGCCTGCACCCCACACCTGGCCCAGGGCCCAGCTGCCCCCAGCCTGGTAGGTGACTGTATTGAGCTAGAAGGGAAAGGCAATGAGGGCTGAGGCCTAGGTTAGTGGGGTGACCCGGGCCCTTGGCTTGGGCACTTCCTCTGCTAGGTGTGTATAGGCCCCGGGAAGGCTGTCTGGTCAACGCAGCCCCTGGAGAGATGCCAGGAGACTCTGCATATGTGCAGCTCCCAGCAGAGTGGGCATCTCAGCACCAGAAGTATGCCTGCTTCACTTTTTCCTTTGAGAAAAGTGCTTATGGGACAAAAGAAGACAGAGCTCCCCTTGTTTCCCAGGGCCAGCCAAGGGGTGTTTCTCTGACCTGACCCCCAACAGAGAACAAAGGAAGGGCCTGAGGCTGTACCCAGTCTGCCCAGGGGGCTCTGCCCTGTGGTCACGCGGTGGCCGCTGGGCAGGTTACAGCGGGCCTGGCCACCCTCTGCCTCTCCCCTCCTCCCAGAGCTGGTTGGGATTGGCCCTTGTGACCTGGGCTGGTAACCCAGCCTCCGGGTGCTTCCTGTGCCTGGGTGTCCAGGCCCTTGCTGGGCCTGCAGACTTCTACTTTCTAAAGAGAAGGTGGGCTTTCTTAATCAGTAAGAAAGCTGGCCACCCCTTACGGATGGGGCTGACTCGTGTGCCCAGAGAGGCCTGCACGGATCCGGCCTGTGGGCCAAGGAGAAGCCCTCGAGCAGCAGGGGGCAGTGGGGCTAGAAGGGCACCTCCCTGGGGCTGCTCTCTCTACTCTTCCAGATGGCCACAGTCCCCTCCCCACCAGCCCTCTGGTGTTGATAGACTGTGACCTTGGAATCCTTTGCTGTTGTCCCTTGTCCAGGCCCCTTTGGGCGTCACTGCCCTGCCCCTGACCCCACCTAGGTGCTCTCTTGCTACAGAACACTGCCTGGAGCCAGCAGGGGAGGTGGCCATTGAGGGAAGTGTGCAGGATGGGCAGGAGCAGTGTCCCACCAGTGGGGAGCATGGTCAGAGCTTTCCTCTAGGGTTACTCACCAGGACCTCAGGGTGTGGCCATTTGAGAAACTGTTTTGAAGTTTGTTGATCTGTCTCACTCTGCCCACATGCTGGCTTGGTCCTTGTGGTTGCTTGTCACATGAACAGGGACTGCTATCCATGTGGCCACGGTTCTGGGGTCCAGTCCCTCTGTCCCACCTGGGAGGCCAGTGTTGCTGCTGATCTGGGTTCCAGGCCCCCCTCGGTCCCTACCCATGTTAGCTGTCCCGTATCCTTTTGGGGGCTCCCCTGGGTAAGTTTAAGGGGGACCATGCTTGGCAGTGGACAGGCTTCCTTGAGGTCAGTGCCAAGGGTGGGACCTGGGGAGTGAGATCCTGGGCCTGGCTGCTGGCCTGTGGCCCATGGCCCCCAGCTTCTGCATGGGATATAAGCCATCAGAGCAGGTAGGTGTGGCGGGGACACCCTGCACACAGTCCCTGGGGGACTCCACTGTCCCTGCCTTAGAGATGGGGCACGGGTAGTGCTGAGCTGAGGGTCTCTGAGGGGGTCTCACGGTGGTCGTTCCTGGAAGGGTCCTCAGCGCTGGAGTGGGGCTCCAGGCAGCACCCCACAGCCGCGTCCCTGTCCCCCTTGCCCCAGGTGCACCTGCAGACACAGCAGGAGGTGAAACTGCGCATGACAGGCATGGCGCTGCAGGTGGTGCGCTCTGACGGTGTCCTGGCACTCTACAACGGCCTGAGCGCCTCGCTCTGCAGACAGGTGGGCACCTCCTGGGCAACCTGAGCTTGGACCTGCTGGGCACACCAGGGAGCTCAAGCTGCTTACAGCCTTTTTCAAGGTGTATGTGGAGCAAGTGACCCCAGGGTGGGTGTGGGGCTGGACCCCAGGCTGCCACTCACAGAGGTGGGCGGGAGCTGAGGTGGGTGGGGGTGGTGCAACCGCAGATTTGTGGACAGGTTCCACGCTCACTCGCCGAGTGGCCTGGGGTCAGCCCCTCCATGTCCCCAGGGACCACAGGGTGTTGGCCGTGCCTTTGAAGCTGGCTGGGTTGTGCCCTGTCCTGAGCCAGGCCCTCTTCCCCAGATGACCTACTCCCTGACGCGATTTGCCATCTATGAGACAGCGCGGGACCACCTGGCCAGGGGCAGCCAGGGGCCTCTCCCCTTCTCCACCAAGGTGCTGCTGGGCGGCTTCAGTGGTGAGCGCGGCTGGCTGGGCTGGGGCCGGCTGGGCTGGGGCCGGCTGGGCTGGGGCCGGCTGGGCTGGGGCCGGCTGGGGCGGGTGCCTCCAGGCGTCACAAGTTGTGGCCCCATGGTTGTGTTGCCCCAGGTTTAACCGGAGGCTTTGTGGGGACCCCCGCGGATTTGGTCAATGTCAGGTTGGTGTGTACCCTTTCCTGTCCCCAGACGGCCCAGGGCTGGCCCTGTGGCTTGCTGGGGTCTGCAGTGTGCTCACCCTGGAGCAGGCAACTCAGACCCTGGCGTCTGGGAATGGGGTGGAGGGGCGTGAATGCCCCGGGGCCTGCCCTGGACCTCAGGCCGTGGGTCTGCCTACCTGCTATTTCAGGATGCAGAACGACATGAAGCTGCCCTCGAATCAGCGGCGCAAGTGAGTAGTGGGTAAGGCTCTGCCAGCAGGGGCCAGGGCTAGTCAGGGGACCCTGGGCAGCCCTGCGCCACCTGGCCAGGACTCCAGGTAGGCCACATCACCTGTGGGGTCCTGTGGAACAGGTGTTGGGGGCTGATGGTTTTTTGGGAGCAAACACCATACTTGGCTGCTAGAGGAGTCACTTGCCCCCCCCCCCCC
>NW_025999895.1:1063015-1074986 GCF_001458135.2 Marmota marmota marmota | reverse complement strand
CTTGCCCCCCCCCCCCCATTCTTTCCTTATGAAAGAGTGTTGCTAGGTTGAGAGCTGGCCCCCAGCTGCTGACACCTGCCCACACCTGGGGATGGACTTGGAAGCCTGGATCGTGGCTGAGGGACAGCCACACCCGGGCGTCCCTGTGGGTGTGTGTGCAGGGCCCAGAGCCTCAGAGACCCTGGAGCAGAGCACATGAGATCAGCATGACCCCTCCAAGAGGCTCCCAGGCACACCTCTCTGTCCGCTCTCAGGGTGGCCAGCTGTGGTGACGTGGGTCGGGGTGCAGCCACCCCTCCTGCTGCAGCAGCCCAGTCCTTCCCACCAGCCTGCAGTATCCCTGGCCAGAGCCTGAGCCATCTCACTCTCTGGTCGAGACTCCCAGGCAGTTTCTGGTTTCTTGCTGGTGTCCCTCTGGCCTTCCAGCCTGGAGGAGGGCAGGTGCTGACCTCTGTGGTGGGAGCCACACCGAGCCTGGGGTTCTCTGGGAAAACAGGACCTCCCCCAGGACAGACAGGGCAGGGTGGCTTAGCTAGGAGGGGCTGTCCTCGTGAGGCTTCTGCAGGAGCCCCAGGGGCATGTCCATCATGGTTTCCCAGCAGTTCCCAGGGCCTAGGGAGGACCCCCAGGAGCTAGTGGACAAGGTGAGCCTCAAGTGGTCCATTTCTGTGTCCCTGGCAGCTATGCCCATGCCCTGGATGGCCTGTACCGTGTGGCGCGTGAAGGTGAGAGGAGCCGGCTCCCTGGGACCCCAGGGAAGGGGCCTGAGGAGGGGAGTGGTGTGCAGGACCTGGGGTGCTGTGGGCATCGGGCTGCGCTGTGTGCTCAGGGCCGGCCTTCCTCCTGCAGAGGGTCTGAGGAAGCTGTTCTCCGGCGCGACGATGGCCTCTAGCCGCGGGGCCCTCGTCACCGTGGGTCAGGTAGGGCTCCTGTGGAAGGTGGGGCTTGTGGGCAGCCTCCCTCACCATTGCCATGCCTGGGGGATCGTAGAGCACCTGCTGTCCTGTGGGCACAGGTGGTCAGGGCTGCAGCCTGGGTCTGGGCCTGGGCCTCCCTGTCCCCAGTGTGGCACTGGCGTAGGTGGTGGGCAGAGCCGGTGCTTGGTCACGGCCTTCCCCAGCTGAGGCTGTGATGGGCCCTGACCACCCTGCCCCCACTGCAGCTGTCCTGCTATGACCAGGCCAAGCAGCTGGTCCTCAGCACCGGGTACCTGTCTGACAACACCTTCACCCACTTCATCGCCAGCTTCATTGCGGTCAGTGCCCGGTGTAGCAAGGGCGGGGTCCCTGGCCCTGCCTCCAGGGCTGAGGGCACCCTGTGAGGTGAGGTGGGCAGGTGGAGGCACTGGGTGAGCCTGGTGCTGCCTCTCTGGGTCACACAAGTGGCTCCGGGGCATTGGAACTTGTTAGGATGAGTCCTGGTGTCCCCTGAGGTCCCTGAGCCTGCAGCCTCCAGACAGCTCCTGGAGTGGGGCCAGGGTATGAGAGGTGCCCGCAGGCCAGTTGGTGACAAGCCCCCTCCCCAGGGTGGATGTGCCACGTTCCTGTGCCAGCCCCTGGACGTGCTGAAAACCCGCCTGATGAACTCCAAGGGGGAGTATCAGGTGAGGCCGCTGGCCAGTGTCCCCTCTGGCGATGGGAGGGACTGAGGCAAGGCTTTCTCTTGCCAGGGTGGGGGTGGGTTGTACCTTCTCTTGGTGGGGGAGGGCTTCTTTCAGATCAGTGTCCTTCAGAGGCAGCCTGGGATGAGGCCTGTCCTGCTGGGCCTCCTGTCTCAGGCTGCATCCGCTCCTGCCCCGCTGTCCTGTTTTCCTGGGCCCCCTTCTCTTAGCCAGCAGCCCCTTCAGGGCTCACACAGCAGGGCCTGGTGCCCTGGGCTTCTAGCCCCTGTTAACCACGGGCTGCTGCCCTCGGGCTGCTCTGGGGCCATATGCCGGCCAGTGCCAGGCTCACCTCTGCTCTGTCCTGTCTGCATCTCCTGCAGGGTGTTTTCCACTGTGCTGTGGAGACCGCGAAGCTTGGACCACTGGCCTTTTACAAGGTGCGTTGGGGTGGCAGGCCGCGGGGCCTCCTGGCCTCGCGGGGCCTCCTGGCCTCACGGGCCTCCTGGCCTCACGCCTCTGTCTCGGCCCAGGGCCTCTTTCCCGCAGGTGTCCGGCTCATCCCCCACACTGTGCTCACCTTCGTGTTTCTGGAGCAGCTGCGGAAACACTTCGGTGTCAAAGTGCTGACCTGATGACCCCCAGGCTGCTGGGCAGCGGGGCTGGCCCCAGGAGCAGCCCTCGGGAAGAGGCAGGCTCGGGCTCCTGTCCTTCCCAGCCTGGGCCACACTGTGCCACCCCCACACTGGGGCTGCCTGGGCCTCCCAACCCTGCCTGGGCCAGGGCTGCCTCCAGGGGCTTGGTCCCCTCTGAGCCCCACCAGCTCAGGCCCCTTGCCACCCGCAGTGGGTGTTTAGCCTGCCCCTCCCCCCACAGGGGGCCGATTCTGGGCTGAGGCCGGCCCCAGGTCCCCTGGTGTTCCAGTTGCTGGAGCTGGGAGGGGTCCTGTCCCTGTTCCTGCTCACTAGGTGGCAGCCCGGGCCTGAAGAGCAGCTCCCCAGTCGCCTCTGCCCAGGCCTTGGGTGACAGGTGGGGCAGGGCTTGCCAGCTGTGACATGGGCACTTTTGTGTCCCCAGGGGGCTGTAGTTTTGGTGTCCTCAGAGGTAGTGCCCCTCCAAGACCTGCTACAGGGAAAGGAGCCCAGATGCCAGATCACCGGCCAGTTCCAGGATGCCAGCCCTGGTGCCCCAGGCCCTCCCCACACCCAGCTCCAGCCGCTTTACTGGTCAGTTTTGCCAAAACCTCTCAGTACCAACAGGCCGCTGCTACCTTCAGGGGTTAGCCCAAGCCCACCTGCGCCTTCCCCTCCTGGCAGCCTGGAGACAGGCCCCCACTGGCAGAGAGGGGGCAGCTGGGACATCCATGTGCTGCAGAGTGTCCTCCAGGACTTTCTTCCCTGTATGGCAGGCGGTCACTCGCCAGAGCCCCCCAGTAGCCAGAAACCCTCACCAAAGCTGCCTGTTTCCCCCAAGTGGGGTTGGGCGCCAGTCTGCCTCCCTGGTCCCTTGGCACTGGGCCCGGGATGGGGCTAGTGGATCCAGGGGTGCTGTGGCGCAGCTCTGCAGGGGCCTAATAAATGACAGAGACCTGCTCCATGCCTCTTCCCTACACACACTACTGGCAGGGGCCGTGGGCCCCCTCTGCACCGTGCCGGGAGGATGCGCTGGTTTGTGGGGCAGGCACCTGGCCCTGCCTGAACACACGTGGACAGAGAAACTGGGGTCGGGCAGCCTCCCCAGCACCAGCAGGAGGGAGAAGCAGGGAGTGAGCCCCGGCATGCAGGTGGCTGGTGTGGGACCCTGGAACACTGGGCTGGCCCCAGGCTGGGTGAGCTGCTCCAAATGGGGCAGGAGGGCCTCTCTGGGTGTGCCCCCTTTAGCCAGCCCTGGGTACTGCCCAGTTGTCTGGGAAGCCCAGAAGGGACCAGGGAGACCTTGGGAGCTGAGAGGTGGGGGCTGGAACCATGGGGCGGGGCAGGCTTGGGGAACTGGGGTGCAGTCTCAGCCTGTCAGGGGAAGGGGATGTCAGTTTGGGAGGTGCTGCCAGGCTCCAGCAGTGTGGCCTGTGGTCCCAGCTACTCAGCATGCTGAGGCAGGAAGAGCCCAGGAGCTCAAGGCCAGATGGGCAGCACAGAGAGACCCTTTGATCTGCTGACCTGTCATGTAAGTGCTTCGGTGCACGTCTCTTAACAATGCACCTTAGGACAGAGTCGCCCTCGCTGCAGGTGATGATGCCCAGCCAGGGCTCGCAGTCCTGGCGCCATCCTCGAGCACTGCCCTCCTGCATTTCCTAACGCTGGTCGGGGTCCCACCTGTGGCCAACAGAACCAGGGTGGTGCCCTGGGCCGAGGGCCTGATGGGTCCTGGTTGGCAGGAAGCTGCTGCACTCCCTGGGTCTGCAGCTGGGGCCTGGCTGGGGCGGCGGGTGGGGTAGAGGGAGGCGCTTCTTCTTCACCCCTGGGAAGAGCCAAGGCGAGGCCTGGCCCCACAAAACCTGCTCGCACTATCTCAGGGAGCCCTGGAATAAGAATCCCTCGTCACGTCAGGTTGTCAGGGCCAACCGGGAAGCCGGCCCGTCCCCCAGCCTCTTCAGCATGGAAGCTAGCCCTGCCCGGACAGAGCCTCCCTGGAGGGAGGGAAGTGCCTGGTCTGGTTTGGTGGGGTGGCCTGGCAGCCATCCCTGCAGGGCAGGGTGCAGAGGTGGGGCAGGAGGGGCCCCAACCACAGGGCAGGGCTGTGGGCAAAGTTCCCAGCAGGAAGGGGGTGGGGGCAAGTCGGAGGGCAGTGCCACTGTGGGGGTCAAACCAGGCAGAAGTGGTGGGCTGGCCAGCACCCGGTCCTGTTTCCTGCCCCGCCTGCCAGCCCTGGGCTGCCCACCGCTGCAGCCCTGCGCACGTACTCTATGGTTTACCAGTCACAGAGCCGTCATTTACTAAGACAGCCATCAGCTGGGTGCCAAGGCGCTCCGCTGGGAGAACAGCTGAGCCAGGGCTCCAGGACAGCAGGTGCCCCACATGCACAGGGACAGTGCACCTTGCCTTCTTGGCCACACACAGGAGGTCCCTGGAAATGGCCCAGATCCACCTGTGGAGTAGAGGCCAACTGGTGGGAGCGGTGACGCACCAGGAGCCTGGAGACTGTGCGTTCAGGGCTCGCCCAGCCAGGGGGCAGCCAGAGAAGAGGGGAGGCTCTGGAGTGGACAAAGGGAGGCTCAGGTGAACCCTGTCACCAGGGAGGCTGGGCCTCCTGTGGGACGCCTCAGGAGCAGGCTTGGCTTGCTCTGGTTGGTCTGGAGTCAGGAGTCAGGAGCCAGGAGGTTAGGGAAGGGCTGGGGAGAGCCCAGTGTGGAGCGCTTGCCTGGCATGCAGGAGGCCCTGGGTCCATGACCAGGAATATTAAGGAGCTGTCAGTTATTAACCGAGTCTGGTCGCCTTGGGCCAGCTACTGCAGGGCAGTTGGCCTCCTGACTGGGTTGTGGCTGATGGTGGGTCAGAGTTCTCTTCATACATGCATATATCTATGTGGCCCTGGGGGTGACCCCAGGGCCTTGCACACACTGAGCACATGCTTCACCACTGAAGTACACCTTAGTCTCTCCTTGGATTCTGTGTGGCCGCTTGCATTGTCTGTTGGCTCAGATTCTCAGGACCACATATTTGGTAAAGGGTTCTTAGATTTGATAGCAAAACACAAGCAACAAAAGAGAAAACAGGCAGAGTGTACTTTTTCAAAATAAAATCAGCCTTGGGTCTCTGCCTCTTGTCGGGCTTGGACAGCACCCAGCTGGGTTGGGGTGTCCTGGCTTGCATCTCTGTGGTGCCTAGAGACAAGTGGCAGTTACTGACGACAACTCTGGGTCTGTATTTCCTGCGTGATTTTTTTACAATAAGACACCAGCTACTTAAGAAATAGACACTTTAATCCATCAATTCATCTATTGAACAAATCGGAAGAATATTCCAAGAGGTGAAACCTCTTTAAAAAATAGGTCAAGGGTCTGGGGATGTGGCTCAAGTGGTAGCGCGCGGCCCGGGTTCGATCCTCAGCACCACATACAAGTAAAGATGTTATGTCTGCCAAAAACTAAAATGTAAATAAATATTTTAAAAAAAGGTCAAATTCTTGAATTCATAGTGGCTAGATGTGGTTGTAAATCAACCAATGGCATGAAAAAAAATGCTTCAAAGAATACATATATGTGCATGGTTGCCCATGCGTGACCAAATGTCTCTTTCTTATACTTTATGGCTTTTTATTTTGCTATACCTTTTAAAGAATATGCCCCTTCGGACTGGGGTATAGCTCAGTTGGTGGAGTGCTTGCCCTGCATGTACAAGGCCCTGGGTTCAATCCCCAGCACCAAAAAAAAAAAAAAAGGAACATGCCCCCTTCATCAGATCAAGAAATTGCCCTTCTATGTGGTGGCACACACCAGTGACTTGGGAGGCTGAGGCAGGAGCACCACAAGTTCAAGGCCAGCCTCAGCAACTGAGTGAGACCCTGTCTCAAAAAATAAAAGGTGTTAGGGGTGTGTTTGGTGGTACAACGCCCCTAGTTTCAGTGCCAGTACCAAAGAGAAAGAAAAGAACTTAGCCGAAGACTGATGCGCACCTGGAATCCCAATGGCTTGGGAGGCTGAGGTAAGAGGATTGCAAGTTCAAAGCCACCTCAGCAACTCAAGTGAGGTGCTAAGCAAATCATAGCAAGACCATGTCTTTAAATAAAATGAAATTTTTAAAAAGGGCTGGGGATGTGGCTCAGTGATCAAGTGACCCCAGGTTCAGTCCCTGGTACCAAAAAAAAAAGAAAAAGAACCTAAAGGAAAGAGTTCTCTGGCTTGAATGTCAGTGCTGTGCGAGCAGGTGGAGGACTGAAGGCCCCCAGTGCCCTGGGCGCTCTGTGGGGCTGTCAAAGGTCAACCAACCGAAACTGACACGTGGTGACTGGGAGCACCGGGAACCTGGACTGGGCGGCCCTTCGCTGCCTGAGGGAGTGCGTGTCGGGGGCACTGAGTGGAAGGGTAGGGGTAGGGGTTCCAGACAGAGGGCTGAAAAGAACCGGCATCAGAACAGCCATGATCCCTGCAAAGCTGCTTTCTAACGCAGAGACAGGGAGACAGCAAAGGAAAGCAGCCACCGGCTGGCCTCCAGAGGACCCGGGTGCCTCTCCTGACACCTCCATCCATGCCAGTCCAGGGTGGCCTGTGTGGTCTGGCTGCTGTTCCTCCAGGGCTGGTTCCAGGAAGGTCAGGTCAGTAGCTCAGGTCCTGATGGGAGCTTGGCCTGAGGGACTCCATCTGGACCTTAAGCTTGGCCTATGCAGAAGCCTAGTCTCCCTCCCCCTCCTCTTCCTTCCTTCCCTCTCCTCCTCCTCCTCCTCCTCTCCCTCTTAGGGTGCCTGTCCCTCCCAAGCCTGAAGCTGCAGAGGGGCCAAGCCCAGAGTCCAGCTCCTGGACAGGGTAGAGCCGAGAGCTAGTGGGCCCCACCCATGTGACTGGGTCAAGAGCAAGTTCAGAAAGACCACTTGAACTTTATTACGACAGACGATGAACTGCACGTAGTTATGTTTTATTGGTCATAGGCATGCTCTGCAAACATCACCCCAGTCCAGAGTGGGCACACCTGGCCTCCAAAAGCCTCCTCCCTCCGGCAGCGGCCACTGAGGAGCATGCAGGGAAGGGCTCTACCATGGAGCTACACCCCCGGCCTTTTGTCTTGGAGACAGGGTCTCAGGAAGTTGCCCTAGCTGGCCTTGAACTTGCGGTCCTCCCGTGTCACTGGGATCATGACATGGATAGCCATGCTTGGCCACAAGAGAACATTCTAGACAATATTAAAGACAGAGCCATGAGAGAACACTGCAACAACTTCATGCCAAGAGTGCAAGTGGTACAATGAATGGGGGGTGTTCCAGACCCAAGTCAAGGCTGAGCATGGACGCAGCAGCTGGGTGTGCTGCGCAGACCCTGCCCCACACCCTCTGCTGCGGGTGGCCCAGAGCAGCTGGACTTGATCCATCACTGATAGCTTCCCTCATTCTAGTCCCCTCTTCAGAACCAACCAGAGGAAGACAAATACCCTCCCCTGCCCAACCCACAGGGCTCCGGGGCCACTTCTGCTGGGACCTTGCCACGGGGCTCCCCTGAACCTTCTCTTTTTCCCTAAAGCCTCCCCGTGGCCTGCCTCCCCGTGGCCTGCCTCTCCGCCTCGGCCAATCAGGCTGGGCTCCTTAGAGCAAGCTTCTCTGGTCCTCATTCGCACGGTCTTCACTTATGGGATAGTCAGCTTTGTGTGACGAGCAATTCACAGGAAGATTTTATTTGACCTCAAGATCTCAGAGGTCAGTCTGTGGTCAGTGGACACTGTTGCTACGGGCCTGAGATAAGGCAAACGTCGTGGCAGAAGACTGGTGAAGGGAAGCTTCTCAGCTCATGGCAGTCAGGAGCAGAGAGAGAACAAGGGACCAGACATAATCCCCAAGGGCACACTCCCAGTGACCCACTTCTTCCAGCCACATCACCTCTGCCTACAGTTACCACTCGGTGATCCATTCACATTCTTGATCCTTTAAATGGATTAATCCACTGATGAGGTCAGAGCTCTCACAGCCTGATCATCCCCTCTGAACATTCCTGCGTTGGAGATCGTTTCCAACACAGCTTTTACAGAGACATTTCACATGCAAACCAAAACAATGTATATCCACAAAGTTACCAAAATTCCAGCCCCCGACAGCTCCAGATCTAGCTGGTTTTGTCACTGGACAGGGATCCCAGGAGATCCCTCCAAGGTCAGTGGGTTCTCAACCCAGCCTGAGTGGATATGCTCCTAAAAAGGACTGCAAGCTGCATCAGAAGAAAAGTGCAAGCAAAGATCCACCAACAGGCAGCAGAGGTACAGACACCCAAGACAGGGTGCATCTCCCCAGCCCCTCAGAAGTGGGGTGACCGCCCAGGCTGAGCTCCGGACTGTGCAGAGGGAAAGTGACTGCAAACCCTCAGGCACACTCTCATGAATACCAAGTCCTGTGTCATTTGATATGGGGGTTCAGAATTCAGCTTCTCCCTGGTTAACCCCTCGCCAGCATCAGCCTGTGGTGTGGGTCTTTGGATCTGGTGGCGTTAAAGGGATCAGGCTTTTGTTCTCGTACAGGAACACATGGAGGTTTTTGATGGTGGTGGTTGTTTTTATTTTCAGTACTAGGAATTGAACATAGCGTCACTTTACCCCTGAGCTACATTCCCAGAACTTTTTATTTTTTATTGTGAGACAGGGCCTCCCTACGTTGCCTAGGCTGGCTCTGAATTTGTAATCGTCTTGCCCCACCTCCCGAGTTCCTGGGAGCCACCATGCATGGCTGGAGGTTTGTTCATCCAACTGGAGGACAGGCGTGGCCAGTCATGCTCCATGTGAAGGGTCTCCCTCTCTGAGATCCTACCACTCCCAGTTTAATGGGGGAATTTTGACTAAACTGGGTCTGGGGGTGTGACTCGGTGGTAGAGCACTTTCCTGGCATGTGTGAGGCTTTGGTTTTGGTTCCAAGCATGACCAAAGGAAAAAAAAGGAGGAGAAAGAACGATTATTATTTGACTAAATGTTCATGGAACAGAACAATCTGTGCTAAGGTGGTGTCTGGAGGGTCCCCCAAAGGTTCCCCGTGCGGCAGTGCTCCCAGCTGGGCTCTGGTGAAGGGAGCAACCAAGATGGAGACCAGCAGAGGCAGCTTATCAGAGCTGACAGGACAGGCCCTCTCTGTAGGAGACAGAGGCCCAGGAACAGGCTCAAGTCCTGGGACTCTTATGGGGGAGGCTCAGAAACCAGAGCCGGCGGGTCCTAATGCCAGAGGTTAAAGGTTGGGTTGGTGCAAGGGAGTGGTAAGTCTTTCTCAGAAATGCCCTTGGGCGGGAAAGCTAAACTTTTCCCTTAAAATGGCAGCTGTCCAGGCTGGGGATGTGGCTCAAGCGGTAGCGCGCGGCCTGGGTTCGATTCTCAGAACCACATACAAAGATGTTGTGTCCGCGGAAAACTAAAAAAATATATTAAAATTTAAAAAAAAAAAATGGCAGCTGTCACTTAAGATGGCCACCCGGATGCTAAGCAAGGACCTTATACTGGTCATCAGTGGATCAACCTTTTCACAGCTGAATGGACTGTGGGCAGGTGGTGGGGCTGTGCCTCTCCGTTCCCCACTGCCATGGGCTAAGCACCTCAGCCATGCCCTTCCACCAGGATGTTCTGCCTAAAGCCCTGGAGCCGCCCAACCATGGGCTGAGACTTTAGAGACTGTGAGCCAAAGCACATGTTTCCTCCTTTGATTTTTCCCAGGTATTTGTGACAGTTATGAAAAGCTGCTGGGCACAGTGGTACCAGCTGGTAATTCCAGTGGCTCAGGAGACTGAGACCAGAGGATCGTGAGTTCAAAGCCAGCCTCAACAATTTAGCAAGGCCCTAAGCAACTCAGTGAGACTCTGTCTCTAAATAAAACATAAAAAATGCTGGGGATGTTGCTCGGTGGTTAGCCCCTGGGTTCAATCGTCGGTATCATAAATAAATAAACTAAGTTACCTGTCCCTAGTTCTGTACCTAAGAAAAATGCAAACATGTCCATGTGAAAGCTGGATACATTTTTTTTTGCGGGGGCGGTGCTGGGAATTAAACTCCAGAGGTATGTTCTACCATCAAACTACATCCCCAGATCAATTCATATTTTATTTTTAAAACTTTTTTTTTAGTAGTAGATGGACACAATCCTCTTTATTTATTTCTGTGTGGTGCTGAGGATTGAACCCAGGGCCTCACGCATGCTAGGCAAGCGCTCTACCACTGAGCCCCAGCCCCAGCCCTCATTTTATTTTTATTTTTAAATTCTGAGATGGGGTCTTGCTAAGTTGCCCAGGCTGGCCTTAAACCTGTGGTCCTTCTCCTTCAGCCACCCACGTACACTCGTGTATTTAGCAGCCCTATCTTCAGTCACCAAAATGTGGAAGCAACACAAGTGTCCATGGAGAGAGGTGTGGAGAGGACCGTAAGTTCAAAGCCAGCTTCAGCAATTTAGCAAGACCCTAAGCACTCCAAATGCTCGCACATTTAAGTCCTGATGCACCATGGGGATCTGAAAGATCACTGTAGTCTAAGCAGTAGTGGCCCTGGGAGTGGCCCTAGGGGTAGGCAGCACCCAGAGGGGTTGAGCTGCACTCACCTGTTCCCTTGTAATCCTACCCCTTGCCTCATTTGAATGGCTTCTTCCCAATAAAAGGGTTCAGCACATTCTCTCTCTCTCTCTCTCTTTCTCTCTCTCTCTCTCTCTCTCTCTCTCTCCAGGGACCCCTATTTCATGCAGCCCAGTTCCCCTGGAGCGACCTGAGTGTTAAGTCCTGGAATGGAACACAGGAATGGGATCTGTGGCACACCACACCATGAACCACACCAGCCTTGCACAGGAAGGACACGCTGACACAGGCCACACCGCAGAAGCACTCATGCCCAGGCCAGTGCAAGAAGCCAGACTCCCTCCTCCCCAAAGTCTACAGAGCACACTCATGGGGAGGGAGGGCTGGGTGCCCTGACAGCTGCCTCTCCTTCTAACACCGCTGCCTTGGCTTGCTCCCTGAACTGCCTCCAGAAAGCTGTTTGAGAACAACCCCCCCAGCCAGGCCTGGTGCACACACCTGTAATCCCAGCTACCCTGGAGGTCGCAGCAGAAGGATCTCAAGTTGGAGATCAGCCTTGAATTTAGCAACTTAGCAAGATCCTGTCTCAGAATGGAATAAAATAAAATAAGGGTGAGTAATCTGCTCAGTGCAAAGCACACGTCTAGCATTTGTGAGGCCCTGGGTTCACTCACACACACACACACACACACACACACACACACACAAAGACATCCCGGGGAAGGCAATGAGGAAGAGGAACAGGGTGTGTGTGTGACCCCAGCTGGGGGCCACCGCCATGGCTGGTGATCTGGTCAGTTCTGGCCGGCTCCCAGCCCACCGCACTTGTCCTGGGCCATGCACGCCGGCCCCACCCTGTCTCCGTAGGCTAGCCCTGCTCAGGGTGGCAGGGAGAATCCCCAAGGCGTGGACAGAGAAAACCTCTTACCGCCCCCCACTTGCGACTGCCCGGGTGCTCCCCACACCCTGACCGGAACGGCTGGTCTGCTTCAAGGGGACATACTGGGAGTTCAGGAAGGCTCCCGAGAGGGGGGACAGGGGACCGGCAGTGAAGGCCCAGCGACTCCAGGGACCGTCCGGCTTGCAAGTGAGCCACGGCTGGACATGTCCTCTCGCAGCGTCCCCCTCCACAGGGTGGGCTGCGCGCAGTCCGGAGTCTCCGCCTCGCTGGGTTTCGAGGACACCAGGGGAGCGGGGGCGGG
>NW_025999895.1:1048705-1062997 GCF_001458135.2 Marmota marmota marmota | reverse complement strand
AGGGGAGCGGGGGCGGGGCCCACCGCGAGGACACGCGCCGAGCGCCCCGCGGTGGCCCGGCCACGCCCACGTCCCCTCAGCCCGGAGGGGCTCCGCGGCCCGGCCACGCCCGTGTCACGCCCACAGTCAGCCCGGCCACGCCCACTCGCCTCGCCGTCCCTCCTGGAAAGGAGCTGAAGTGTCCCCTCAGCGGCGTAGCTCCCGCCGGCTGCCCCCAGCCCTCGCCTCGCCTTTCCCGCCGCCCAGGCCCCGCGCGCCCCCCAGGCGGCCCCCACACCACGGCATTTCCTCACTCGCTGACCTCTCCACTGTAGGACTTTATTCTAAAGTCCCCTCTCGGCTGTCTCCGCGCCAGAGTCCCGCGCGAGGAGCACGGCTAAGCACCAGCACCGAGGCCCGTCTTCCCGGGTCCTCGGCTGCCCGGGCCCCGCGGAGCTGACAGTCCCTGCAGGAATGATGAATGAGCCAGCCAGGCCCTCGGCTGGGTGGCCGCGGCCGTGAGGGCAGCCCGCCGCTCCCCGGATGACCTCCGGGTGGCAGCCACGTGGCGCCAAGGCACCCGGAAGGCTTGGCGGCGATAGGACTGGCCAGGGACCCAGTGAGGAGCAGGACAGAGAAGGGCCCCGCCCAGCGGATGGAGGTGCTGGGCTGGGGCGGGGGTTCCTGATGCCAGGCTAGCCCTGGGCCAGGACGTGGCTGTCCATGCGAAGGGTCAGATTCAGAGCCTGGCACAGGGACAACCTGTTATAGCTGGTCAGTGGAGGAGCCAACCAAGGAAGATTGGCTGAAATGTTTTCCAGGTTTGGTTGGCAACATTAATGGCCTGGAAAATGTGACTGCCACACTCTGGGATGTGGATCCAGTCCTAGCCGCCACCTGACAGGAGGGACCCCCTGAGCTCCAGAGAGGGCCAGCCAGTCCAGGGGCACTAGAACTCAGGCTTCAGGCAGGCTTCCTGCAGACCCAGACATCCTGGACTCACCAGCCCCAGGGACAGGATGAGATCTGCTTCCACCAGCCAGGTGGTCCCATCAAGGTCACGGTCACCAGCATCTCCAGCATCTAGCACCAGCCGACTTGGTGATGGACACCATTGTCATGTCACACGACTACACCGATCAGTGTCACTCGTGATGAATCTGGGGACTAAATACAGACACAGAAAGCACCTTTTCCTTGAGTTCAGGGATCACTCCTCAGCTGCAGCTCCCACAGAGGGGCAAGGCAGGCCAGAGAGCGAGGAGCAGGTCCTGAGCCCTTTTACTGGGGACAAGCCACTCAAATGCGGCAAGGGGTCAGGTTTACAAAGGAACAGGTGAGTGTAACTCAACCCCCGTGGGTGACACCTCCGTGGAGCCAACCTCATTATCTGAGTGGGTAACGCCCACGTGACGGCGACCTGGCACTGCCTGCTAGACTGAAGGCAGTAATGGGTCAGAACCTGGTGCATCAGGGTTTAAAGGCGTCTGCATCCAGGGCAGCTCCCGATGCACCATCATGCCGCTGGGCCAGCAGGAAACAGGAAGGCAGAACCCCAAGGGGTTCCTGATGCCAGGCCAGCCCTGGGTGAGGACGTGTGCCAGCCAGGGGGGCTCCATCTGTAGGGAAGGAAGGAAGGGGCAGGCCTGCGAGGCCCAGACTGTGAGGCCCATGTGTCCAGCTAGGATTGTCCTGTGTGGGAGATCTGAGGGAGCAGTGGGCAGCAGAGGGTTTCATAGCAGACCCCAGCAGATCACCTCACCTTCAGACACTCAGGTCCACTTTGTTTCCCAGGTGGACTAGACCCCACATGCCTGATGTCAGGGACCTTCCACCCGCCCCCCCAGCATTTGATCCTGAGAGTCCCCAGTGATAGGAATCCCAGGACCTGCCACCATGACCACCCAGGGTCAATGCAGGGCCACACTGGTGGCAGGGATTCAGCAGGTGGCCCTGCTGTCTCAGAACAGGTCCTTAGAGCCCTGTGGGTCCTGGAGCCCTGGTCACTGTGGGCTCTATGGGATACCATTTCCTGGAGGATCCACCTGATCCCTGGCCAGAGTCAGGCCAGACTTGGGGCCCCATTTCTCCCCCTGGAGGACTCAGAGCTTCCTCAGTGCAGGCCCACACTCTGGGCCTGACTTGTGGTTCCAAGAAATGTTACTGTCAGGGTGTCCAGTGGGCTCCAGGTCCTTGGTGTCCCGAACAAAGAACTGAGCAAATTGAGCAAGACACACCCAAGTGTCAGGCGAAGTTCCAATTTGTTGAGGTGAAGATGGAGGTGTCACCCTGTAGGGTGGAGACGAGTGGGCCCAGCAGGAGAGGCAGGCTCAAGGCCCCGGTGACTAGAGACCAGTGTCCCCCGAGCTGAGCCGTGGGGCCTTCTCTTTCTATCCGGACCTGATTGAAAACCTCACCCATTTGTCCCCGATGGTTACCTTATGATACCTGATTAGAATATGGTCCAGTTTTCCCCCACTGGTTACTTGAGAAAACCTAATTAGAACACTGCCCACTTTATCCCACTGGTCATTTTAAAACACTGAACCTGTGGCAGGAGTTGTCAAGGAGACAAGTCCTCGGGTGGAGTTGTCATGGTAATGGGACTGTCTTCCACGGGACGGCTCCTCTTCCTGTTGTATCTTCCAGGGGCTCCCTTCTGATGCCCTGCTTCTGCCATCTAGGTGCCCTGAACTCCTACCCAATAGGAAGAGGGCACTGGCCAGCACCCTGCTGCAACCCCTGCCCCTTCCTCGGGGAGAGCTCTGTCTCTGCTGAGTCACCCACTCCAGCCAAGTGTCTTCCCGACCTTTCCCCAAGCTGGGAGTGGAGGCGCGGCCTGGGAACCTCGGGGACAGAACTCCCTGCTCCACCCCCACTCCCCGAGGCCAGCGGCTCCAGTGGTGGATGTTCCCACGCACAGCCCCAGCACCCCACTTCCCCTTCCTCCTGCCTAACAGACCCTGGAATTCCGCAGCCCACGACCAAATCAGCACAGGATGCAAGACCTCCGCTAGTGCAGTCCTGGGCGACTCCGGGCCTTGGTTTCATGTCTGGGGTAGGGGACACTCTCCCTCTCGAGGGTGTGTGTGGCAGGCAGGTGCTGAAGGCAAGACTGGCAGCAGCTGAGGATGAGGCCAACAGAGGTGGGCAGAAGACAGAGGACCCCCAGACGAGGAGCCAGAGCCCTGAGCAGCCTCTCCTGGAGTCGAGTCATCTAGAGCCGTAATCCATTTGCTCTTCAAGGCAATTTCTCTTAAGTTTCCGATGACTTACAACCAAAAACATTTTAAATAATAGGGCACATGTTCAAATACAGGATTGCCGGTGACGGCAGGAACACTAACGAGCCACTAGGGCTCGGAGGGGTGATGCACACCTGTAATCCCAGCTACTCTGGAGGCTGAAGCAGGAAGATCACAAGCTTAAGATTAATAAAATCTTAGTAAGACCTGAGCAGCTGCCCACCGTCCAGGCCTAGACTGAAACCCCTGTCCCCATTAAATGCCCACTCCACTCCCCACCCCAGTGGTGGGCAACTTCTGCCTTCTGCTTCCTGCCCCTGGGGACCTGCACTCCAGGGGCCTCCCCGGGACTCTGACACTGTGGGCCTCTGCTTGGCCTCCCCTGGGCTGGCCTCTGGCAGCGTGTGTGAGTCTCCTTCCTTCTCAGGGTGTCCCTGTGGGCAGACACTGTCTCCAGCAGCAGCCAGAGAGGACCCGAGGTCCATGCTGGTCAGGGGACAGGCTTGGAAATGGCCTCCACAGTCAGACCTGGAGAGGTCCACAGCCCAGGCCAGCACGGACCCCAGACTCCTGAATCACAGAAACTGCCAGATAATAGACATTTGCTGTTTAGGGAAAGGCTTTTGGGGTAACTTGTTACACAGCAGAAACAGGGAATCTAGTCCTGAGGACACCAAGACCTGGTCCTGCCCCTGGGGGCCAACTCCAAGCCACGCTGCCTCTCCCCCTATGGACTGGTCACTCCATTGTGCTACCTGGTCAGGGAGGACACCGAGCTCCTCATGAGGCTGACAGCCCCTCCCTAGGGTTCCTCTTGCTTGGTGACAGGAGTGTCCCTGGAGGTTCCCTTCCTCGGCCAAGGCCGCCTGTGAACCACAGGCCACAGTCACCTCCAGCTGCGGGCAGCCACCCTGCCTCGCATTAGCACCGCTTCCAGACGTCCCTGTCGGGATTGGAAAGCGCCTGGGTTGGAGCCTCCTCTGCCCCCAGCAGCCCCTGCCCGCCCTACCTAGAGGTCTTGTAGCGCCCACCTGCCCGGCCATTCTGGGGAGTGCAGCATGTCCTGGACTAGACTGGCCTCCCCACCTGGGTCCCACCTGCCCCACCCACAGTCCCCACCCGAGCCGCTGGCCCAGAAGCTCCGCAAGGCAGGGCAGACATGGGCAAGACCCGGGCCAGGCAAAGCCTTGATCCAGCCATGGAGGCCACTGGACCTTCAGAAGCTGCCCTGCCCGGACCCCACCAGCCCGGGCTCCCGGCTTTCACTGGGAGATGGGCCCGGCTGGCCGGCAGCGGGTGCGGCCAGGCGTGGCGTCCACCTCTGCCCCTAGAAGCCAAGCTTCTGCTTCATTTGATGTTAGTTTGGAGGTGATGGGGACAAACCCAGAGCCAGAGCTCGACCTGAGCACGCCCCGCTCCAAGAGGCTGTCTTGGAACCCCTGCAGGGACCATGCTAGCTGCCCGCGGCCAGCACTGTGGGGCCTGGGCCTGGAACTCAGATCAGGGTGCTGCAGGCAGCTGCTCCCCAGCCCTCCTTGGCTCAAGGGCCGTCTCCTCCCCACATCTGCACAGGGCTGTCCCTTTGCACCTGTCTGTCCTGGTTACCCCCTTCCCCTCCAGCAGACAGGAGTAGGACCGCCCTAGTGACTTCTTCAAGGCCTCATCTCTGCACCCTGGAGGCCCTGGGTCAGGACTTCCTACGACTCAGACCAAGGAGGGCCTCTGGGACCTCGTGCTGGGGGACCCGAGGCCTCCCAAGCCACAGCAGTGGATGCCCAGCCTCACCACTGCCCGCCCGCCTCTCCCAAGTGCTGCCCAGTGGCCAGTGTGTCTCCATCCACCTGTGTCCCAGGCCAGTTACCCGAGGGAGCCCCACAGCCCTGTGGCTGTCACCACCCACCACCAGCAAGCCCCCAGGGGGCCACAGGGGCACAGGCTTGATGCTGTGGTGGGACCCTGCGCATGGCCAGGCCCAGCCCCAGGGGCTTCTGTGCTCCTCAGGCAGACCCCTCCCCATCTTTTCCAGCCTCCCTCCACACCCAAGCCCCACACTGAAGGGAGGGCACTGGTCACTCCCTCCTGGCCTGGCGCTACCCAGCCTGGCTCATTTTCTGGGGCCCACGTCTCCTGGGCCAGCTCTAAAGACCAGATGGGGGTGCCATGGCTTGTCTGCCCTCTGGACCCAGCCCCTGTGCCCAGCAGAGCCGCCGCCCCCCACGGCCTGCTCTGTGGCTGGCCACAGTCTGGCCCACCCAGGGTTGGAGCCTGGGCCCTTCCTCTGCCTCCACATCCTTCCGAGGGGCCTGATTTAATCAAGCCATGCTAGTGCCACCCAATGTGACCTCACAGTCTAATGGGGGCTCTGGGCAAGGGGTGGTCTGTCGGGAGCTGCCACACAGGAACAAGCGCCCCTTGGCCCCGAGAGATGGGAATGTGGATGTGGCGAGCCAGCCGTGGGCTGAGTGCGTGGGACTCTGGGCACTGGGCGCACAGGGTGGGCTGAACCCATGTGGCCCCTCTGTTTGGGCAGGCCTCGCTCTGCCATGACCCCCGCACAGCTCCTGATGGGCACGGCCTCCCTAGATGTCAGTCAACCTGCTGACAGCAGACGTCAGGAAGCTAGACTCACCCCGCAACCTGACCCCTGCCTCATTGAATGGCCTCTCCCCAATAAAAGGGTTCAGCACGTTCTCCTCTCTCTCTCTCTCTCTCTCTCTGTCTTTCCAAGGACCCTAGGGTCAGAGGAGCCGTCACAGGACCCAAAGAAAAAGGTCTCTCTGTCTCTGTGTGGTTATGTGGTGCAGCCAGTTCAGCCGGAGTGACCTGAGTGTTTAGTGGAGGAATGAGACAGTGGACTCTGTTTACCTTGGAGCTGCAGATGGAGGCTCAGGGGAGTTCGGGTCGGGCAGTGATCCCTGGCCTTAGGGGAAGCAGCTATGGTGACCAGAAGGACAGGGGTGAATGAAAGAAGCCAGAATAAGGGTCTAAGCATAGTGATCACTGGGGCTGGCGGGGGGACACCCACACCTTGCTGCCAGATTTGAGTCAAAAATCATGTGCTTTGCGGATTCCTGAGCTGGGGCCCACTCAGGCCCCAGGCTCATCAGGCAGCTACTTCCTACCCCCAACCTCCTTGTCTTTCAGGCTGAGAACTTTACTCAGCCCCTCCAGCCCCTCCACCTGAGCCCTAGGACTCTGGCACACAGCAGAACCTCAGGCCCAGGGGCTCCTTGTGGCTGGCCCCAGCTCCCTGGTTCCTGTGGGCTCAGAAACTCACACAGCCACCTTCCCTGCCCAGACAAGCCCTGTCTCCAGGCAGGGAAGAGCAGGGCCCCGGGGCAGCTAGATGGTGCTGTGGCCAGGCGCCAGCGGCTGTCAGCCTGAGAGCCTGGGGAGGAACGTATCCCCCAAGGAGTCTCTGATCCCTGCCCCTGGCCAGCAGAGCTGGCCGCCACTGGAAGCCATAGGCTGGAGGCCAGCGTCCCCCACTGCTGGGCAGAGGGACCTCCAGTCCCTCCTCCCATCTACGGGGTGGAGCCCAGTTCTGGTGAAGGAACCCACAAACCTGCTAGTGGCCCTAAAAGTGGGCAGAGTGACAAGGAGCAGTATCTCAACACCTAAACAGCTCTTTATCTACTACAGAGATCCTAGAGGGACCTCCGCCCAGCGGCTTCCCCACCAGCCTTGGAAGAGGTGACTTCAGTGCCACACAAACCCCGGAGAACGAAGAGGGCAGAAAGCCTTCCAGCTCATTATGTGGGGCTGCCATCACCCTGATACCAAAACCGATTTCCTTATTACAGGAAAATAAAATCACACACTAATTGTCCTTAAGGAACATAGACACAAAAAACCCGTAATAGAATGTAGCAAATCCTACCCATTATTGCCAGGTGAGATCATCCCAGCCTGGCCGGGCCAGACAACATTTCAAAATCAGTGTAATTCACCATAGTAATAAACTAAATTAGAAAAATTATAAGATCATCTCATAAAAAAAAAAAAAAAAAGAAAGAAAGAAAGAAAAAAAAGAGTAGGCAGGATGGCACACGTCTGGATCCCGTCTGCTTGGGAGGCTAAGGCCGGAGACCTCGAATTAGAGGCCAGTCTGGGCAACCTAATGAGACCCTGTCAAAACAGAGTTCAGGAAAAGGGGTCTGCTCCCTGCCGTCTCAACGACTCGACTCGGAGGCTGAGGCCAGAGGATCACAGTCTCAAGGCCAGTCTCATGGGTTTAGCAAGGCCCTTAGCAACTTGGAGAGGCCCTGTCTCCAGACAAAGAAGCAGCTGGGGTGTGGCCGGGGTGTGGCTCAGTGGTCGCACACCCCTGGGTTCCATCCCCAGGACCAGAGGACAAAACAAAAGAGGGAGGCGGGCGGAGCTCAGAGGTGGGGTGCCGCCAAAACCCCACCCTAGCCCCCAGAGCCCCCCTCGGACCACACTTATTCCTCATGGTGAAAAGCTGGTGCTCTCCCCGCCCCGGAATCTGCCCCTGCCACCCGTGAGGTCACGGCTCGTCCAGGAGTGACCCCGACTAACAGAAGGAAAACCCGCCATCGTCCTCAGAAAACCCGAGGGTCTAGGAGCAGGAAGCCACAGCTGACACTGGAGGGTGGAGAAGTGCTGAGGAGTGAGACAACCAGTCACGGCCAGTCAGTCCTGTGTGTGCGCGCGCGCGCGTGTGTGTGCGCGTGTGTGCGCGTGTGTGTGCGCGTGTGTCGTGTGTGTGTGTGTGTGTGTGTGTGGTGTGTGTGTGTGTGTGTGTGTGTGTGTGTGTGTGTGTGTGTGTGTGTGTGTGTGTGTGTGTGTGTGTGTGTGTGTGTGTGTGTGTGTGTGTGTGTGTGTGTGTGTGTGGTGTGTGTGTGTGTGTGGTGTGTGTGTCGTGTGTGGTGTGTGTGTGGTGTGTGTGTCGTGTGTGGTGTGTGTGTGTGGTGTGTGTGTGCGTGTGGTGTGTGTGTGTGTGTGTGGTGTGTGTGGTGTGTGTGTGTCATGTGTGTGTGCGTGTGTGTGTCATGTGTGTGTATCGTGTGTGTGCGTGTGTGTGGTGTGTGTGTGGTGTGTGTCCTGTGTGTGCATGTGTGTGTCGTGTGTGTCATGTGTGTGCATGTGTGTGTGTCGCGTGTGTTGTGTGTGTCGTGTGTGTGTTGTGTGTGTCATGTTGTGTGTGTCATGTGTGTGTTGTGTGTGCGTGTGTGTGGGTCGTGTGTGTGCGTGCATGTGTGCGTGTGTTGTATGTGTGTGCGTGCGTGTATGTGTCGTGTGCATGTGCGTGTGTATGTCGTGTGCGCATGTGCGCGTGTGCGTGAGAGAGCGCGTGCGCGAGCTGGGGCCTCCCATGAGCCCGTGCGGCGTTGCTCTCTGAGCCTCGGCCGGTGTGGGTTTATTATTGACTATTTATTTATTTTGTGCTGCTGGGGACTGAGCTCAGGGGCACTTAACCACTGAGCCACACCCCAGCCCTTTTTTTTTTTTTTTTTTTTGAGACAGGGTCTCCTTGGTTTCTTGGGCCTCACTAAGTTGCTGAGGCTGGCCTTGAACTTGTGACCCTCCTGCCTCAGCCTCAAGAGCCACTAGGATAAAGGTGTGCACCACCATGGGTAGCTTTTTTTTTTTAGGCAGGACCTTGCTAAGGTGTCCAGACTGGACTCTAATTTGTGATCTCTTGCCTCAGCCTCCTGAGTACTGGGACTACAGGGGCGCCACTAAGCCTGGCTTTAATTGTATTTCTGTATATGAGCACCCAGCAATTGGAAATTTTATCTCATTTATATTATTATTTTTTTGTGGTGCTGGGATTGAACCCAGGGCCTTGTGCAGGCGAGGCCAGCACCCTACCAACTGAGCTGTGTCCCAGCCCCACAACTCGAAATTTAAAGAAATCGTGAAAGCCCATGGTGTGGCACCATGTAGGTCTGGCCCAGTGCTCTGAATGTCAAAGTGAGGGAAGGCAAGGAGGTTCCCATCAACAGCAGGAGTAAGGCAACAAAGGCCAGGTCATCTAATTAGTGACATGCATAAGGGCCACTGTCCCACTGACCTGACCTACCATCAGGCCAGACCACAGTAAGGGAATAGGCTTGGTGGAATCAGTGGAGGCAAATAAAAGAAAAAAAAAGTCATTTATGATACACAAAAAATCATGAAACAGGGAGAAATCTAACCAAAAAACCACAACATTCATAAACTGACCACTGTAAACCACTACTGAATGACTTTTTAAAGATCCAAATAAATGAAAAGTAGACCATACTCATGGATAAGAAGGGTCAATGTGCTGGGCTCAGTGACGCCCACCTAGACTCCCAGCTGAGGAAGGAGGACCATAAATTCTCAGCCAGTCTCAGCAATTCAGTGAGACCCTGTTTCAAGATGAAAACGAAAAGGGCCGGGGCTAAAGCTCAGAGGAAAAGCCTACCTGGTCTAGATTCCTGGTACCATAGGGGGAAAAGAAGACCTCGTACACAGGTGGGTGTCTGTATGTGATCCCAGTGACTCAGAGGCTGAGGTGGGAGGATCACAGATTTGAGGCCAATTTCAGCAACTTAGTGAAACCCTCTGCCACTTAGTGAGACCCTGTCTCAAAAGACTGGGGCTATAGCTCGGGACAAAGCACTCTGGCTTCAATGCCCAATACCCGCCCCCCCCCAAAAAAACAAAAAAACAAAAAAACAACCACCATGTGATAGTATTTGTGGATCCACATGTTACATTAAGGGTACAGAGACACTGGCAGAGAAGCAACAGATCCAGGGCGGCGGGAGGTCCAGAGGGGAGAGTGGGAGACCAATTAAAATGTACAGTAGCCCCCTCCCCTTCCCAGGTTTCCCCTGCACACAGAACCCTGGGCTGGTGGAGCCCCAGATGGGAGCCTGGGCAGAGGCTGGCTGGACTTTGAGACCCGCAGCAGGCAGTTGTGGGGTGTTTACCTGCTGGCACGGGGCTCTTGCAGTGCGGAGAGTCCAGGCAGCGACTTGGTCCTCCCTGACCCTCCCCCAGGGCATCCTCTGGCCCTTTGCAGAACTCCAGCCCTCAGGGGCTCAGCTTCCCACATTCCCTCTCTTTTATTTCACAGCTCCTCCTCCTCCTCCTCCTCCTCCTCCTCCTTTTTCTTGGTACCAGGGGTTGAACCCAGGGGCACTTAACCTCCAAGCTACACTCCAGCCCTTTATATTTTGAGACAGGTTCTTCCAAGTTGTGAGGCTGACCTAGAACTTACGAGCCTCCTGCCTCAGCCTGCCGTGTTGCTGGGATTACAGGTGTGCGTCACTGTGCCGGCTCACTTCGCACTTTGACAGATTACTTTTTGGGGTACCAGTGATTGAATTCAGAGGCACTCGACCACTGAGCTATATCCATAGCCTTATTTTGTGTTTTATTTAGAGTCAGTGCTCACTAAGTTGATTAGTGCCTCACTTTTTGCTGAAGCTGGCTTTGAACTCAGGATCCTCCTGTCTCAGCCTCCTGAGCTGCTGGGATTATAGGTGTGTGCCACAGCGCCTGGCATCATTATTATTTTAACCAGAACATTCTCAGCAAGACTGAAGACTTCAGCCTCTGTATACTATATCTTTGTTTGCTTTCCCTTGGTGCTGGGGACTGAACTCAGGGGCACTGGATCACTGAGCCACACCCCAGCCCTATTTTGTATTTTATTTAGAGACGGGGTCTCACTGAGTTGCTAAGTGCTTCACTTTTTGCTGAGGCTGGCTTTGAACTCCCGATCCTCCTGTCTCAGCCTCCTGAGCAGCTGGGATTTGGGGTGTGGGTGAACACACTCAGCTCTCATTCCCCCATCTCAACCCGGGTGGTGGGAGTCACCCCCCGAGGCTCGCTCACCTACACCCCGGAGCCAAATCTCCAGCACTAACCCCCCTTTCTTCTTCTGTAATGGGCTCTGGCTCTGCTGCCCAGGTTGGCCTTGAATGCCTGGACTCCGGGGTCCTCCTGCCTCAGACTCCCAGGGGGCTGGGCCACAGCTGTGCCCTGTGAGTGGTCAACAGGGGGCCGTCCAGCTTCATGGCTGCTTCATCTTTCTGTCTCCTCAGGATGTCGGGACAGATGCTCCCTGGTCCCCTCCTGTCCCTGCCCTGGCTGGCTCCCTCTCTCCTCTGCTTGTCGCCCAGGCACTCTTCCCACCCAGGAATGAGGGCCAGGTGCTGGGTGCAGCTGGACGCCCAGGGCCCAGGCCTCGCACTGTCCACCTCTTTTGGTCCTGCAGCCTGGGAGCAGTGGATAGACCCTGCTGGACCCACAGGGCACAGTACCAGCTGCCATGCCAGCATCACGGAGATGCCTCCTATCCATGTGGGGGAAGTTCATGTAAGTTGTGGGGAGAAAATCTGGCTGCAGAACTCTACAAGAATTCTGACGTGCAGGGAGGGGGCTCAGCCATGATCCCAGAGACCCGGGAGGCTGGGGCAGGAGGATCGTAGTTCAAGAGCAGCCTCAGCAGTCCTGCCGGGTGGGTCCTGTCTCAGAATTAAAAGACTGGGGCTGTGGCTCAGTGATGGAGTGCCCCTGGGTCCAGCCCAGCCCTTCAGTCCACAATGTGCTGATGCAGCTCAGAGTCCTGGAAGGAAGAGCCCTCCTCGGGTGGACGCTGACCCCGGGTCTGCTTCACCCTGCTCTCTCTGTCCTTCCCCTTAGTGTCCACGTTGCTGGGCCCTGAGGACATTCACAGCTTTCCCCATGTTCACGAGCAGACACCTCCCTGGAGACCCCTTCAGTGAGGAGGAAGGGGACTTGTGGAGGGCAGGCGTGGTCCTGGTCCCCAGGCCCCTGGCTCGTGGGAAGGCCCCGCCCCCCTCGTTCCCAGCTCTCACTGTTTATGTCTCCAAAGTGGGAGACGCAGAGCAGCCAGGACCAGGCCGCGAGACAGGCTTCATTCAGGGCTCTCGTGGCGGAGGCCAAGAGACTCGGTGTGCACCTGGACTCAGGGCACAGCTTGGCCAGTGGGGACTGACTGCCCAGGGGGTCAGTGAATGGAAAACTACTGCCAGGAACACGGAGGGTGAGGATCTGGCTAAAGCACCCAACAGGGTTCTTGCTGCAGGCCAGGTGACGAGGGTGATGGAGGAGGAGGACGAGGGAGGGGCTTCCCCTGACTCAGGGCCCCCCACGCTGTCTCCAGGAAAACGAGGCCCCTCCTCCCTGACCTCCAGGAAGAGCCTGCCCTGGGTAGGGGGCAGGAGCACAGTCGGGGTCCCAGAGCTGAGAGAGCCCACTCCCCGTCCCCTACCTGCTGTGGGACAGTCCCTCCAGCTCCCCATCCCAGCAATGCCGCCCACCCGAGTCTCGCAGTCCCAGGGGTGGTCACTTTCAGGGGCAGACGCAGGCTGCAGGACTCAGTCCCCCCAAGAGCAAAGCTCATAATCTGGGCTCCAAGGAGGGTGAGATAAGGGGGCACAGGAGGCCTGGGGCAGGCGGAGACCTTTACCCTCTGACCTTTCCTGAGCCAATGTAAAAAGGCTGGGCCAGGACGGGGTTGCAGATGGGCTGGCAGGAATGGGGGTGTGGGCGGCCAGAACTCCCCTGAGTGCTGGACCAGGCTGGGGGCAAGGACAGCGGGCAGGGCAGCTGCGGAGGGCACTGAGTGTTGAAGCCCCAGTGCCCTGCAGGCACCCAGGAGGGCAGCCATGTCAGGGATGGAGAAGCCCGTGGGTGGGGCCATGGGGGGAAGGATCAGGGGTTCCAGTGCCCCCTAAAGCAGGAGTAGAGTCCTGGAGAAGGGCCCAAGACAAAAGACTGACTCAGGGGGTTGACTGGAGGCAGGGGAGTTGTGGGGGGTGACCAGGACAGTGGGTGACAATGGAGAGAGCAGAGATTCCAGAGAAACGGGAGGGAAGCTCGTGGAGACGACTGGGCTGCTCAGGAGGAGGCCTCGGGCCAGTGCCAGGTGCCAGGAAGGTGAGGCAGAGGAGAGCCCCTGGACGGGAGTGAAGCCGCGGAGGATCAGGTCAGGGAGAGGGCTCTCGGTGGGCCTGGCACGCGCGCGCGTGTGTGTGTGTGTGTGTGTGTGTTAGGGGGTCTAGAGAGAGGGGAGAGGGGGCAGGAGGTGCCCATCCTGGAAACCACAGCCACACAAAGATCCAAGAAGAAGGCAGGACCCTGGGTATCCCAGGACGCGTACAGGCAGGAACGCTGAGGCCCAGGCCTGGCAGGAGCAGGCCTGCTGGTGCTGGGGACTGCCTGTTGGGAGGTGAGCTGGGGAGGTGACAGAGGGGCTGCAGAAGGACCACAGCACCTTGGACGTTGGCTTTGGGGGGCATGGGAGAGGAAATGTCCCCCCCAGGGTGTCTGGCAGAAGCCTGTGTCTCAGAGCTTTTGGCAGTCCTCAGGAAGGGAGGCACCTGGGAGGAGGGTGGCACAGTGGCAGGGTGCAGGCTGGGCAACAGCAGGGAGCCGGGGCCCCCTCAGTGGGGCTACTCAATGGGTGTGCTGGAGGAGGCTCAAGGGGACAGAACAAGGCCCCGAGACCAGGGTGTGGCACAGAAAGGGTTAAAGGGGCACCTAGGGGATCACTTGGCCAGAGACCTCCTGGGTAGCTCACATTCCAGCGCCCCAGTAGCCCCCCACCTGCAAAGAAGGATTGGAGACAGATAATGTCGCCCAGGAGCCCGGTGGGGATAAGTAAAGGGTCACTCCCTCCAGAGAGTCAGGAAGGCCACCCAGACACAGCGGGGAGACCACAGGAAACACAGATGAAGCAAGAGGAAGGGGCCTGAGTCAGACACCCGCCAGTGAGCCCCCCTCCTCGCTGGCACACGTGTCCCTGCAGGGAGCTCAGGCCTGCAGGCCATGTCAGCGGGGCGGGGATCAGCAGGGAGAGTCCACACCACAGCGCCCAGATCCACCAAGCAGGGTCCATGGGGTCGAGGACCTACAGGACTGGATGCGGGGGATTAAGGTTTGCAGGGCAAGGGTCCGCGGGGTCGCAGTCCAGATCAGGGCCTGTGCGGAGGGCCTGCTATCAGGGTCCAGCGACGTGGGTCTCAAGCGGGGAGTCAGCGGCGGAGAGGCCCTCGGGGTTGTGAGCAGGGTCTTAGGAGCGCGCTCCGGGGGCCTGGAG
>NW_025999895.1:1027356-1048178 GCF_001458135.2 Marmota marmota marmota | reverse complement strand
CGAGGGCACGGCCCGGGCCGACCCCGCCGGGGCACGGGAGTGGGCGGGCGCCGCCAAGGCTCAGAGCTGGGCTCCCGGGAGCGGGCGGTCCCCCGGGTCCTTGCCCACGTCGGACACCTCCTTTCCCAGCCCCGGGGATGCGCCCTCAGCTCTTGGACGGTCACCTGGTCCAGCACCGTCGGTTCAGGGGTCTCAATATTTGCTCTTGCACTCTTGTCCCTGGGACCGCGGCCTCGGGGACCTGGGTGCGGATGGCTGCGGGCCCTGGGACTTGCCCCTCCCACCAGACCCTCATTCTTCCCCCCACGCGGGCCCTCGCAGCACCGAGGCGAGGCACAGGGTCCTAGGCAGCTCCGGCTTCCCACTGTGTCCTGTCCCTGCTCCCCAGGACTCCCCAGTAATACCCGGGTTTCCCAGGGTGGGTGAGGGGCACTGGAACCTCGCCGGGCTGTCCTTCCACTTGTGACTTTGACCCGCAGCCAGTGCAGGTCACTGCCCTGTTCCAGCCTCTCTGGAGTCCCCGTCCCTCTTCTGGGTCAGGGGGATTTATGCCCCACTCAGAACGGACTGACCCCTGTCCTCTTGGCGCCAGGCATCCTCTGAGGACCAGCCAGGGCTGTTTTGCTGTCCTTCTGTGTTGGGGACCTGGGGGCTGGGGGGTGGATCTCAACACACTCTGGCCTGCATCCCAGGCTTGCCCTGTTGTCAACAGCAGTAGGCTGATCCCGCCCCCAGGCCGTGACCTTCCAGCCACTTGGGTTTCACAGAAACCTCCCACCTCCCACCTCCTTGGGGCTTGGAGGGTGCCTGAGAGACACCCTCCCTACCCCTTCGGATCTGGGGGCACCAAGGGCACTCCCTGCCTTCCTTGGTTAGTGGGGCATCCACTGGATCTGGGGTCCCTCGCCCCCCCACCCCAGTGGAAACTGGTGTGACATTGGCCTTGCCAGGAACACCTGAGTCATGTGTCTTGCTGGAACTGGCATGGGGGGTGTGCCAGCCCACAAGTAGTGGACCAGCCAGGTCAGACCCAGGTGGCTTGTGTGGCCAGATGTGTTTGCTGTGGAGGAGGTCACGAGGGGAGGAGCCTGCTGGCAGCAGCCCGGCAGACTGGCGGGCAGCTTCAGGTGTGCCAGCCATCAGACCCAACCCTCTGCCCCTTGAAGTCTGGGGCCGGCGACAGGCAAGAAGGAAGAAGGGTGGGTGCCGTCGGACCTGTCCTCTGTCACCCTTGCACCCTGCTCCGAGCCAAGGAGGGAATAAGGTGGAAAAAAGGGCCAGGCCGGCCAATGTGAGTCCCGAGCGGCACCTCCATATCCCTGGCTGGTCCTGCCAGGTTCCTGCTCACTCACTCATTTGACAGATATCCATCACGGCCTGAAGAGCTATCTCTGGGCACCCGTGTTGCCCCACAGTGGGGGCCTGGACAGTCTGTTCAGGTCCATCAGAGCTTCCCTGTAGGGGACAGCCCTCTGCCCTCTGGAGGTTGTCCAGCCTCGGGGACCCTAACTTGGGCAGCGTGATGATTTGCCCTTGGGCCCGAGCCCCACCTGCCTGTCCTCTTCCCTGGAGACCTCAGCCTCACACGGCTGGACATCAGCCACACCCGTCACCCCTTCCCAGAGCTGTCGCCCCCACGTCCTCACCACCCCGCGGTGGAGGACTGATGGCTTTTGTCCTCTCCCACATTCCTATCAGGGGTCCAGAGGAGGATTGCCTGGGCCTCTGATGCCCAGGGACCTGGGGCCGGGGAGTCCTTGAGCCCGCCTGGCCTGTGGCCTGGGACACTGAGCTTGTGTAGAGGGATGTCCTCAAGGGTCTCCAGCCCCACCTGCTTGACCTTCTGTGGGGTGGTCTGGGGGCATGGAGCATGCTCCTCCTGGGCAAGCTGCCGTGGAGAGAGGCAGGGGCCTCCGAGGGCCAGCACAGCCATGTCCCCTCGACTCTGCCTCTGAACCCTCCTTTACTCTGGGGCTCCTGGTGGCTTGAGCAGCCCCTGGAGTGGGCCAGCCACACTCTTTCCCACAGTCAGCTTCTCAGGTCCTCATAGCCCTGGGAGGTCAGCAAGAAGGGTGTCGAATGCTCCCATTTCCCAACAGGGATTGGGGGTGAATTTGGGTTCTGGAGGTCTTGGGGTCTCCTCCTTGGCTGTCCTTCTTCACTGGGGTGGGCCACCCTCCCTCAGTGCCCAGGCCACATCCTCCTATGCCCCCTGCCTGTCTCTCCACTGTCCATCCACCCTGGCCATCCCTGTCCTTTCCCTCTGCCCCACCAACATGCCCACCCATCAGCTCTCTTCCTCCAGGGCCTCAGTTGGAGCCCAGACACAGTGGTCAGGAGTCTTCAGATGGGAGGCCTGCTCTTGGCTGGACTGACCCCGCCCAGCTCAGTAGACTGGGCAGCAATAGCAGATGGGGTTGTTTGATCAGAACCAGAAGAGGAGACGTCCCCTTGGCGACCCCAGAGCAGGGGATACCCAAACTCCCCCTCCTCCTCCACCTACCTGCCAGCTGCCCTCTTCCCAGCAAGAGCCCTTCACTTGCAGGGCGCCATGGCCACACCTGTGATCCCAGCAGCTTGGGAGGCTGAGGCAGGAGGATCATGAGTTCAAAGCCAGCCTCAGCAACTTAGCCTCTAAGCACCTCAGCAAGACCCTCTCTCTAAATAAAATACAAAAAAAAAAAGGGCTGGGGATGTGACTCAGAGGTTGAGGGCCCCTAAGTTCAAACCCCGGAACCAACTATAAGTAAATTAATTTAAAAAAAGAGGGGTGGTTGGGGATTTAGCTCAGTGGCAGAGTGCTTGCCTAGCCCACAAGGCCCCGAGTTCGGTCCCCAGCCCTGCGGGGAGGGAACAAAAGTGGGGCTGGGGCTGGGGCTCCGTGGCAGAGCACTGGCCTGGCGTGTGTGAGGCACTGGGTTCGAGTCTCAGCACCACACATAGATAAACAAAATAAAGGTCCATTGACAACTAAAAAAAAAAGAGCCCTTTACTCTGGGGATCTTTCATTTAATCCCGAGCCTGGATGGCTCCCCAGGGGTCAGGGACTGGGGACCTGCCACTCCTGGGTCCGTCCCTCCAGGCCCTGTGTGATCGAAGGCTCCAGCTGGGGTCAGGAGCCCCCAGCAGGCTGTGAGCCAACGCCGTGCTGCAGCAGGATGGCTGAAGGGCAGGGCAGCCCTGTGGCCGAGCTGGCCCCAGCACTGGACTGGACTTACTGCAGAGGGTTAAAATCCAGGCTGCCCTCCTCAGCCTGGTGCCCAGGCCCACCTAGAACCCCTACCTTGGCCACAGCCGCACCCCTCTCCATCCCTACTCCCCTGTTCTTCCTCACTCTGACTTCCAATCAGCCATCTGTCTGTCCATCCTGCTGGACACTCCTCACTCCTTTCTGGAGTGCCCAGGAGAGGCCCATCACGGCCTTCAGGCTTGCAGTGAGGCCCACCCAGCCCTGCAGACCCAGGGAGCTCCCCGCCTCTCCTGTGGGAGAGGGTCTGCTGCTTCCAGGCCCAGAGAAGCAGGGTGTCCCCTGGCCCCGTCACCGGCAGCGCTGATCTCAAAGGAATGTGCTGCCAGCCAGCCTGTGGTGCCCAGGGGACCCTGATGCCCAGCCTGAGCTTGGATGAGGGCCATGGGTCACATGGGCATGCTGGTCTTGGGTAAGGCGGCACGGGTGTGGCAGAGACCACCTGAGCATGTGCCCCCACACCTGACCCCTGGCCTGGGGAGGAGTGATGGAAGGCCTGGGCACCCCACCCTCCTGCTCGGCACCCCAAGCAGGGCAGGTTGCCTGGTGAGCCGGCTTTCCCAGGGGCTAAGAATAGGTGTGGGGTGGGGGCTGGTGGGGGCTGGGCCCGGCTGAGGCCCCCAGGCTGAGGGAGGAAGTCGATGGCTAAGGGCCTGGTCCCCTCCATGAGCTCTGGGTGGCCACACAAGAGGGTGGAGGGTGGCTGCCACCCGCAAGCGGGAGGGCTCTGGAATTGTCGACGGACAGACGGCCTAGCGGGGTGGACAGTGACCTCCAGCTCCTCCGGCCCCTCACTGGCACAGACCACGTCGGCTCCCCGCTCTGTGTCCTCCACCTCAGCAGACTCGGAGGCTGCTTGTTGGGGGGCCGGACCCCGGGTCAGGCCTCTCCCTAGAACCCGTTGCTCTGACCCTCTGCAGCTCAAGGGGACCTGTGAACACCCCCAAGGAGCCGGTTGTGCAGCCCCTGCCAGATGTGGGGGACAGCGACCCAGAGGCATGTCCCCCGTCCGGCCCTGGCGTCCCAACCTGCTGCTGCTGCTGCTGCTGGCCTGCCAGGTGAGGCTGCACGGCCTCTGCCCGGTGCGGCGGGCCCCAGTCTGCCCGGTGCTGACTGCCGCTGATTCTCTGACCCTGTCCTTTCTGGCTGCTGTCCCCTGGTCCTCCAGCCGCCGGCCCTCTCTGCCCAGGTAATGGACCTCGTGTTCGAGAAGTGGCAGCTCTACAGTGACCAGTGCCACCGCAACATGAGCCTGCTGCCTCCCCCAAACGGTGAGCCCCAGCTCCTGCCGGGCTGTGCAGCCTGGAGCTGGCTCCCAGGAAGGCGTCCTGGGTGCCCAGGTGGCCCACAAAGTGGGAAACAACAGACAGAGCAGAGTGGCCCCAGGACTGGTGTGCTTCACTGTCCTGGCTGCTGCCACAGTGCCCCGAGCCCACAGAGGGCAGCCAGTGCTCAGGGGAGATGGCTGGCAAAGCCCCCAGACCAGGCAAGTGGGAGGGAGATGGTCAGATGCAGACACAGGCTGGTGGTCAGTCTGGTACAGGGAGAAACGGGGCCAGAGAGCACACCCTGGGGTCCTGCACTGTCAGATGAGGGACAGCAGCCTGTGGCAGCCGTCGGGTGGGCTCTGGATGGGATTGGGGTTCAGCCCCCAGGGGGAAGGTGCTGGAGGAAGGTGGGGGAAAGGAGACCCAGTGTGGGTTTGGGACAGAGGTCTCTAAGGGAAGGTGCCCTGAGGGCCAGGCTGGACTGGAGACCAGGTGGGTGCGGGAGGCAGAGAGCTGGGGAGGAGTCAGGGGAGGTCAGGTGAGGGAGGACGAAGCTCTGGGCTGCAGGCCTGGAGAGGAGATAGGGAAGCTCAGGAGCTTCCAGGAGGCGGCGGAAGGGTCCTGGCCAGGCCCTCCAGGAGCCTCCCGCCCCTGCCAACCCGCCTCTGCAGACCTGGTCTGCAACAGGACCTTCGACAAGTACTCCTGCTGGCCAGACACCCCTCCCAATACCACGGCCAACATCTCCTGCCCCTGGTACCTGCCTTGGTATCACAAAGGTAACCTGAAAGGTCTGGGGGCGCTGGGGGGGCTGGGCCTGGAGCTGGAGTGACCAGAGCCTGTCCCCCCCAGTGCAGCACCGCCTGGTCTTTAAGAAGTGTGGGCCGGATGGGCAGTGGGTGCGTGGGCCTCGGGGACAGCCATGGCGCAACGCTTCCCAGTGCCAGATGGAGGACGAGGAGCTCGAGGGCCAGGTCAGCAGGGTGGGTGGGCACCGTGGGACCAGTCAGAGGCAGGGAGTGGCCCCCAGCCCTGAGCAGCCACTGTGGTTCACAGAAGGAGGTAGCCAAGATGTACAGCAGCTTCCAGGTGATGTACACCGTGGGCTACTCCCTGTCCCTGGGGGCCCTGCTGCTCGCCCTGGCCATCATGCTGGGCCTCAGGTACGCCGCCTCCTCCGTCCTGCGCAGGGCAGCCCCAGGGCAGGTGCCAGGCACTGATCCACTGTCCCTGCAGCAAACTCCACTGCACCCGCAACTACATCCACGTGAACCTGTTTGCATCCTTCGTGCTGAAGGCCAGCTCTGTGCTGGTCATCGACTGGCTGCTGAAGACCCGTTACAGCCAGAAGATCGGGGATGACCTCAGTGTCAGCATCTGGCTCAGCGATGGGGTGAGTGCCAGAGCAGACCAGCCTAGACTGCCGCCGCCTTGGGCAGGCAGGGTGCTGACAGCTGCCCACACTGGCCCTGCCCAGGCGGTGGCCGGCTGCCGTGTGGCCGCAGTGATCATGCAGTATGGCGTGGTGGCCAACTACTGCTGGCTGCTGGTGGAGGGCGTGTACCTGCATGGCCTGCTGGGCCTGGCCTCCTTTCCTGAGCGAAGCTTCTTCACCCTCTACCTGGGCATTGGCTGGGGTGAGTGAGGGAGTGGCTCTGTTCACTGGTGCTGGGATTGGGCGGGCCGGGCAGCACTGCAGGCCCACAACCGCTGCCCCCTACAGGTGCGCCCCTGCTGTTCATCATCCCCTGGGCGGTGGTCAAGTGTCTGTTTGAGAACATTCAGTGAGTAGGGGCCGGTGAAGGACGGGCCATGCAGCCGGGGCGGGCGGGGCGGCTGAGGGAGGTGTGGGAGGGGCTTCTGTGCAAACCTAGTGCCTGGGCAAGGGGTCACTGTGGCCTTTCCCCTTCCTTGTCCTGAGGCAGATCCCAGCAAAATCAGATGGGGGGCTGAGAGACTTGGGGTGGGGGCTGTGTGCACCCCAGGTCGTGAGTGGCCACCCCGCAGGTGCTGGACCAGCAATACCAACATGGGCGTCTGGTGGATCTTGCGAGCCCCGGTCTTCCTGGCCATCCTGGTGAGGAAACGGGACACCTCTGTCCCAGCAGGAGGGGCTGCTGGCTGGGGCTCCCCAGTTCCCCCTTCCTTGGCCTTCTGGAGCCCTAGGAGAGGTAGCATCTGGCCTGCGAGGAAGTGGGGGCCCCGGCACTCTCCAGGACGCTGGCCTGGGCTGCCAGCAGGCTGCCTTCTTTGGCTGGGCTCCAGCCAGCCCAGGGCCACATGGCTGTGGGCCCACCTGCTGGGGCCCAGTGGGGACCACAGACCCTGGGTGGCCCTGACCTGGGCCCTCCTCCCAGATCAACTCCTTCATCTTTGTCCGCGTGGTCCACCTTCTCATCACCAAGCTTCAGGCCCGCCAGATGCACTACGCTGACTACAAGTTCCGGTGGGTGTGGGCAGTGGCCGGGGCGCACAGAGCTGCAGACGCCAGAGAGGGGGCACCAAGGCCCTGTGGGCTGACCTGGCTCTGGACAGCAGGCCAGGCACTCAAGGTCCACTCCTGCAGGCTGGCCAGATCCACCCTGACCCTCATCCCCCTGCTGGGGGTCCACGAAGTGGTCTTCGCCTTTGTGACCGATGAGCAGGCTCAGGGGGCCCTGCGCTCTGCCAAGCTCTTCTTTGACCTCTTCCTCAGCTCCTTCCAGGTGAGCCCCACGCCCCACCCTCCCCCTGCTCAGAGACCCGGGACAGGTTCCTGACCGCCCCTTCCTTCCAGGGCCTGCTGGTGGCTGTCCTCTACTGCTTCCTCAGCAAAGAGGTAGGTGGGGGCTCGGCCAGGGAGTGGCACGGGTGCCAGTGCCCCCCATATGCCCTTCCCTTCCTCCTGTGTTTAACTGAGATGGTGGCCATGGCAGTGGGTGTCAGGACCCCAGAGTCCTCAGGGAGCACAAGCGTGGGGGTCTCCAGCCTCTGCAGGCCCTGGCTTTCCCTGTGGTGAGGGGGGGAGGGTGTGGGGGCCGAGGCTCAGGGACACCAGGTGGGACCCCTCCCCCAGGTACAGGCAGAGCTGCTGCAGCGCTGGCGGCGCTGGCACGAGGGCAGAGCGCTGCAGGACCCGCGACGCAGCAGCAGCCCCTCGGCCCCAGCTAGGCCTTGCCGTGGCCCCTCCTGCGAGAAGCTTCGACTTGTGAAGGGTGGCAGCAGCAATGGGGCTGGCCAGGACCCCTCTGCAGAGACCTCCTTAGCCTGTGGCCTCCCTGAGTTGGCTGAGAGCCCCTTCTGAATCTCTGCTGGACTCAGGCACCAGACAGGGCATCACCGAACACCCCAGGACTGGACACCTGGCTGAGGCCAGAGGGGCAGGACAGCTGGACAGTGGCTGCCATTGTCCCTGTCCCCCCTGCTGTCCCTGGGGCACAAGCCCAGTGGTGGGAAGTTGTGCATGAACTGCAGGCATGCCTGCCTGTTGGTCTGTCCTGTGCGTGTGGAAAGGTGTGTCCTCCAATAAAGAGCTGAGTAGTGGCTGGGTGGATCGCCAGGGCTCAGCTGGGAAGGCCCGAGTGCGTGTGGGCAGGGTGGATGGGCGCAGGCTGGTGCACTCCCTGGAGGGGCCTCTCTGATCCCTGTTCTACGGGGAGCTGGAAGGGTCCCCAGGGTGGCTAGCAGTGCCTGTCCTCCCATGCTGGATCAGGTCAGGGGCCCCCCTGGAGGCTTTGGCCTCACTCCCCCAACAGGTCACCATTCACCAGCAAAGGGATATGATGGGGCAGTGGGGGCTGAGGGAGGCCACAGGCACACAGCCTCACATGAACACCGAGTTTACTCAGAGGGTGTCTTCCAAAAGCCTCTACCTGGAGACAGAAGGACCACGGACACTGGGCTCAGTCCTGCTCTTCCTGGAGCCCAACCTCTGCTCCTGAGCTTTAGCTACTTGGTGCGTCCTGGGCCACACAGTGTCTGCAGTGGAGAGAAATAGCTTCCCAATCACTGTGGGTCCAGGTGGAGGTAGCAGTAGGGTCTGCCCAACCTCTGCACAGCCCCTGTCACCTAGCAGATGCTCTGCCCACAACAGTCCAGGCCCATCCTGGGGTGGGTGGGCACACTCCCTGCCAGGTGGAGGTGGGGTGACACCAGCTAGAAAAGAGCTGCCCCAGGACTGGATGCAGGAAAGGCCTGGAAGTGCTTTGGGGTGGGAGGTCCAGATCAGGGGTGCACCCTGAGTCCAAGCTGAGGCACGGTGCAGAATGGTAAGTTTGCACCCATGAGTTTAGATGTGCCATCCAGGACCACGTTGCTGGGCAGAAGCAAGTCCAGAGTGGTAGCCCGTGAGGGGACTGGTCAGCCTCCGGGGTGGCCTACAGTGGGTACCATGATGCCTGGTGGTATGCATGCATGGGGTGGAGAAGGAGCCAGACAGGTGTCCCTGTTCCAAGGAGCTGGTGGAAGGTGGCCACTGGGCCCTGGGGGAGGAGTGCCACAGCCGCTGGAGCACCGGCTGGAGCCACTCAGGCAGAGCTGGGCTAATTGGAGCAGATGAAAGGACATGAGGCCTCTCAGGAAAGGTAAATAGAATGACCCGCCAGGCGGGGCCCTGCCAGGGAGGCCCTCTCCCCGCACCCTGCCTGCAGGCCTGAGGCCGGAGGGAAGTCAGAGGGCACAGACAGAGGCTGGTTTAGAAGTAGCTGTATCTGCTGGAGGCTTGAGGCACCTGACCTGGGGCTTTGGCCAGCTCTCATGCCAGGTGCCCAGGCCTGCGTCCTGACTCTCTGTGGAGCCCTAGTTGCCTATATGGGCACAAAGCCACACCAAGTTAGCACAGGAGGGGCAAATTCTCCTTCACGGCAGCTGAGCTCAGGGTTGGGGACTGCCTTGGGGGTAAGTTGCTCTCCTGGGGCCTCCTGACAGCCCTCCCTACCCCAAGTCCCTCCCCTTGTCCTCCTTCAACCCTGCCCCATCCCCATCCCCAAGGGAACTGGACGGAGCAGGCTGCTGGAGTCAAGGGTGGAGGTGGGGCCTGGCCAGGGCTGGACTCATCAACCAATAAACACTGGTCCTGATGGGCAGTCCTGTAGATGGGCAGTGGTGGGACCCTCTCTCCAACACAGCCAGGTGCCCACAGAGAAGAGGCCCCGCCCCTCTCATCTCTCAGTGCCCCCTGCCTCTCCTGCCCTGCTGCCCACTCCCTTCCTGCAGGGAGTCTGAAGGAGTGTGCCGCAGAGGGAGCTCCCAGGCTGCCCTGTGTGGGGCCAGGCAGCAGAAGCCCGCTCCCAGAGGGATGTGTGTGAGCGAGTCGTGTGTCCTGTGACCCCCTGGAATGGGCACTGCTGAGGAAGGGTGGACCTCAGCAGTCAGGATGGAACCTGGGGAGGGCACCTCCAGCCTGGCAGGAGGCCTGGGGGGACCTCTCGAGGACATGGAAGTGACTGAGCACACTCAGGGGAGAATTAAATGACAGGGCAGAGGTCAGAACTTATTAGGAACTCCAGGAAAACAGAGTTGGGCAGAAAATAGAAAACAAGTCTCATCTGCCCTACAGCTCAGTGCTGAGTACAAACAGGCCTAACCGAAGCACTGATGTAACTGAAGTTACGGGAAAGAGCTACATAGGGAAAGTGGAGGACAGCAAAAGCTCACGTGTGGCCACATGTTCCTAGGGAGGGGGGACTGTAGCTCGGCCACAGAGCTTTGTTTGGGCCAGGCATTGGTGCCGCAGCCAGAACCACAAAAATAAGTAAGTAAGCTTAGAAGAGAAAGAGGCAGGGGCTGTGGCTCAGGGGTTGAGCACTTGCCTAGCACCTGTGGGGCACTGAGTTCAATCCTCAGCAACACCTAAAAATAAAAAAAAGGTGTTGTGTCCACCGGAAACTGAAAAATAAATATTAAAAAATTCTCTCTTTTCTACCTTTAAAAAAATAAAAATAAAGGTATTGTGTTCATGTAAATTAAGGGGGCAGGGAGCAGGAAGCCCAGCCAGGTGCAGTGGCGCACGCCTGTGATCCCAGCAGCTCTGGAGCCTGAAGCAGGAGGTCACAGGTTTTGAGGCCAGCCTGGGCGACTCAGTGAGGCCCTGTCTCGAAATTGAAAAAATAAATTTAAAAGGGCTGGAAATGTAACTCAGTCATAGAGCACCCCTGAGTTCAATCCCTGGTCCCCCCCCAAAAATAAAAAATTAACAAAATAAGTGCTTAAAGGGATAAACACTTGAGGGGTGGGGGTGGCTCAGTGGTGGAGCCCCAGTACTTTAAAATAAACAAAAACAAACAACAAAAAAGCCCCACAACTAAAATTCCCTTGAAGGTCACTGTTTCCTGATGTGTAAATGAGGGTAGTAAAACTTCCCCACGTAGTGGCCAACGAAGAGTGCTGTGTGGGTTCCTGCGCAACCTGCACAGGTGACCCGGGACGGACCCTAACTCACAAGGATGCTCACCTCATCTCCCCCAGCCGTCCCCCTGAGCCACTAGGCTGGGCGGGAGTAGTCACAGGCACCTCGCAGTAGGGAGCTGAGGCAGGGGGCTGGTCTGGCGGGAGGCCCACGGGCCCTAAGGGACGGAGCTGTGAGGTGGAGAGCAGGGGTGAGCCTGCCCCAGAGCTGCTGTAGCTCCCTGGACCACGCCTGCGCTCTCGGGCCACTGTGGCTACAGGAACACTGGCCGCATGAGGTGGACTTGGCTCTGCAGTGGTCCCTGGCAGCCTTAGGTGGAAGGCTGGTGGGCCTGCTGCGGGGCTGGGTGGACCCCAGTGGACACATCTTGGCAGGCCTTCCAGGCAGGCTCTTTCTCCCCTTCCCTGCTCACCCCTGGCCTAGGCCACAACAGTTTCAACCCAGGACTGTCACCGTGCACTGGGCTCTGCTGCAGGAGGGTGTGTGGCAAGCCCTCCTTCCAACGCCCAGGTGTTCTTGTAGACCATGCCCAGGACCTCTAGCTGGCAGAGTGCCAGGGAAGACCTTAAGGTGTGCAAGGGGACACAGACGGGCAGGCTCACATGGCTGGGTCATGCATGCCCCAAGGAACCCTGGGTGTGGCCAGATCCCAGGGCAGGCCCCAGAAGGCTGGAAGCCCAAGTCAGCACTCTCTCCCTCAGGCTGTCTCCAGCTCATGTCGGGCACTAACTGCCCTGCGACCATTCAAGGAGGGGCCTTCAGATCACCACAGCTCAAACTCACTTTGCACCTGGGGAACCTGAGGCTAATCATGGCCACAGGCACTAGATTCTCACCTGAAGAAGAGTGGGTGGAACTCGTTGCAAGGCACTGAGGTAGGCACTAACCAAAGAACCTGAGGCCGGAGACTTGGCAACTGGCTCAAGGACTCCTCTGCCTCTGGGAAGCCCCCAGCAGGCCTCATGTGCAGGTGGGTCTCGCACCTTTGCTGGCCCTGGCAAACACAAGGGGTGGAAAGCACACCTGTTGGGGCCTTGCTTGCCCTGTGCACTGCCTTGACCTGGGTGGTCTAGGGTGCTCGGAGACACTGGTTGGTACAGGGTGTGGAGATGTGCTCCTACGCAACCCGAGCACGCCATGTGCCATCCTCTCCAGTAGCAAGCTTGGGTGACCCCACCTTGGGACACTCAAAGCCTCTATGGAAGGCCTTGCAGAACCCCAGGGCCTAACAAGGCCACATGTTCCAGGGGTGGCTTGGCACCTGGCTCCAGTGAGTGCCACTGGCACCAAGGTGAAGTTGATCCTCATAGGCACTGTCCTCTCCCATGGAGACTTGCCCAGCCCACCCCCAGAAGCCCATGGGGTCACTCAAGCCTTGGAATACCCTTCTGGGAAAGGGTGTTCCTGAAATAAATTTCCGTTTGGCTCTGTCTCAGGGGCAGAAGCGTTCCAGGGCTGTTTCCATGTCTGAAGGTCAAGTGCAACTGGGGCTCTTGGGGGCCCAGCAGCATGCTTCCACGTGGACACTGGGGAAGCCAACTGCCTGTCAGTAGGCCAGGCCATAGAAGGTGGGTCCAGGGCAGCAGATGGTTGCCCACTTGCCCCAGGGTCCTACCCCCAGAGAGAATGGCCTCAGGAGAGCCTCTAGTCTGGACAAGAGCTGACTGTTCAGAGCAGCTCATCTCTCCCCTCCTGGACACCCTCAGACCCCTGCCCTGTTCCCTGACTCACGCTGAGAAGTGCTAGGCAGAGCCTCTACTGTGGCTGGAGTCCCCTGTCCAGGTGTGTGGGCTGCAGGGCAGAGGACTGACAGATGGCCAAGAGGCCACTCCCAGTGCCACCCATGTTTATTCACAGACCCCCTGGCTCCAGGGCCACACAGACACTTGGCTTCCAGAGGGTACATGAAAAAAAGGGGCCCTGGTGACCCTCCCACACACTCCAGAGAGCCAGGACAGGCCCAACAGCACCATTTCAGGTCAGCCTTGGCACCCCTGGCCCAAGGGTGCCTCTGTGGCCACTGGGCTTAGGCACCAGGCCGGGTCTGGTTGCTGGGGACCCCTTTAGGGAGGTCAGTACTGTCTCAGGCCGAAACCTGGTGCCATCCTGAAGCTGAGGCAGGGAAAGGGAGGCTGGACAGTGGGGGCAGGGTGGGGGAGGCTCCCCAAGTGTCCAGGCCAGAGGACCAGCAGAGGTCTGTGGGGGACCCAAGTTGGGTGCAGGTGCAGCTGTGCTTGTCCCACTTCCTGGTCATCTCAAGGACAAAACCAGCCAGTCCCACCAACCTGGGAAACAGGCCCCCTTTTCTCCTTCCTGATCCCGCAGTGCACAGGAACAGAAGGGAGGGGCGGCAGCAGGTGAGAAGGGACTGGGGTCAGGGCCTCTGGAGGGGGCAGGCAGGGCCAGACCCCCCTCCAGGTGACAGGGGCAGCTTGAGATCCCCAGAGAGGACAGGAGGGGCGCAGAGAGAAGTGGCCTCAGCCATCAACTCTGCTGACCCTAGGGCTTGCAGCCCACTGGAGCACAGCCCCTCCCTCCTCCTGGGAAGGCCTGCAGGACAGGAGGAAGCCAACATCAAGTGCACCCTCATCTTCCAGCGGCCAGGGGAGGGCGCTGGCACTCTAGGACTTCTTGGCATCCTGCGTGTTCCGGCGTTTCAGGTCACTCAGGTCAATCGGCTTGAAGGCTGCCGGGAAAGGTGTGGTCAGTGCTGGCACAGGCCCCTGGCCACCCCCACCTCTGGAAGCCCCTGGAGCACGTTGGTAGTGTGGGCAGGAAGCAGGTGGTTGTCCTGTGCCCCCCATGGCCCCACTCACTCTTCAGGCTGGGGTTGGGAACCTTCTCCACGTACTCCTCCACCAGGCCCCGCTCGCCACCTGATAGCTGGCTGCGCAGGTCTCGCTCCACACCCTGCCAGGCTGCCACAGGCGAGGGCAGTGGGGTCAGTGTCAGGCAGAGGCCAGCCAGGAGACACCCCTCTCCCTCTGCCAGCTGAAGGTACCTTCCAGCACCCAGCACTCCCCACCATGGGCCTGGACTCTCAGAGATGACCCATCTGACCCAGCTTGGCTTCCCAGGATTGCTTGGCCTTGGCTCAGCCCTCCTTCCACATCCTCCACCCACCCCGACTCTGGGTCAGCAACTGCTGGGGGCACCCATCTTCCACACCTCCCTCCTCTCCCTAGCACCCCCAGTGCCGAGGACAGGCTGCCAAGGACAGGCTGCAGAGGCCATCTCCTCTGGGGTAATGCCTACTCCCTCACCCTCCTCTAGGGCTTTTAAGTGTCCCCTGTCACTCAATCTGCCATTCCCTCCCCCCAGATTTGGAAGGACTGATGGGGCACCAACACCCAGAGTGGTGACGTGGAGGCAGGAAAGGGCCCAAGGGAGCTCCTGGGCACTGGGGCAGAGCAGGGAGGCTGACCATTCCTAGGAGGAGGAGCCCCTGCGCAGGCATACCCACCTTCATAAATAAAGCGCACATTCTCCTCGTGGGCGGGGGTGAAGATCTCACTGCTGTTGGTGGGCGAGCGCGGGCTGCTATTTCTTTTGCCGTTGTAGACGACTCTGGAGACGGGGGAACTAGGAGAGGACAGAGCATGAGGCTGGGTGCAGGGCAGAGCAGGCCCACTCTCACCCCGGGTGAGGGCCATCATGCTGCCCAGAACACACCTGGTCATAGCTGGTCCTCTGGTCCTGGTGCTCTGCTGCAGGATCCCCTCAGCCTCTGAAACAGAAGCCCCAGAACACAGGAGTGGGACAGAGCATTACCCCTCCAGCAGAGGGGCAAGGTGCAGGCATGTCCACTGCCTCCTTCTAAGCTGTGGTCAAACTATGTGGACCTGTCACCATCCAGGGGACACAACAGAATAGGGCCCAGCCCTGGGTGGCCAGTGGGCTCCAAGCAATCCTGGGCAGCCTAAGGCTGGGGCAGGGTCAGCTGGAGGAGGTTAGGGGTACCAGGTTAGGTCAGACACATGCAGGTCAGACACATGCAGGACGCAGAGAGTGAGATGGCCTGGTGCTCGGCCCCATCAGTAGGCAGGGGCCTCTCTTAGCGCCAGGTTGAGTGCCCCCTACTGGCTGCACAATGGGGATGAGGAGCCCGCACACACCAGAGGCCCCAAGGCTGCCTGGTCCCCTCAGGCTGGGCTGTGAGCAGGAACAGACCTATCAAGACGGGGGCAGTGGGGAGCTGCCAGGCCTGACCAGGGACCAAGACTGAGGGGGGTACTGCCAGTTTAGTCTCAGCTCAGGGGATTTTCACAGCTTGATTCTATTTTGGGGGTGGCCAGCTGTGGACATATGGTCCACACAGGATGCAACCCATGTGCTAGGGACAAGGCAGCCCCAGAAGGGGGCCTGTAGTATAGAACCCTACCCGCCCATCCCCAGGGTGAGGGGCTCCACGCAGCCCAGAGCACACAGCTGCAGCCCCTCATGAAGGGCAGGAGATTGACATTCTGGGCTCTCCCGCCCTAGCTGCCAAGCGGTCATATAATGATGCATCGACTGAACGCGGCACAAGTGAACATAGCCCACCACCAAAACAAGAACAAAAAGGGTACAGTTAGCTGAGGGGGCCCAGGACCCTGTGCGCCCCCAACGTGCTCATGCTTTCTTGCACTCCAGGGGCTCTCTGCCCATGGTCCTCCAAGGCTACCAGCCTGGTAACGCCAGAGCACAGAGAAAGCCCTGTGGGCCTGATGAGGCAGTAGGACCAGGTGGACAGCCTCAGAGAAGGGAGGCACTCAGCACCCCGCCTCAGCTCCCAGGGCCCAGAAGGCCTGCTGTCCCACGCCGACTGCTGTGTCCAGGGACTCCTACCTCCGAGCCTACCCTCCTCTAGTGTCTCCCTTCCCAGTGAAGCCTCAGGCTCGGTGGCCACAGCCTCCAGTGGCTGCCTGGCTTTCACAAATGCCATGCCCTCAACCTGGGTCCCCCTGCTGGCACCAGCCTGGCTGGCAATGATGTGTGTGTTTGGCCAAGTAAGGACACCTGAGCATGTTTACTGGCCAGGCCTGAGGGAAGCATAACACCAGATGAGCAGGGTCCTGAAGACGCAGACAGGCAGGGGGCTGAGCCTGGGACCACAGCAGGGGAATGGGGGGGGGGGGAATGGCTCAGGCAGCAGAAGTGCCAGAAAGCACACACACAAAAATCCCTCCAGGCTTCAGAGAGCTATCAGGTTACAGCCCGTTGCTCTGCAGCCTAAGCAGTGAGTGGTGGTCTTGTCCAGGCAGACCAAGGGACAGGGACGGGTGGAAGGAGAGGCTGTCAGTGAGCAGCCAGGGAGAAGGCTGTCTCCAGAGCCCATTCAGCACAGCTCTCCCAGGCCTCCACACCACTGGGGCCACCACCAGGGGAGGGAGGAGGGGCAAGCTCTGCATCCCTCCCTGACTTTGCCTTCTCTCTTCCATAATCATTTCCTCAACACTGAGGCCCAACACCTCAGCCTACATGCAATTGTTCTTTATGTGCTGCCAAAGGTTGAACCTAGGCCTCCCACATGCGAGTGAAGCGTCCCACCACTAGCGACACCCCCAGCCTGCTGAATTTTAACTTCAACACAGGTTCCCGCAGAGTTGCTGAGGCTGGCCTTGAACTTGAAATCCTGCCTCAGCCTCCCGAGTAGCTGGGATTCAGGCATGAATCATGCATGGCAATTCTAAGATACCTTTCCCTCATGACTCTGAAATTGGGTGGTATCTAACAATCGCTAAGATGTCAAAGTTTGGCAGTTCTTTTTTTTTTTTCTCTCTACAGACCATGAAACAAGAGGAAGCTCATCAAGCAGTGTCTCAGACCTGAGAACTCCAGAGTCCCTCCACCAACAGACTTCCTCCATTCATTATCCCCACCTTGCAGACACTCAGTCCAGCCCTGCTTCATCGGCCTCCCAGAGCTGGGGACATTCTGGACACCTTCCGTGTCACTAACCAGAGAGATGCCAATGGCCTCTTCTGCCATCAAGCCCAAGGCCCAGGTGTTTCATGTTCTCTCAGGTGTCACCTACTGCTACACCCCCACCCCAATCCAAATGCAGTCTTTGCCACAGAACTGCCTGCCACTTGCCACCCCTCAGAGCAAGTGACCTTCCAGTCTACGTGCTGTGCAGGACTCAACTGCTTGTAGTCTTGATTGTGCAGCCCACAGGGCCAGAAATACCCTGGCCAGAGGTTGTCCATCCTCTGCCACCTCCAGGAAAGTCCCTCTTGGCCTCAGCATCCTCATCTGGAGTAACACATGAAGCCCCTGCCTCAAACAAGGTCTCCACAGCTCCTTAACCAACAGAACCACGGCAGGTCATCACTCACCATTTTGTCCAATTGGACACTTTTAAGAATGAAAGGGGATGCTGTTGATTACTAAGCAGGACACAAGACAGCTCTGAGCAGATCAGAAGATAGAGCCAGCCCACTGGTAATGACCACCACCCAGAGAAGTACCGGGTACTGAAGAGACTGCGTGGTCACAGCAGACACAAAGGTGCTTTGCACACACTGCTCTGGTACCTACAGCTGGGACAGCAAGAAGGCACCTGATGACCCCCATCCTGCCCAGGTCAGCAGCTGGGTGAGCCCAAATGCTGAGGCTGGCCCAACCCCCTGCAGCATGCCTCAACGCTTGCCGGCACCCCAAGGCGGGGTCCTGGCCTTCCGACAGGCCCGATGCCCAGGGCATCCCTCGGGCTCTGCTCGCTCTGGCCGTCCACCGCAGGCTGGGAGGGGCGTCGGCGGAAGCGGCCTGCTCCACGGGACCCAGAGCTTCAGAGGCGTCCTGGGCGAGGCAGCGGCGGAAANNCGGAGCCGGGAGTCGGGCCGAAGGGGCCTCGGGAGGCCCCGCCCGGCGAGGGTGCTGAGCGTCCGGCCCTGGACCCTAGGAATCAGGCCACCACCACAGGCTTGGGAATCACGTTTATTGAAAAAGTACAAAGTGTCACAATAAAAAATCCACCTAGAGGGCTGGGGACGCAGCTCAGTGATAGCGCACTTGCCTACCACGTGTGCGGATCTGGTTTGAGCCCCAGCACCACAAAAAAATTTCACCTGGTGATTAAGCCAAGCCAGAGACATGGGTGTAGGGGACAGGGGTCGCGCCTGAGGACAAGTCCTGGCCAGCCCAGTGGCAGCCCTGAGCCACAAATGAAGAATGCCCTGTTCCCTGGAACAGGGTGCAGGCCCCTTCTCCAGGAGGCAGGAGCCCTGGAGTGCAGCTCCAATTCAGTCCATCCTGGTTCCTTTGAAGAGCTCCACCAGGTCCTTGAAGTCCGGGTCAATGAGGTCGGAGGGCAGGTCACCATCGTCATTGGCTGCATCTCTGTCTGCCCCCAGAGAGATGAGGTACCTGGATGCAGAGGGCAGCCCTGGTTGAAGCATGCTTGTCCCCACCCCAGCATGCAGGCATAGAGCCCTGGGTCACCTGTTTGTTTTTCCACTCAGGGTGAGGAGTGTTCCAGCCAGACCAGGTCAGCGTGCAGGTTCTTCTGATGAGACTTTGCTTCCGGCTTATATAGTGTCTGCGGAGCTATATAAAGCTGCGTGGTCATGCCTGTGGACAAGAAGGCTGAAACCGAGCTGCCCCCTCCCTGCGCACCGGATCATGTTTGGTGGCTCATCTTTCAGCCCACCTGTCGTTGTGTCCGGCCAAAGGGGTCAGATCCTTCCTGGCCACCGCTCCCTGCCCCACAGCTGGACCTAGAAGGTGCTTTAACAGAGGGCAGGAGAAGGACAGGGCCCATGAAGAAGGCCTCAGATGCGGGCTCAAGGGCAAGGTAGGTGCCAAGGTTGTAAGGAGGCCCAAGCACCTGGGGATGAGTGGCCTCTGCCTCCTGGAGAGGGAGGGCCTCCCCACATCCGAGGAGCACTGGTCTGTCTGCTGTGGGGGAGTCCAGGCCTAGCCATCTCCACCTGTCACTTCCTCATCAGCTTCTGGTGCTGTGGTTTCCTGGGAGCCGCCTTGATGGCTCTGTCTGCATGGACCTGTTCCCCATGCTGGGCGCCCCAACACCAGGATCCTGCCTGCCCTGGGCAGCCCTCCCTCCCGCAATTTCCACTGCCTGCCATACCTTCTCTGGGTTCTGGAATGCTGCCAGAAACTGTTCACATTGAAGGTGGTGTCCAGTCTGTGTCCCTAGTGAAGGGACTACGTGGGGTGGTGTGACCCTCAGCCCAGCCCTCGCAGGCTGTCAGTACCTCGCGCTTTTTTTTTTTTTTTGGATGGCTGTGGTGGGCCTTGAACCTAGGGTGCTTTACCATTGAGCCTTTCTTTATTTTTTATTTTAAGACAAGATCTCACTAAGCTGCCAAGACTAGTCTTGAACTTTTGATCCTCCTGCCTCATCCTCCTGAGTTGTTGGGGTTACAGGCCTGTACCACTGCACCTGGCTAAATCTCCTTCTCACAGGGCCAGCAGCCATAATGGACTTATGGCCACCTTACTCCAGTGTGACCTCATCTTAACCAATTACAGGAACAGTGACCCTGTTTCTAGATAATTTCACATTCTAGCTGGGCATGGTGGCAAACGCCTGTCACCCTAGGGACTCAGGAGGCCAAGGCAGGAGGATGCAAGCTCAAGGTCAGTTTGGGCAACTTAGCAAGACCCTGACTCAAACCAACAAAAAAAACTATATCAAACCACAGTTGGGGATATAGCTTAGCGGCAGAGTTCTCCTGAGTTCAATCCTAAATACTGCCCCTCTCCCCCCAAAAAAGTCACATTCCAAGGTACTGGGGGATAGGACATGAGTCGGAGACGAAGCTCAACATCCCACTGGTGAGATGCTCCAGGTGGCCACTGGAGGCCTAAATAACAGGACCGAGACTGGCCAGCCCTGCAGGCAGGGAGGAGAGGCAGTGCTCCATCATTAGCTGGGCCCCAGCCAACAGAGTCCAGTCAACAGGTGTGTCGGACCCCCTCAAGGTGCAAAGCCTTGAGCCACAGGCTGCAGGCCACCCTGCCTGGCAGCGTCTCCCTGCCGCCGTGCCCGCTGGGCCTCACACAGGGCTGCATACTCTGCACCCCACACCCAGCCTGTCTAGGCCTGACCTGTGGGGACCCTGCTGGGTGGTGCCTGGGTGCTGCATTTTCAGGGACTCGGGGAGTGCTGGGCAGTCGTGACTCCTGGCCACCTGGGAAGAGTCAGTAGTTTCTTCTCCCTTGTTTACAGGAAGCCAGGAGACTAAACATTCTGCCCGGTGGCCAGCTGGCGGCAGCCTGCTGCGGACATTGCTTTTCTCTTGTTGGGCAAGGACCTGGGTTCCAACCCTAACAGAGAAAGAAAGGTGGGGGAGGGGAGAGAAAGCTAGGAGACGTGAGGTGAAAATGCCTCCGTCCAGCGCTGACCAGGGCCCCAGAATGGCCCTTTCCAGCAGGCTCTGGGCCTCAGGCTGGACAGGACTGAGCTGAATGGGTCAGATGAGCCTGTTTGGCAGCCCCAAGTCGGACCCCAAGTGGCTCATCCTGCAACCAGTGCCCTGAAGGCTTCTGTGTGGATCAGAGAAGGGACTGGTCCCCAAGGCCTCTCAGTCACCACAGGTTCCCTAGAGGAATGGATGTGCTTTTGTTGTAGTTGCTGGGAATCATGTGTCTGCATCCTGAGTCCCAGAGGCTGCCTGGAGCACCTCAGCAGGAGAGGACCCTCTGCTATCATGGGTGAAATGAAAAGCTTTGTCCCTAATTTGTCTCAGTTGGTATGAACTTGTGATAAAAGTGACCTGGTCTGCATGATTTTAAGTTTCAATTTTTTTCAAGGACAAATTAAAACATTTATGCAAAAAGGTTACCATCTGGGGCTGGGGATGTGGCTCAGGCGGTAGCGCGCTCGCCTGGCGTGCGTGTGGCCCGGGTTCGATTCTCAGCACCACATACAAACAAAGATGTTGTGTCCGCCGAAAACTAAAAAAAAAAAAAAAAAAAG
>NW_025999895.1:1015819-1026844 GCF_001458135.2 Marmota marmota marmota | reverse complement strand
CCTTTTTTTTTTTTTTTTTTTTTAATGTGGTGCTGGGAATCGAGCCCAGTGCCCCACAATCCCAGTCCGTCATCTTACCTCTTCTTGAGGTTTGATCCACCCAAATTCTTGTCTGATCACTGAGGTGAGGGCAGGGGATGAGATGGCCAGCATGTCCCTGGTGGCCAGGGCAGCTGCACAAAGGTCGAGTCAACATCGTGGCCCTGGTCCATGGGCAGATCAACACGCCCCTGCTTGGCCGCCTGCAGGTGCTCAGGCCCTGGGTAACCCCAAGCTGGGCCTGAGCTGTTTCTGCACTGTGACACTTCAACACAGAGGTCGTGACAACAGTGGCCCCTCAAAGCTGGCTGAATCTCTTTAGCCCAGCTCCTGTGACTTGAAGAAATACAGCAGAGGCCACAGCGGGTAGTAAAATTTCAACTTTATTTGGCCAATGTGTCCAATTCCAATATTGTGGTAGAAATGCCCGAAGAATGGTCAACATGTGATTCAGCCCCGGCATCCCCGGCTGTCTCCTGGCCTGGGAACCCAGGGCCTGGTTCTGCCTGTGTAGGCCTCAGCCATGCTGCAACAGAACCCGCAGTCAGCGTGGAGCGCCTGAGATAGGGTGGGAGCCCAGCTTGAGGAAGAACAGGTGAGCTGTTCAGGCCTGTCCTGGGCCCTGCAGCCGGCAACCACAGTGCCCTTGTCTAGATGTGAGGCATCCCTGACAGGATCCAGAGGTCTCCATTTAACCAAGAATTTTAAGAACCATGCTCAGTCGTGGCCACACTGGCACGACGTGCATGGAGAGTGACCATATCCAGTGGATCTGTCCCTCCCCACATAGGGCACAGGGGTCTTCAAGGAGGCTTGGCCAAGGTGGAGCAAATACCCTGATGTCGAAAAATGTCTAAAAGTCTCACAGATGGAGAGCACAAACCTCTCCAACAGGAAAGGGATTGCCAGTGTGAGATCCCAAACATTTTAGCGAGCACTCAGGACAAAAACCATGTACAAAAAAGTACATCACAATTTAAAAAAAGGGGCCCACCAGGATGGGCTGCCTGGAGATAATCCCTTTCCAAACATTGAAAAGCAAGGAGACAGGTTAGGTGCACACGCGTGTTAGAATGAGTCCCTGGGTTTCCGATGACACTCCCTGCTCAGGTGAGGGTCGGCGCCGAGGGCCTGGGCTGCGGGAGCGCGGCCCACCAGGTGTGGCTGGGGTGCCAGGTCTGGCTGCGGCGCTACAGTTCGTCTTTCACAGCTCTCTGGTCGTCATCCTCCTCCACGTCTGGCTCTTCAGCTTCTTCGAGGTCTAGGTCCTGGGGTGCGGGAGGGAGGGTGGTGAAAGGGCTGCAGGCAGTGCAGCACTTGGAGGTGGCCGCAGGCCTCCTGGCGGGGACATCCCAGTGGGGGAAAAAGTCCCAGCGCAGTGAGCACTGGGTGACTCAGCCCTTCGGTCCCTTGCTGTGTGGCCATTGGTGACACTTGATGGTGTCAGCAGCATGGTCCTGCTGTCCCCTTGATCCAGATCCACCCCCAGCAGCCACAGTGGCTCCCTCAGGACAGACCTGCTCCCACTCTCCACTTCACACTGACTATACCCTCCACGCCCTGCCTCAAATGCCACCAGAGTCACTAACTCCCACCCCCACCAGCCTCTCCTGACTTGCCCTCCACCTCCCCCAGAATAACTACCACCACCACCCCTGGCCACGAGCTCATGTGGACAAGACTGAGCTTCTGAGGACTAGCCCAAATCCACTGTCCAGCCTGGGGCCAGCAGGGTGCCTGCCCCACAGAGTAACTACGTGGTCACATCTGTTAAGCAATGGTGGGCTTTAGCCAGTGGTGGGACACTTGAGCCCAAGTCAGCAGGGATGTGAGGGCCCTGTGGCCTGCAGCTGAGACTTCCCAAGCAAGGTCTAGACTTCACAAGTGTCTTCAAAGTCACCCTGCAGGGTGCTGCGCCGGGGGCCTGGGAGGCACAGCTGTATCTCCCATGGGCTCCCCAGTCCCAAGTCAAAGTCTGAGTTCGCACCTCCCAAGTGGACCTAGGCCTGTGTCCCCAGAAGTCAGCCCAGGGTCCACATGACCACACTCACATCATCATCTCCTGCCCCATCCTGACCACCGCTCTCCAAGAACTTCTTAAAACCCTCCAGGGTCCGCTCCCCATTGTAGTCAATGACCTGTGGAAGACAAGGGCCAGGGACATGGAGCCAGCCCTAGGCCTCCCAGACCCCAAGGGGCAGCAGCTTCCCCTTGGTGCAGAAAGGGGGGTTCTTAAAGAGGGGTCCCTGGAGGCCTCTCCTGCCCCACTCCTTCCTGGCCCCCAGCTCTTCGTGGACAGAGAGGCCGCAAAATGGTGTGGGGACAGGACTCTCCCAGCCCCACGGCTGTCCCCACGGCTGTCGCACCGTTCTGTCTGCACGTGCAGGGAAGAACTTCAGCGTGGGAAAGCTGTGCACCCGGACAGCCTCCACCTCGTTGGCCGTGGAGTCCATCTTGGCGATGACGATGTTCTCGTGATCCTTGTACGTCTCACCCAGTTTGTCCCAAATGGGAGCTAGCTGCTTACAGTGACCACACCACGGGGCATCTGAAAAGAAGACTGGGCTGAGGGTCCACCCTGGACCAGGAGCCACCTGCAAATGCTGCCTCTGGCTCTGCACAGCCTGCGAGCTGCCTGAGCAACAGACCACCCAGGGCCCAGACACAGCACTCACAGAACTCCACAAAGACGTTCTTCTTCTCGTCAAAAGCCACCTCTTCAAAGTTCTTCCCAACCAGCACTTTGACCGGTTGCTTGTCCCAGTCTTCAGGAAGCTCCTGGCTCATCAGGTGGGGCTAGAGGGCAAACAGAGCAGGTCAGAGGCAGCGCTGCCCAGAGGTCCACAGCGCTCCCTGCCACACCCACCCCTGGCGTGGATGAGGCACACGCTGTCCTCCGAGGGCGCCAGAGTGAACAGTGCCAGGAGCCTGGTGAAAGGAGAGGAGCCGTCAAGGTCGGCCCAATGAGAGGACATGAGGTTACCCTCGCAGCCTTGAGGCCACCTCTGTGCGCGGCGGGACTGCAGTGCGAGGATGGCCAGGGCTGTGCGTGGGCTCTGGTGCCAGGATCTCCAGGCTTGGAAGGTGAAGCCTGAGACACCAGGGCCCAGGGTCCAGGAGCGGAGCACATTCCCCGAGGCCAGCCATGCGCCCAAGTGGGCCCGGCACCAACCTTGACCTTGCCCTCCAGGAAGCGGTGGCAGAACTCTGTGATCCCCTCTGCCGTCAGCTCGTCCGACTCCGGCTTGTACTTGGTCATCTCCTCCTCCAGGGTGATGAGCCGCACGGCTGGGCACTCCTCCTTCTTCAGGCCAAAGAACTCGAGGATGCGCTGGTTGTCGGCGTGGTCACTGTCGATGAAGATGAACAGGATCTTGGGGGAGAAAAGGCGCACTGAGACTGGCCCGCAGGCGGCCTCGAGCCGAAGGCCTGGCCTAGGGGACCCCATCACCCAGACCCCAAGGGGGAGCAACGAAGTCCAGAGGCCCTGACTACCCGGGAAAGCCACCCATCCCCAGGTGGCCCACCTTGCCCTTGAAGCCCCCGGCGGCTTTCTTGAAGTTGCTCAGTTTGCTGTCATAGTCAGACACACTCTTGGGCAGGAACAGCAGGATGTGAGTCTTGATTTCACCTCCAAAAATCTTTGGGGCTGTCTGTGTCACACATAGAATTGCTTCGTCTAAGCCACAAGATAATATTTGACAGAATACTCTGATGACAGTGACAAATGTGCCTCCTGCATGTCCAGGGAGCCCACCTGCACCATCTGACTCCCGCTAGAGCCTGAGGGAGAGACACACCTGCTCAGTGAACTCAATGACCAGGGGCAGCTGGTTGTGCTTGATGAAGTCCAGCAGGTTCTCTTTGGTGATCTCCCCTTCAAAGTTGTTCCGGCCCTCATCAAACTGCGGACAGAAGGGGGATTGTGAGCCAGCCGGCCACAGGCTCCTGGGCTCAGCCAGGCAGCGACCGAGAACACAGCCATGAGGGCAGAACACGCTTGCTCCCCGACAGCCTGGACCAGCTTCAGCCACTACACCATGGCCACCAGCAAGTCCTGGTTTGTCCAGAACTCAGGTGTGACACCTCCAGGTCCTCTAGCTGCCCCCCAAAAGGGCATGTGTGGCAGGACAGTCACAGGAATGACTAGATCCTGTCCCTGTAGGCCAGACAAGGAGGCTGCTGTTCTGCAAAGCCGAGCCAGCCAAGACAGGCTGAGAAGTCACTGCAGGACCCCGTGCGAGAGGCTCCACCAAGGCCCACAGGCTGAGATCCTCTAGCAGTCGAGTATGAGGGAGTCCCTCAGGCTCCTCAACTCCAGCTTCCAGGACAGCACTCACAGAGCCTGGCCCTGAGCAGATCCAGTGTCAAAGGCACCTCCATAACCACATGTTGCTGCTCCCTGTGCAGGGCGGAGGGGGCTTACCATTATGTTTTGTATTTGAGACAGAGTCTTGCTGGGTTGCCTGGGCTGGCCTCAACTCTTGCGCCCACCTTAACCTCCCACTGGAAGACAGGCCTGCACCACAGGCCTGGCTTATTGCTGAACGGTTCTGTTCCAGGTTGGGTGGTCTGAGGATGTGGAGGGCTGACAGCACTCAGCTTTTCTTACTGGCCACTTCCCATTCCTGTGGTAGGTTACGTCCAGGGGAGGCCTGTGCCAGCCAGACCCTCCAACTCAACCCTGGAAAGGTGCTAAACCCAGGTCACCTCCACATTGTGGGCCACTCACCACCAGAGCCTGCGGGTCAGAGGCTTCCAGGCATGCTCTATGTCCCCCAAATCAGCAAATGTGGAGAGGATGATGGGGTGGAAAGGCAAGGCCAAGAAGCCCTTTGAGGGGGTTGTTGGCCCAGGTCCACAAGAACTGGTGGGCTTGGCCTGCTCTCCTCACCTACAATGCTGAGCCACAGGGCACTCTGACCTGCAGAATGAGGCTTCTGCTCCCACCAGAGCACCAGCTGTCACCCGCACAGGCTCATGCTGAGACCTCAGAGCACAGCTGAGCATCTGTGCCAGGCTGCAAATCCTCCTGGTAATGTGGCCACTTAACGTGGTCACTGTCCACTTTCTTCTTATTTTTGGGGTACTGAAGATTGAGCCCAGCGGCACACTGAGTCACATTCCCAGCTCTTTAATATTTTGAAACAAGAGTCTTGACACGTTGCCCAGGCAGGCCTTGAACTTGTGCTCCTCCTGCCTTGTGCTCTGGAGTGACTGGATTATAGGTGTGCGACACCATGTCCAGCCCATTTTTTACCGTCTGCTCTGGTTCAGCTGGGGGGTGGCTGCGAGAGGCCTGCCCAGGAGCCTCCAGTGAAGACCTCTGTGCCCCCACTTACACCTCTGGCTGTGGACACCAGTCCTGTCAGGTCACAGTGACAAGGTCTCACTAAAAGGCAGATGCTGCAGGCTGCTGGAGAGGCCCCTGGCCCCACCCTCACTCCTAAATCCCCAAGACAAAAAAAGTAAACAAAATAACAAACAGGGCCACCAGTCCTAGCCAGGATTCTCCAACTCAGCTCTCCCCGTCTTCCTCAGGGAAGACAGAAAAGCAGGCGCAGCTGGCTGCCTCAGAGTCTGGCCTGCTAGAAGGGAGGCCTCTGGCTCCACAGGCCAGGCCTAGGACAGTTCCCCAGGCAGAGAGCAAGACCCAGTTCACTTGGCCAAAGTGGGTTTAGCAGCCTGCAGAGGAGGAACAAAGGCAAAAATAAATAAATAAGTAAATAAATAAACCAGACATAAGCGGTGGGTGTGGGCAGTGCAATAGCCAGAAACCCGAGATGAACTCTAGCACCACGTCCTCTGTCCAACCTCAGACGTGTCCCCTGTTGACCCCCTCGGCAGGACTCCCAGGAAGCAAGTCTTCGGCTCTGTGCAAGGAAAACTGCCACCCACTAGCCAGCACCAGATCCAAGGGTATGCCCAGCCTAGTGGAGAGCAGACAGCTGAGTACTAAAGAATCACAGGCATGGTGGCACACACCTGTAATCCTAGCAACTTGGGAGGCTGAGGCAGGAGGATCACAAATGTGAGGCCAGCCTCAACAACTCAGCAAGGCTGTCTCAAAAAGGACTGGGGAATATAGCTCAGTGGTCAAGTGGCCTAGGTTTGATTATAAACCAAAAAACAAACAAAAACAAACCAAAAAACCCCCAATAAAAAATTAACTATACACCAACAGCCTGAATAGGGGGCCTCAATGTACTTCATTCTTCAAAGGCAAGAATAAGCAACTGTCATCCTAGCCTACAAGGATATGTGATGGCCACCGCCATCCATCCAGGGTTAACATGGCTACTCAGACACAGCGCCAGGGGCAGATTGGTGGATGGAGCTGAAAGTGGAATCCGCAGGTTCCTATAGGCCTCAGAGAAACTGTCCCTCAACCTCCAACTCAGGACATCGGCGACTTTCTCTCGCAGTGTTTGCACTCTGCACTCTCCCGTTCTAGTTGAGTGTCAAAGAGTCACTATGTGTCTGTGACACAGCAGCTCTACCCCCTGGTTTCTACTGAGTACAGCATGTCAGTTGGCTGGGGTTCTTTTGAGGAAGGAGTTAGCAAAATGGCTAAATGCCAAGAGCAAGGACACCCCACCCCCTAGCTGCAGCTGCTAGGAGGGGCCCTCCTCCTCCCCACCCCAGTCTGGAGATGCAAGGTGTTCAGCCCGAGCCTGAGAACTGTTTCATAGGTGAACTGCATAAACACAAGGTCAGCACAGAGCCAGGCAGCCTCTCCCCACAACATTGCATCCTTCCTAAACAGTCGACTGTCTGCAGGCTTCCTCCTGCTGGGAGCAGAACAGGACAGCACTCCAAGATCCTTCCCCAACCCAGGACACCCACCTACTCTGCTCCTGTGGTCTCCTTCTCATACAGCTTCCTCTCCCTCTTCCCTGTGCACTCTGCCACCTGGATGGCATTAACCCCGGAGCACACACACCTAGGTACAGCTGTGCTCCAAGCAAACCCACAGGCAACAACGGGCAACGAGGAGCCTGCTGCATCCCTGTAATAGGCAGACTCGGTTCAAGGACACTTGGCTTACAAAGAGAAAGGACAGAGTCAGAATCAGCAGTTTCCAAGGTGGGAGGCCCAGGAACTGCAGCTTTGCCTGTCCAGTGGGAACATACCCAGGGAGTTCACACCAGTTTCCATCTAGTGTGAGGACCTGAAGTAGACAGCAGTGATGGTGGCACGGCATTGTGATCACCATTAATGTCACCAAATTGGCCATTTAACTATGCTGGGCATGGTTAATGCTGGGTATGATGGAGGCTGAGACAGGAGGATCCCAAGTTTGAGGCCAGTTTCAGTGACCGATCAAGGCCTAAGCAATATAGCAAGACCCTGTCTCAAAATTAAAAAAACAAACAAACAAAAAACAAAACAAAACAAAACAAAAAACGGTGGGATGTGGCTCATTGGTTAAGAGCACCCTGGGTTCAATCCCTGCTACCACCCCCCCCCCCCCCAAAGTAAAATAATCAACTTTGCCACAGTGGAAAAAAAAAAAAAGCTACCAGTAAAAAGCAACTCCCCTTGTGTCCTTTAGGAGGTCCAGAACATGGGAGGCTGGCCAAAGGCCTTGCACTCCAAAGACTCCAAAGTCCAAAGGCCACCGAGTGGCTCCTGTAGTCTGGCTCTGCCAATCTGTGACAGGACTCAGGATAGCCACAGGCCTCCAGCAGTAAGAAAAGCAACAGCACCCCCTGCAGAGCAACGCCTGCACTGCCCTGGGCCACTCACCTTCTTGAAGAGGACCACCCCATCTTTGCTGAGCTGGTATTTGGAGAACACATCACTGTTGGACGTAATCCCAAATGGTATGTCATCTATGGCCTCTGCAGCCAGCAAGAACTGCTTGGCCAAGTCTGACTCGACATCCTGTAACGGAAGGAAAACAAGAGGTGCTGCACGCCGACACCCAGGAGCCTGCCTGGCACAGCAGCAAAGCCGACACTGCAGTGTCCAAGCCATGGGGACCCCTCCTTCAAAAGTGACAGCAGATTACAAGTTCTGAAGCTCTACCTTAAAGAAGCCAATGACGGCCACCTCGCTGGATTCCACCAAGGACTCTGCAGCTGTACCATCGAGCAGCGTGGTGGCAGCAGGGCCCGTGCGCTTCTTCAGCCAGTTCACGATGTCATCGGCTTCTCTGCCAGCTGCACCCCAACAAAGGCAGGTTCCAGAGTCAGACAGGGTGCCCCTACCATGCCTGGCACCCTCTCACCTGAGCTCCACCCAGCAGGCTGAGGACACCTGACTGACCCCTAGAACAAGCTGTTCTCTCCACAGGTAGGTCTATACCCTGGCCACCCACTTCCTGAGAACACAGTTATGCTTAAAGAAGGGAAGAGTGTCATCCTTGGGAGGTAGGATTTCCTTTTCTAATTCCTTGCATTTTCTAAATTTTCTTGGACATTAAAATTGGTTAAACTCTGCTGGGTACAGTAGCACATACCTGTAATCCCATCAACTTGGGAGATGGAGGCAGGAGGACCATAAGTTCAAAGTCAGCCAAGGCAACTTGGTAAGACCATGTCCCCCCCTCCCGCAAAAAACAAAAACAAAAAACCCCAAGACGTGGGTGGGTTGGGGCTGGGGATATAGCTTAGTGATAAAGTGCCTCTGGGTTCAACAATCCCCAATAACTAAAATAAAAATATTAAAAAAAATTTTTTTTTTTCATTAAACTCACATACACTTTCTCCCCACAGTACTCTCATACCAAGGTGAGTCGTGGAGATATGGCGTTTTTTTTTTTTGGTGTGTGTGTGGGGGGCTGAGGATCAAATCTAGGACCTTGTGCGTGCGAGAAGCACTCTACCAACCGAGCTATATCCCCAGTCCTGAGATGTGGTTAGTTATGTTAACCTCCACGCCAGGTCTCCTTCCTTGAAAACAGGCTCAACTTGACTTTCTGACACTCCCTGGTGGGCCAGTTATTTCTAAGGCCAGCCTTACCCACTTCCCTGACTGGTAAGAACTAGAGAAAGAATATGTATCCGCATGCCATCCAGGAGGCCAGGAGGCCACACAGGTATAAGAAAGAGGCCTGCTCCTGCCAGATGGAGGCCAACAAACTGCTCTCCCCTCCTTTCCTGGGGTGTGACTACCTGGCAAAGTGCTGCTCCACCCAAGAATGACAAGGATTCTTCAGCCAAGTGCCTATAAAAAGCTGAGCTGGCAGTTACCAGTGGATTTAGGAGCAGGTGTCTCATCTACAAAACCTAAGTGTTGGTGGAGAACGATGGTAACTTTGGACAAGGCACCCCCTATTGCAAGATTAAACACACATTGAAAAGTGGGGACCAGGGGCTGGGGCTGAGGAATAGCGCACTTTCCTGGCATGTGTGAGGCACTGGGCTCGATTCTCAGCACCACATACATACAATAAAAAGGGCTGGGGCTCAGTGGTTAAGCACCCCAGGTTCAATGTCTGGTACCAAAAAAAATAGTGGGGTCTACTAGTGAGGCAACCAGAGTGGCTGATGCTGATTAGGATAAGACTGCTTGAAGGGTACTTCTGCTGACCCTGGGACGGGCAGCTTCAGGCTGCTCAGCACATGGGCCTGACAGACATTCTGCAGAACTGATCTGAGACCAGAAAGCGCTTCTTTGCCACCAGTTGTTGATTTGCCCCGGAGGTGGCAGGACAGTAGCTGAGGGCCTGCCTGGATGCTTGAGTGTGGTGGCTGTCACCCCTTTCTAGTCCATCTCCAGACAAGCTTTGCCAGCAGGCCCCCCAGAGGCCATCAGACATAGCATGCTCCACCTGAGAGGGTCTTCCAGGGAGAGAACTTCCTCACAGGACCCTCAGGTGTGGATCAGTTGCAAACACAGTCCCCCCCAGAGCCTCTGAAAACGGGCCCCCACCTCAGATACACTACTGGATGAGCTTTCAGTTAGGTCGCCTCCAAGGCCTGCACCGCGGTCACACCTGTGTACTCCTTGGGGGAGGCTGTGTCTCCGTTCTTGAAGAACTTGATTGTGGGGTATCCTCGGACGCCATACTGCTGGGCCAGGTCAGATTCTTCAGTGGCATCCACCTTTGCTAGTCGGATCTCAGAACCTTCTGCCTTCAGCTTTCCAGCTGCTTTGGCATACTCAGGGGCCAGTGCTTTGCAGTGGCCACACCAAGGGGCATCTGGAAAAGAAAGTGGGACACCGGAAAGCAGCCCTCGATCCCGTCCCACTACTTCTTCCCTTCATAAAAACCTTATCTGCACACCAAGATAAGGCCTCCTAACCCAGGAGGCTGAGCTGATAGCTGCTGCTCTTGGGCAACTTCAGGACAGAGGCCATCAACGATCGACACACCAACACCATCCCTGTTCTGCTCCGTCACCACCAGCACAGGAAGACACACCCTCTAGATTGGTAACTTCCTATAACCTGCAGGCCATCACGACCAATGTGTCCCTAGGATTTCCCTTTAAGAACCCAGGACAAGTCAAAGGTTTGATGGCCCAACCTCACACCAACCAAAAAATGCTTATGAGTATGTGACACACATCTGTGCGAGGTTCGCACCTCTCACATTCTCATCTAAAACCGTTCTTTATAGGTGGGGATAACACAATCTGCCAAGGAAGGGTAGCAGATGTGGTGGCATAAGGTTCCCAGCCCAGAGACAGTGGGAGCCCAAATACTTGTCAACAAGCAAAAGCCTCAGACGGACTGGCTACACGACAGGAAAGCCAGGGCAGGTTAAGGGTGGCGCGGGCAGGAGCTGGGCATTTCTGGGTCAGTCCAGCTGAGTAATCAGCAGAGCCGGACCCGGCTTGGAGCCCGGCTTGTGGGGTCTGCCACGGCTCACACAGGTCCGTCCAGCATCCCCCAGCTAACCGAGGGTTCCTGCCATGTGGACGTCGGACACAAAGACAGCTCCCTGGCTCTCCGCCGGGCAGCCACTCTCGAGGAGCCCGGGACGCGAACGCTTCCAATCCGGGCAGGAAGGATGCCCTCCGGGCGGCCGGGGGC
>NW_025999895.1:1006564-1013976 GCF_001458135.2 Marmota marmota marmota | reverse complement strand
GCCTGTGGCGCCTGCGGGGTCAGCGGGCGGTGGCGCGGTTCGGATCCGCTTCCGAGCATCCCCGCGTTCTCCGAGCGAGGGCTGGTCCGTGCCAGACCCGGAGGCCGGGCGGGCGGGACACAACCCCGTCGACGGTAGCGCGGTTTTGGCCGCCTGTCGAAGTGGCGTTTTCCTCTTTCCGCGGCTCCTGGGAACTTAAGTCGCACACGAGGCCCACGCCCGGTGTCTGTGGGGCTGCCCGCGTGGCCTCGGCCGCCGCCCCTTTGGTGCGCTCAGCAGCAAGGGGCAGCTCCCTGCGGAGATGCGCCCGGCCGAGCCCCGTCCCGATGGTCGGGAGGGTGAAGTACAGGAGGGTGTTCTTGTACTTCTGAGGCTTGGTGCGTGTGGGGACGTTTGTTGGAGGAACTGGGAATGGAACCCGGGGCCTCGCACATGCCAGGCAAATGCTCTACCACTGAGCTACACCCGCAGCCTTTTTGAGACGGGATTTGGCTAAATTGTCCAGGTTGAACTCGAACTTGTGGTCCTCCTGCCTCGGCCCTCCACTTAGCTGGAAGTACAGGCGTGGGCACCTTGCCCAGAGACTTGTTCTTTTTTGTTTGTTTGTTTTAATATTTATTTTTTAGTTTTTGGCGGACACAACATCTTTGTATGTGGCGCTGAGGATCGAACACGGGCTGCACGCATGCCAGGAGAGTGTGCTACCGCTTGAGCCACATCCCCAGCCCCCAGAGACTTGTTCTTGAGAGTGTGCATCTCACCTTTCCTGCGTGGCACTCCACTTGGAGTGTGAGTTCCTTGCCTTCAAGACCCAGTGCTACCTTCATGTAGCTCATACCTGAAACTGCTGCGACTCTGGAAGCCGAAAGCCATATTGCAAGATGGAGACCAGCATGGGTCTTTCCCAGGTTCCCAGGTGTGACATTTCAGGCCTGGCGGACTATGAACCAGTGTCGCGCCCCAGTTCAATAGGATTGACCAGGTGCTTTTCCACTGAATTGCAGCTCTTCATAATGCCACTGTGGGGTGATGACTGCTTCAGATCCGATGAACTGGTCTATTTTTGTGCTTGCCTTGACTTGTTTTACAAACCAAGATTTGGGGCCCAAGACAAAAGACTTGAGTTTAGATTTTCTAACTGTGGAGGTTAGTATTTTGTCCATTGATGGGAAGTGAAGGGATTTAGGGTACTGTTGTGGATTAGCTCGTGATGGTTTGAAGGCATCTTAGTTCCAGAACATAAACTATGAAGAAGAAATGTGCACACCTACATCACCAGAAACAAGCAGAGGCCACTGCAGGTGCACAGATCAGACAAGGATCAAAGTAGCTGTGGTAGAGTCTAAGGTGGGCTCTGGGCCTACAGTGGCTCGTGCCAAGGGCAGTTGAACATGCTTCAGTTTGGGGAACTGCCCAGCCAGAGTAGCAGAGAGCAGGGCTGCTGTTCTGTGGCCTAGGTGGCTGTGGCTAAGTTGATGTTCTGTGAAAATCAGGGCATCCAGCAGCACTCCCCCACAGGTGATCATGCTGCCATGGCTACCCTGGCAGCTAGCTCTTGCTGGTACCTTGTCCTTCCTGAATCAGCCTTCTTCAACTTAAGTAGGTACAGCAAAGTTGGTTCTTATGAGCCCCGCAGGAGGCCTGAGAGACCCCTGGGCACCCACAGTGCATTCTACTTCCCTGGATATAGGCCACCCTGTCTGAATACCTGTGGGCCTCAGCCCAGAGCAGAGGGCTGATGAGATGGGTCACTCATCCTGTGCTCAGGCCTTCAAGGAGTATGTCCTTGGGGTCGGCCTTCCCTGGGGGGCAGTGACTGGCCATCATAGGTGCTTCTGGACATCTTCCAGGGAGTGTCACACTCAGAGTATGTTACCTGTTAAACATGGTTTCCTGCTGAGTCAACATGTTTTGATTACTATTACCCTCTCTGGATACAGTGGTGCACAACTGTAATCCCAGGGACTTAGGAACCTGAAGTAGGTGATGGCAAGTTCCAGGCCAGCCTGGGCAATTTAGTGAGACCTGATCTCAAAATAATCAGAAGGGTTGTGAGGTAGCTCAGTGGTCAGTGCTCCTGGGCTTAATTCCCAGTACTGAGGGGAAAAAGCTACTTTCAACACCCCCTCCCTGGCGTGTGTGTGTATGTGTGTGTGTTAGTTACTGGTGAGTGAATTAAGGGCCTTGTATATGCTGGGCAAGCACTCTGCTACTAAGCTGAGTTACATTCCCAGCCTCAAATATACTTGCATGCACAAGGCCCTGTTTTTGATCCCCAGCTCTACCAAAAAAAAAAAAAAAAGCAAGCGTTCTTAGAACACAGCTTCCTTTAGCCTGCACCTGCTATCCTGCTAGATGTGTAAAGGGGTCACCAGCAAGTTCATGGGCACATAGAGGGCTACTGGCTGCAGGTTTTTGCTGTATTAGGCTTCTGTGCCCAATTCTGAGACAGGCGTGTGGGAGAGAGCAGGGCAGTGGTTGTAAATCAGTACCTGGCGATTGCTTGGTCACATCTAGATCCTGACCTCAGCTGGCACCAGTTATGGCCTCTTCACAGAAGAAGGGCCTGTCTGTGGATGCTGAGGAGGTGGAAGCTTGGGGATTTCTGGGGCCTGTGGATAAAGGGAGGTGAGAAGAGGGCATGGGTTGTGGACCTGGGAGGCCAGCCTTGGAGCAGCATCAAGCTGTACAACAGGTCAGGGTGGGACCAGGAGGATCAGGTTAGACTTGGGACTTGAGACACGTCATGCACCTTCTGCAAGTGCAACTTTGTTATCCTCCCCTAGGAGCTCGAGCAAAGTCTTGGCTGTTGGCCATGTGCCTGTACAACTTGGCACTCAGGGTCTGAGTTCACATGTCTAACAAGCTTGGAAAACCCCAGAGCAAAAAGATCAAGCCTCTTGGCCTGATGTGAGCCTCAGAAGTCCTTGCCCAATAAACAACTGCTGGCAATGAGATGGAACGTTTTAAGGAGCTGGAGAGGTGTGAGCCCCTGTGCCCAAGACTGCTGCCTAGGCACCCATTCCTTCTGAGCTGAGATGGTCAGCCTGGGTGAACCCTCAGGGCACTGCCTCACCCTGCCTGTCAATTCAGCTGGACCAGAACCCATTCTGAGACTGGGTAAGGTCTTTCCTGGTCTGGTTGGCCAACTCCTACAGTTCCCTGCTGTTGGTAGGCCATCCTGCTGAGGGCCAGCTCCAGGTCAGTTCTGGCTCTCACATGAACCTAGCAAGGATGACCAAGGTGGCTAGCAGCCTGAGGTGGGTCTCAGTGGGCATCTCCTGGACTAACTGGCAACAAGCTCCTGCCAAGGATCCCTGACTGCTCAGCACCAACACTTATATGGGTCCACGGAGGCAGGGTCAGATTGCTTTGTGGCAGCAGCTGCCTAAGCTAAGAATCCGCCTCTCTTGAGCAGCACAGACACAGAGGACAGGTTTCAAAGCTGGCATGAGGCCAAGGGGGAGTTTCTGGAGTGAATCCTGCCACTGGTGGTTGGTCTGCCCCTATCTGTCCAGGACAGGTGCATGGAATGAGATCACTGCAGGTGGGAAGCTCCCAATCTGCAGCCTGTTAACCTCCAGGGTATCCCAGCAGCTCTCCTGCTGTGTGGTGGTCCCCTCAATCCCACGTAGGCCATTGGCCCTTCCATCTCAGAGGACCCTGACTACAATGGGGGACTGACATCCTGCACCAGCCGCAGCCTCTCACCAACATCTGGCAGGCCCACACAGGGTCTCTCTGGGGTTCTTGTGTTCCCCTTCAGCAGAACTGAACATTTCCTGAGATGCCTGGGCTGTGCCATGTGAGCAACACATGGGGCCTCAGTGGATAATGGAGGGGAAGCTACCACTACGTTAGCAAAATGCACGGTGGGCTACCCACCACTCAGCTTTCTTAGAGGTTCTGGATTTATGGCACTTGGTGATATGATAGAAAGGGAATTCTGTGTTTCTCACTAGAGTTAGCTGTGTCCCCACAGGGTTGGGAGTGGTGGACCTCAACCCTGAACAAGGAATTGTGACCCGAGGGGCCTCTGCTTTACCTCCCTGCTAGGATCACAAAATTTCCGCAACCCCAAGCAGCAAATCCAGTCTCCTTCAAGGGTGTTTATTTCCCGGTCGGAAGAGAAGCAGGGCAGGCTCCTCTGCCTGTCGAAGCCTGGGCCTGGCAGACACCACACGGGGACAGGGAGGGGAGGCACAGGAGACAGCTCCCAACAGTTGTGTGCGCTTGGTCCCGCTTTTGTCCTGGCTGGGTCCAAGGAGGGCCTGCCCAGGATGGTGGCACTGAGAGCCGGGGCAGAGGCAGCAGGCAAGCCAGCCCAGAGGACGGCACAAATGGAGGCAATAAATACTGACAGGCCAGGCACAAGGTTCCAGGCCACAGGGCCCAGGTGGGACAAGTAAGGCTCTGCCGCTGGCTTTATCCCTCAAGGGCTCTGAGCAGTGCCTCCTGGGTCAGAGAAGGCAGAGGTGTGAGCATACCTGCCTCCCAGATGGGGCTGGAGGCATGGAGTTTGGCAATTTGGCCCTCCCCAAACTGCTGGCATCACCTCAAACCCTAGTCCAGAGAGGGGAAGGGGCTTCCTAGGCCCTGGCAGGCTGGGCAGCAGCACACCCCAGGCCTCCCTGGGTCACCAAGATCACAAACAGGGCAGGGACAGGGGAGACCACATGCTCATGCAGACAGGGGGAGTTAAGAGTTAGTGAAGGCCCCCCAATACACGTTCCACATGTTAAGGCATCATGGTTAGACGGTGACTGACAGCAATGGATGAAGTGGCCAGGGAGTGGTGGGGCAGAGGCCAGCTGGCAGGGGCTTGCACTATGTACCCCAGTTCAACTGGGCAGAGACAAAGTGGGCTGAGCACCTGGACAGTGCTCCACTCCCTAAAAGCCAGAATCTGGGGTAGGACAGGCAGAAAGAACCTGGCAAGACACAGAGGGGGCAGTGGCCTGGGCTGGATGCCCCCCCACCCCTGCACAGGCAGAAGCAGCAACATGACACTAGAGACCACAAGGGCCTGCAGGCGGGAGGGTGGGAGAGGGAGGGTTGAGGAGCTTCCTGTGGGCCAGGTGGGATGGTGGCAGGGAAGGGGCCCTGTCAGCACTTTGGTTTGGGATGGGGAGGGGAGTGGGGTGGGACACGTCCGTCTGTCCGTCTGCCCTGCCTGCCTCCTGGCAGGGGCTCAGTCCTTCCACTCCTTTTTAATGGTGAGATTCCACTCCCACGACAGATGGTCAGTCTTGTCGTCATCTGTAAAGCGGGACTTGATGTTGTAACTGCCCCGAGCCAGCATGCCCTTGGGTGCTTCCTCCATGGGCGTCAGGAACTCATACTCCTCTGCCCTGGGTCCATAGCTCCCCACCATGTAGTCAGTTTTGTCAACTGCAGAACACAAGAAAGGGTACGGTCACCAGTGCCAATGGCCCTCTGGGGAAGACCACAGCTGCCCGTTCTTACATGCCCCGCCAAGTCTTGGGGATTGATCCCAGAGGCACTGAGCTACACCCCCAGATCTTTTTAAAATATTCTGAGGCAGGGTCTTGCTGAGTTTCTGAGGCTGGCCTCAAACTTGTGATCCTCCTGCTCCTGCCTCCTGAGTTACCAAGATTACAGCTGAGCACCACCACACCTGGCCCCTTACTCACTCTTGACACCTTTCCTGTATGTGTGCTGGATGTACTTCATGCCTGACACGATCTCTCTGTTCACCTGTAGGAACCCAGGGCGAGGTCAGCCAGGTTCTCCAGCCATACTCCCCCAGTGCCTCCCCAAGTCCTGGCCTTACCCTGAAGGAAATTTTTATCCGATATTCCACACCCTCCTTCAGCACAAAGGACTGCTTCTTGAAACTCTCCAGATCACCTGTGTTGGGGAAGAGGCTCAGCTGACTGTCCAGCTCCCTCACTCCCACCCCCTCCCATCTCCTCCCCCCAACACAAAGCAAAACCTCCAGTAGCACCTCGCTGCACTTCCTGCATGCCCCACCAGAGGGCCCCTGTGCTACAGGAAATTATTTTTAGGGGCAGCAGCAGGGTGCCAGCCAGCCCCACCCAGGGACCTCAGTGTCCCCTTCCCCCTCTCACCTGTCAGGTCCAGCTCCAGGGGGCCTGGCGCAGTGCTACACACCAGGGTCAGGCGAGTCACGATGACGTTGGGGACGTTGGGGTCTGGGGAAAGACAGCAAGTTGGAGCCCCACTCCCACCCACTAGGTCTTTCTCCTTCAGCAGATAAGCAGGCAGTGGAGTGGAGCAGAGGCTTAAGCAGAGTGACAGGTGTCCTTGCAGGAGAGCTGCTGCTCTGATGGGCCCCCACTCTGTCCCTACTCCAACGGGCTACTCACCAGCAGAGACAGCCACGCGGCCCAGCAGGGCTTCCTTGTACTTGCGCAGGCTCTCATCATCCTTGTCCAGCTCCTGGATCTCCTGGATGCTCTTCTGGGCCGGGGGTTTGTAGTTCACTGAGTGTTCGTCTTCCTCATTCTCAGCTGCAATCTGGGCCAGCTGCTCGGCTGTGGGTTCCTGTTCTGCCATGCTCACCTCTAGCTTGGGTATGGGACACCTGTGGGTAGGCAGGATTATGACAGCCTGGACAGTACCAGGCCTCAGAGTGCAGGAAGCAGGACAAGGGGTGGCTGGTGAGTCTGAATAGCAGGGGCCGCTCCCTCAGACTCACCAGCCAGGTACCTGCCCCTCCGGCTCAGGGGTGCATTCTGAAAGGACCCCACCCCAAGTAGGAGACTAAATGGGAACGCAGCCTGCTCCTCGGGGAGATAAAGGCACATCTTTCCTTCCCCAGCAGAGGCACCGACCCCAGACCCAACTGGAGGGCCAACACTAAACCCCTACTGTCTGCTGTGCCTCTAAGTTCCAGGCCCTCACCCAAGGGATCCCTACTGAGCCCTGGGGCTGAGAGCCCTGAAGAGGGAAGCTCCCTGTGGGAGCCACGTGCAGGCAAACATGTGCTGTGCTGCAGCTCGGATGTCCGGGACCTCCGGACCTCACAGGCCCCAAAGAGGCACGAGGTCGTCACCATTCCTGGCTACAACTTGGGAATGCTGCAGGATCAGTCTTCTCAGGACCCTCGGACAAGTGGAGCAGCCGCCTAGGGCGGTGCCAACCAAGCAGCGACAGCGCTGTCGCAGACGAGCCTCCTTCGGCCTGGGCACCGATCAGCCCCCAGGGGCTCTAAGAACACCCGGAATCCCACTCGGCAATCTCCGAGGGGGTACGGAGGGGTCGGGGCGCAGCGCCTCCCTCCTCGGGCCCAGGGAGGGGCCTAAACGCGGGAATATAGGGCCGTCGGGACTCGCGAGGCGGGGGTGGCCCGTGAGCCCATTCACGCCACCGCTTCCCGCAAGCACGCCGCCGGACGCCGCCCGAACGTGGCCGCAGGAGATAGCATC
>NW_025999895.1:993303-1006280 GCF_001458135.2 Marmota marmota marmota | reverse complement strand
GTGGCCTCGCTTTCCGCCCGACGTCGGGTGCGCGGCTGCCGCTTCCCGGCCAGGTGCCGTGGAGCCACCGCCCAGAGCCTCTGCGCGCGTCGGTCCCTCAGGGCGGCCTGTGGGCGCCCCGTCGCCGGGTCTCCGACCTTGGCCTTCGCTGTCCACCTGTGAATGTCAGCAGTGTTGTTTTTTGAGGCGCGGGTTCGGGGATGGAGCTCGGGGCCACTCAGCCTCAGAGCTCCATCCCCGGGACGGGGTCTCCCTGAGTTGCTCGGCGCCTCGCCCTTGCTGAGGCTGGCTTTGGACTGGCGATCCTCCTGCCTCAGCCTGCATTTTTATTCCTAATGAGAAGGGCCCTCGCCGATCTTCGCCTGCTTCAGGTGTCTGCTGCTCTGTGACAAACCATTCCAAATAGCGGGGACTCTGGTGTTTTGTTTTTTAGTACTTGAGTGCGTTACCGCTGAGATACACCCCAGCCCTTTAAATTTTTCTCTATTTTTTAGTTATCAATAGATGTTTGTTTATACGCAGCGCTGAGAGCCCAACCCAGCGCCCGGCACATGCTAGGCAAGTGCTCTACTGCTCAGCCCCAGCCCACCCCAGCCTTTTTTTTTTTTAATTTATTTTTTAGTTTTCAGTGGACACCACATCTTTATTTGCCCGCAGTCTGGCTGGGCACCAAATCCGGAGGTCAGGAGCCATTTGTAGGTTCAAACAGGATCCACCGGCACTCCACGCAGACTCCCCGGGAACTCTGAGCTCTCTCCGGGCTCAGGAGGAGCCGCCCTATTGCCGACTTCAGGGGTCTTTATACAACTGAATACACAGCCCGTTTCAATCCAGCATCCTCCAGTCACGGCAATTATACACAGCTTAACTTAATTATCGTCATCTTAATGGCTCGCTGGCGTCACCTCTCAACCACTCCTTCTGGCAATGCCAGGCGCCATCCTGACTCGGCTGTGGCTCTCAACATTTATTTTATGTGGTGTTGAGCGTCCAACCCAGCGCCCTGCGCATGCCAGGCGAGCAGCTACCGCTTGAGCCACATCCCCAGCACCCCCAGCCCTTTTTTAAAAAAAATTATTTTGAGGCAGGGTCTCTCTAAGTTGCCTAGGCTGGCCTCACCTGGGATCTGCTTGCCTCTGCCCCGAAGTAGCTGGGGTTACACACGTGTGCCACTATGCCCAGTTGGAGTTTTTTACAGAACAGGTACCTGGTTTAGCGATCAAAAATATTTACAAAAATCTTAAATGTCTGGTCAATATTTCCTTGGTTGTATTGTGAATCTTTTTCTACTTTTTCTTTTCCCTTCTTTCTTTGGTACTGGAGATTGAACCCATGGGAAATGTACCACTGAGCTACATTCCTAGTCTTTTTTTTTTTTTTTTTTTTGAGACAGGCTAAATTGCCCAGGCTGGCCTTCAACTTGCAATCTTCCTGCCTCAGCCTTCCAAATAGCTCAGATTTAGCTTGTGTGCCAGTTAGCTTGTGTGCCACACACTATTTCTTTCTTGTTTATTTTTAGTTCATTTGTTTTTTTATTTTTGTAGTTGTAAATGGACAGAATGCCTTTATTTTGTTTACTTTTATGTGGTGCTGAGGATCAAACCCCATGCCTCTCACATGCCACTAGGCAAGCGCTCCACCACTGAGACACAGCTTCATTTGTTGTTTTTCAGGCTCTTTTTTTCTTCTTGGAACTGGAATTAAACCCATGGGTGGTCTACCACTGAGTCACTTCCCCGGCCCCCACCCCCTTTTATACTTTTATTTATTTTTAAAAAAATTTTTGTAGTTGTGGCTCAGCGGTAGAGCACTTGCCTAGCATGTGCAAGGTGCTGGGTTCGATCCTCAGCATTACATAAAAATAAATAAAGGTATTGTGATACCAACTACAACTAAAAAAAAAAAAAATTGTAGTTGTAGATACAATGCCTTTATTTGTTTATTTTTATTTGGTGCTGAGAATCAAACCCAGTGTCTAACACATGCTAGGCAAGCACTCTGCCACTGAGCTACAGCCCCAGCCCCTTTATTTATTTTTATGGGGTGCTGAGGATGGAACCCAGTGCTTCTCATGTGTTAGGCAGATGCTCTGCCACTGAGCTACTGCCCCAGGCCTTCCCTGCCTCCAACCCTTTTTATTTTGAGTCTGGCTAAATTGCTCAGGGTCTTGCTAAATTGCTGAGGCTGCCCTTGAACTTGCCTCCTGAGCTGCTGGGATTACAGGTGTGCACCATCATGCTGGCCTGTGTTGGGGATTGAACCCAGTGCCTCATGCATGCCAGGCAAGCGGTTACCACTGAGCCACAACCCCAGCCCAGAATTTCTAAGATTCTAGGGCTGGGGATTTAGCTTAGTGGTAGAACACTTGCATACACAAAACCCTGGATTTGATCCCCAGCGCTGAGAGCCATACAAAACTGCAGTGCAGTTGGCTGCGATGTCTCCTGATGAGGAGGCTCAGTCCTGTCTTGCTGAACAGGACCTGAGACTGAGTAGCTTACAGACAACAGACATTTACTTAATTCTCCAGGATCTGCAGGTTGGAAGTGGAGATCAGGCACTGGCAGGTTTGGTGTCTGGTACAGACTGCTTCCTTCCCCAAGGCAAGGATTCACTTTCTCCCAAAGGCCCCACCTAGAAGTACTGCCACCTGGGGAGCTGTGAATCCAACACCCGAGTTCTGGGAGGACAGGTTCCAAGCACTAAGGCCCCCTTTTGCTCCTCCTAATGTGAGAGGATCAGTCTGCTGGCGGTGTCTGCAGCCTTGAGTTGAGACCCTCACTTGGCATGGTGTTTCCTTGTAAGGGGGGTCGCTGGTTTTGAAGAAGGGAGAGAGACTGAGTGCAGAAAACAGGAGCTGCTGCTCTCAACCAGGCAGTGGGGTTCACACCACACCTGGGCATGTCTGGTTGGCTCAGTGATGTCCCCCTTCTGGGATGCATCCTGAGGGAATGGCCTTGGAGGAAAAGAACGGTTTCATCAAGAATGTTTACTGTAACTTGCAATCTTTCTGCCTCAGCCTTCCAAATAGCTCAGATCTAGGGCTAGGGATGTGGCTCAGTGGTAGAGCACTTGCCTCGCAGGTGCGAGGCACTGGGTTCAAGCCTCAGCATCACATAAAAAATAAAGATATTGTGTGTCCATCTACAACTAAAAAAATATTTTAAAAAAGAATGTTTACTGCAGTATTTTTGTTTTGCTACCCTAGGGTTGAGGAGGTTTCTTCACAGGCAGAGACCTCTGTTCCACAGAAAACTGTGATAGCAGTGGTGGCCCATGCCTGTAATCTCAGCAGCTTGGGAGGCTGAGGCAGGAGGATCACAAGTACAAAGCCAGCCTCAGCAACTGAGACCCTGTCTCAAAAAATAAAACATGGGCTGGGGATGTGGTTCAGTGGTTAAGCAGCACTGGGTTCAATTCCTAGTGCAAAAAAAAAAGGACAAGTCAGGTTTTAGCAAAGAGTTTTACTACCAAGTGAAAGATGAGATGGGCATGGTGGTACACACTTGTTATCCCAGTGACCCTGGAGGTTGAGACAGAAAGGTGGCAAGTTTGAAGTCAGCCTGGGCAAAATAAAAAGGGCTGGGATGTAGCTCAGTGGTAAAGTACCCCTGGGTTCAATCCCCAGTACTGTACAAACATAAAAAGAAACATTCTCAGAGCAGAATGTGTGTTATCTGGAGAGTAAGAAGCATTATGGGGAACTAGAGATTTTCTTTTATTTACCTATTTGTGGCATCGAGGATCAAACCCAGAACCTTGGGCACACTAGGTAAGTCCACCACCTCATTTTTGTATAAAAAATGTTAAAAACAAGGGGGCTGGGGCTGGGGATGTGGCTCAAGCGGTAGTGCGCTCGCCTGGCATGCATGCGACCCGGGTTCGATCCTCAGCACCACATACAAACAAAGATGTTGTGTCCGCCGAGAACTGAAAAATAAATATTAAAAAAAAATTCTCTCTCTCTTTATAAAAATAAATAAATAAATAAAAACAAGGGGGCTGGAGATGTAGCTCAGTGGTAGACTGCTTGCCTTGCATATGTGAGGCAATGGGTTTGATCCTCTGCACCACATTAAAAATATATAAAAGTATCATATCCATCTACAACTAAAAATATATATATTTTAAAAAATGTTGGGGGTGGGCAAAGGAAAAGACAGTGGAATGAGTGGACATCATTACCCTGGACACATGTGTGACCACACAGTGTGACTCCACTTCATGCACAACCAGAGAAACGAAAAATTCTGCTCCATTTGTGTACAATGAATCAAAGAGCTTTCTATTGTCATGTATAGCTGATTAGAACTCATAAGTAAATAAAAATTTAAAAAAATTGTTAGCATGGTGAGGCACTGGGTTCAATCCTCGGCACCACATTAAAATGAATAAGTGAAAAAAAAGGTACTGTGTCCATCTACAACTAAAAAAAAAAAAAAGTCAACAAGGAATAGGGAGGGCTGAATGGCTGAGAGGTAGAGCATTTATTTGCATTATGTGAAGCCTTAGCTTCAATCCCCAGTACTAGAAAAAGAACTAAGTAATGGATATGAAAACAGTGCTCGGTGACACACACCACTAAACCCCAGTAATAAGGAGGCTAAGGCAGGAAGACTGCAAGTTCAAGACCAGCCTAAGCGATTGAACTTGGCATGTGATTTAGATAAAAGCAGTACCCCTCTTCAGTACTGAGGACTGAACCCAGGCCCTAAACAAGCCCTTGCTGAGCTATATCCCCAGTCCCTTTTTCTTTGGAGAGAGTGTCTTGCTAAATTGCGCAGCTGTCCTGGAACTGCCTCAACCTCCACAAGTCTCTGGGATTACATATGAACCACGACAGACACGCCTCACTGTACAAACCACAGGCAGCTGGCGGGCGAGAAGCACTCACCTAGGTTACACTGGACAGCAGTACTTTGGACCCCATGAGGCCAAACGCAGGAGCACTAACCTGCCAATACTGTGGTCGAAAGTGCCCCTCACATGGGTTTGGGCACACCAGAAACTGAAATTGTGTAAGTAAATGGCGTGCACCAAGAGCCAGGCTTCTCCGTCACAGGGAGAAAATACAGATAAGAAAAGGGCAGGGCAGGAGTGCCCTGTGGCACTGGGGTGGTCAGACACCTGTAGGAACTCGTGGCTTTCCAAAAATGTCTACATCCAGCTAGATATCCACAGAAATCAATCCAGCAGTAGGCAGGTGTGTTTTAGCACACTCCTTGTGCTGTGCCCTGAGGGCCAGAAGTAGCAAACATGGCCAGTGCTGAAATCCTGGTTGATAAATGCCAGTCTCCATGGGAAAGCACCAGGGCTCTTTGGAGAAGTTGTGACTTCAGGTATGGGGTTTCTCAAGATGTCTGAAGTGCTTAGTGAAGGAAATGAGCATGTCCGAACGGCACAGGCCACCTCAAAGAGTACTCCTGCCCAGAGAAAGTCACTGGAGCACCGGCATCCATCTTGACCTGACAACCACCTAAACAAACACTGGAGAAGGAGTGCTGCCGCTTATGCAAGAATTCCAATTAGTAAGTGTCAAAGGATGTGGAAAATATAAAAAGCCATGACAGTTGCTTCCGAGATCCAACAGATGCTAAAATTAGTGGGGGAAAAAATGAAGAAAAACAGATATTCACCTAAATATCTCAAGATACTTATGGAGCCAGGCATAAAGGCACATACCTATAATCCTAGTGACTCAGTAGGCTGAGGCAGGAGGACCACAGGTTCCAGGCCAGCCTGAGGAACTTAGCAAGGCCCTGTCTCAGAGTGAAAAATAAAAAGGGCTCCGTGGTAGAGCACCCCAGGGATCAGTCCCTAGTATCTAAATAAATAAATCTCACAGAAGGATTTAGGGATAAAGTTTCCTGTCTACATTCTTCTCTCGATTCACTCAGAAAACATGGAGAACAAACTGCAGCAAATCATCATCTGGGGAGTCTAGGTAGAGTTATACAGGAATTCTTTTCAACGAATAGGAACACCAAAATTACATAGTAGCTTTTCAAACATTCAGTTAAATAAACAAGCTGACATTAACAGAAGGATTGAAGAGAGATGCTAGATCACAGCCCCGACCCTTTTTGAGATGGGGTGTAGCTAAGTTGTTCAGTTGGCCTTGAACTTGGGCCCTCCTGCCTTAGCCTCCCAAGTAGTTAATAGGCATGCACCTTATTTTTTTTAACATTTGTTTTTTAGTTATAGGTGGACACAAAATCTTTTATTTTATTTTTATGTGGTACTGAGGATAGAACCTGGTGCCTCGTGCATGATAGGCGAACGCTCTACCTCTGAGCAACAACCCCAGCCCCAAGAGATACATATTTCTATTAAATTTAACAACACTGAACTTTCTAATACTGTGATAAAATACTTGAGACAAGCAATGTAATCAAAGAAAAGTTTATTTTGGCTTCCACTTTCAGTCCATGAGCTGTTGGCAGCTTGTTTGGGTGTATGGCAGCATAGTTTAGGATGGCAGCCAAGAAGTGAAAGAGGCCAGGGTCTCAATACCCCCTTCAAGGGCATGCTTCCAAAAACCTAACTTCCAACTGCCCTTCAGCCTATAAGGTCCTATCAGCAGCTAACAGCACAACAGACTGGAGTACAGGCATTCATCACATTCAAGAACATCAGTTGTTTCTAGGACCACAGGTGAAGGCCGCCAGGCCTGGTAACAAATCAGTATTTGAATCTATTTTGTTGCATGGATTAATGCCAAAAGTGTTCAACCCCATGAAGGCCATCAGTGTTCTCAAGTGAAATCCTCCAAGTTTCCCAGGAAAGTAAGTCTTTCTGTGATAACTTCTATCTTATCCAGACACGAAAAGGATTGCCAGACATGGTGGAGCACACCTATAAACCCAGCAACTCAAGGATTGCAAGTTCATAGCCAGCCTCAGCAACTTAGTAAGGCCCTTTCTCAAAATAAAAAGGGCTGAGAACATAGCTCAGTGGTAAACTCCTGGGCTTAATCCCCAATCCCCCCACCCCAACACAACAAACTTAAAGACTTGGTGTGTAGCACAGTGGAAGTACCCTGGCCTGGCGTACATGGATCCGTGGGCTCAATTCCCAGGGCTGGGGACAGAGCTCAGTGATGGAGTGCCATCTAACACGGATGGCCCTGGTCTACTGACCATGGGTGCAACTCTGGCCCTCCACTCACTGGCTCATCCCCTAGCTGGTGTCCTCACATTAATGCCTCAGGTCACCTACACCGCGCCCGCACTGGGATCTTGGGACTGTTCCTACCCTTCCCTGGTGTGTGCTCACCTTGGGCTCTTTTACTTGCTATTCTCTGCCTCTGCCAGTGAGCTTCACCTCCACTGTCCAAGGGTTCACAACTCCACCCTGCAAGGTTTTCCTCCATGGCCTCAATGGATACCCTGTGTCTGTACTTCACTTCCTTTCATCATTTTTTTAGGGTAACAGATTGAACCCAAGTGCACTCAACCACTGAGCACATCCCCAGCCCATTTTATTTTTTGAGACAGGATCTTGCTAAGTTGCTTAGGGCCTCACTAAGTTGCTGGGAGTATGGGAGTGTACCACCCTGCTCAGCCATCCTATTTTTAATTGTTTTTAGATGTTGATGAACTTTACTTGTTTATATGTGATGCTGAAGAATCGAACCCAGTGCCTCACACATGCTAGACAAGTGCTGTACCACTGAGCTACAGCTCCAGCCCTCCTCTTTTCTCCACTAGAATGTACTAGAGTTCTGTTAAGAGATTACGTATTTTGTTCAGTGCTTTTATCCCTGCAACGGGTGCACAAATTTTTGTTGGGTGAGTTAATAAACTTCATTTTCTTTAAGTTCTAAAGTGAACAGATCATATCACTAGATTTTTGAAAAGAGGAGAAAACTACATAGAACACTGAATAGAGTACAAGGCACAGGCCAGGGCCTCAACAGACGTCTGACAGCTGTGCAGCTTGCTACGGAGCGGCGCTGTTCCGTCTACTTGACCACTGCACCTCCACTCCCCCTACTTCTTCTGTCACCATCACACCTATCATTACTGTGTTTTGTTTCCTACTTAAACCATCAGTTTGCTGAAAGCTAGAACAAAACTTACTAACTTACAAGATGACCCCATTGCAAGGTATAAACAGCAAGACAAATTATTACAATGGTGTCTGCATATAGCAACCAAACCATGAATCACTGAACCCAGTGCCTGAGGTCAGGTTAGGTCTAATAGGATTTGAACTCCAAAGGGAGGACAACTCCTTCTCAATGCATGGGTCTGGCGGGCCTTTGCTCCACTCCTCCTGCTTCCAATAGAAAGCCACTTCCACATGCACGGAGCTGACGTCAGTACTGGGTGCTCTGAGCTAACCTGGTAAGAGCTCTGAAACCTGGACTTGCTGCTTCTCCCCATTGCTGACCTTTCCTTCCTTCAGCCCATCTGAAAGCTCAGCCCCCCTCTTGCCCTTCCTGAGTCACATGCCCTCCTTTGAGCCAATCACTGTAGTTTCTCATGCAGACCACAGGGCTACAAAAGGAACTGGGTCGCCCCAGGCACCTGAAGGGCTCTGGCAGCCAACCAAACATCTGCAGCTCATGGTCTGAGGGAGGAGCATAAAGGAGAAAAACCTGCATAACATCAAGTCTCAAGTCATCCTTTCCTCAAACACTCTTGGGGTCAGTGGTTTACCCTCCCTCTCTAGGCAGGAAACTGAGGCACCAGCCTCCAGAGGACCTGAACTACAGCATGTGCATTCCACAGAAGAGCCTCTATCTTCTTCCCTGAAAAATACCCAGACTAAGTGGCTCAGAGGACAAATGAGGTCTTCCCTGTGGTGCCCACTGGGAACAAAGGTCTACTTCAGAAAGTAGGTGACCCATCTCTTTTGCTCACCACTTAAAAGGAAGCCAGGTGGCCTCCAGATTGGCCCCACTAGCAAAACTAATTACAAATGGTCAGGCTTGCCACCCGCATGCCACTGTCCTCTACCTTCTGAACAGCAATTATGTCCCCACAGCAGACATTAGCCACTGCTCCTGTGATGTGACCCCATTTCCATCTCTTCCAACGCTTTCCTCTGAGCCACTTCCACTTGCCAGCTACCAAACCAAAGATGTCCAACTCAAAGTAGCATTCTCATACAAGACACCTGGGTGTCTCTGCCCCACCTCCCACATGTGACATAGCCAATCCGTGACTGCCACCTTCAGCCTGCTCCTTCCTGGGGCCTTCTCCCCGTTGACACACACCTACTGCACCTCACAACACATCATTCTGGTGTTCCTTCCTCCCAGGAAGGCCACAGCCCCTAACTCTCCTCGCTCCTCCCTGTGAGGTACACCTACCAAGTGCTTCCTCTGCTTGCCAGGCAGCAGGTATGGCTCCAACACTCAGGACCAGTTGAGGCCACCTTCTCAGGGACAGCCTCTGGCCACTGCATGGACTGCCTTGACTCTCATCTATTCCTCTGCTCTGGCAACTAGAGTCAGACATGCAGTAGTCCTTTCCCCTACTGGACGAGCCGCCTCAGAGAGCCAGAATGAGTCACCTTGTTTGTTAACAGTAGTGGCCCTTCCTGGCACAGGGAAAGGCTGTTCAGATGGCAGCCACTGATTTTTACGTAGGGTCACTGTAACTGACACACTCTCTCCTGCGTGACTCGAGTCAGACCAAACTTGGAAGCAGAGCTGGTCTGGAGCATGTGCCCAGTGGAACCTACTGTCTGCAGAGAGAGCCATCAGTTCCCTGAGTGAACTCCCTCTCCAGCCTCAGTCTCCACAATACTCACACCAGCAGGGTAAGATCTAAAGCTCTTATCTCCACGTCCAACCCATTCTCAAAACAGTATCACCTACTTGACGTCAAGCTGTCCCTGTTGCCCTGCCCCCTCTGGCATGGAGGTTAGGTTCTGCCCTCACTTCCACGACCTACTTTATCACTATCAAACACAGCCAGCTCTCCAATGTCCTGGTCAGCCAACCAAGGATGCAGACATCAGGAAGACTGGGTGTGCTGGGACACACAGAACTCTTCCCTACCACTACAGGACAACAAGCAATAGCAGAACATGTGCCTTGCACCAGGCATAAGGAGCCTAGAGACAACTTAGAAGTCTCTGGGAAAGTGTGCACGGGACCTATGCACACACCAAGCTGCTGTACGACAGGGACTCAAACACCCCTGGATTTGATTATCTGCACAACTGTACAAAAGTAAGAGGGAAAATGTATGTCCTATTTATGAAAAGTTGGAACCACACAGAAGAATCAGAACCTCAGAGCCCAGGTTTCCCCGATATAGTGCAGAGAAGGGAAAGGATAGCCCAACAGCCTGTCATGGGAGACCTCTAGACACTGCACAGATGACCCACCCACCCTTGATCTTGTGGCACAGGCAGAGAGAACAGGCAGCTCTAGGGAAGGGGCCGCTGCGCCTCTGGTGTCCTCCCACCTATTGAATCAGAGAGTAAGGAGTTAGGAAAGGTGAGGAAGGGGACAGGAGAGTGGCAGCCACCACCTTCAAAGCACAGTTCCAACCCCATGCCAGGTGCCACAGATGGCTCTACTCTCCCCTCCCACAGGGCAGACACCCAGCGCTGCCAGGCAAGGGCTGTAGCAGCGGGATGGACCAGACAGTTCCAGGTCTACACACGTTTCTATTTTATTATGGCAAAGGTGAAAAACGTCACCTTCTCCACAACAGCAACCAGTAAAATTTATCCCAAAAATAACTTGGTACAAAACAGGTCTGTTTCAGAATTAAAAAAAAAAAAAAAAAGAAAGAAAGAAAAAACCTTTACATGAGTTTTTAAATCCTATTTTAAAACATAAAAGAAACAAATCCGTCATTGGCTGCACAGCCCAGCACCCCCTCCCACCAGGGAGCAGGGACGAGACGTCTGGGTCCTGTTCCACACATGGTTTGCCCGGCTGTTTAACTGGTATCCATCTGAAACAGAGGGAGGAGGTTCACTCAGGAGGCCCTGGCCTCGGCCCATTCCTAGCTTTGCTAGCCCCAAAGGACCCACTCCCCCACTGTGGCCTTGGTGGCCTGCTAGGACTCACCCTTGCATTATAGGCGTCCAGCTGCGCGTCCAGCTCCTCCGCAGAGAGCTGCTGCTTTGAATTCCTGCCGGTACCTCTGCCTCTTCCCCGGCTACCTCCACGGGTCCCTCTCCTGGTGCCACCACCACCAAAGCCTCCAGAGCCACGGTTTCTAGTCATACCACCTCTGTTTATGCTGGCGAGGAAAAGAGAACTCAATGACCGAGCTGGAAAGCCTTGAGGGGAACATGACCACACAACAAAGCTGATCTCCATAGACCCCAGAGACCATGGAACTCACCTCTGTACAGGTCTCCGCTGTGTGTCAATCTGTGATGTGACAAGCTGGATGTTCATGGGGCGGCCTGTGGCAAAGAACATAAGAAGGCTCACTCCAGAGGCTCTGAAGCCAGCCCAGGGGGCACCATACCCTGGTCTCCATGCAAGCTCTGGAAAGGGCCTTTGTGCGTCTCCAATGCCCCCAACAAGGGAAATGGCCTGGAGAGTCTGGTGGGAGAACAACAAATGGCAACAACAACAACCCCACCAACACCTCCTCACTCCTTCTCAGTCCAGGCTAGGTGGGCTGTTTGCTCAGATGTCCAGGGTGCTCATGGGTGGACAGGTGTGGGTGACCTGACGGAAGAAGAACAGGTACCTTTGTCTTTACGACTACAGCCCCGCACTCAGGTGTACTATGGCGGTTCTGAGAAGGCTTCACAGAAGTGAATCTTCCGGAAGGAGCTGAAGGAGGGGAGGGATGTAGCTTGCTGGATGGGGGTTCACAAGAGGTTGGTCCAGATGTGTGGGGCAGCATGAGAGGTGGCAGAATGGAAGAGAGAGACAAAGGGGCAAATGCAAAGTGTCCTCAGCCAGAGGGGCAACCCATATTCCTACAGGGACAGGTGCCAGCCCCAAACTCCACGAGCCCCACAGGCATCCTGGGCCCAGCCCCAGACTCACCATCCAAAGGGACACCGTTGTACTGTTTCATAGCCTTCAGGGCATCTGCTTTCCGTTCAAAGTGCACATCTGCTGTCCCTAAACTGCGGCCAGAGCGATCATAGTGCACAGCCGCCTTCTTCAGCGTTCCAAATTCAGCAAAGAGTTCCTAAGAGTCAGAAAGAGCATGTGTTGACAAGGCAGCTACACTGTGTTCCTCTACTGGCCCAGGGTCAGTTCCTGCAAGTATGAATGCTTGGGGTACATCCCTGGCAGCCATCTACAAAGAGGATGGGGCAGAGGTAACAGAAACTGAGGGAAGGGATAGGCTAGGAGAAACAGCAACTTTTAAGAGCACCAGAGTCAGGAAATCTCCTGCCCATCTGGGGACCTGACATTTGTACCACCATGCAGATAAAGCAAGTTGCAACGCTCCCTGGTACAAGGATTAAGGCACTCTCTTTTCTCGACAATGGAAAACTTAAAATACACTCAAGTGCTGTTTCACAAAACAGAAAAGGCCAAGAGCAAGGGAAGCTGTCCAATAGACCAGGCCGGCTCAAAGGGCCCACTGCCTCTGGAGCCCTGACCCCAGGCCCTCCCCCAAAGGCAGATTCTGGCTGCTCACCTTTCCCTCTCCTCCTACTCAAGCCTGCCTCAAAGACCGAGGTCAAGCACGCCATGGAAACTGCCCTGACCTCAGGCAGGCTGGGAGTTGGAGAGGGAACCCAGAGTGTGGGGCTGCTCCGGCCGCAGGCACACAGCAGGGAAGTGGAGTTCACCAAAAGCGGTTTCCAGTGGATGCCAGAAACCACCTTAAAAAAAGTGTTGAGACACTGTGAGTGCTCACTGGCCTTGCTCCGTCCCCATGGCAAGGTCACACGGTCGGGCTCCGGGCCCGGCACCCTGCCCCAGCCATCACCAATACTGCCTCTTGAGCAGAAAAAACACGGAGCCACCTATTCGTTCCGCAGTGCTGGGGACTGCAGTGGGGCCCTGCACACGCGGCGAGCACGCC
>NW_025999895.1:985836-991919 GCF_001458135.2 Marmota marmota marmota | reverse complement strand
ACGCGTCCCAGGCGCTGCGCGAGCGCCGAGCCCTGCGTCGGCACCGCGCCCGCCTCGCTGCCCACACGCTGCAGCTGCGCAGAATAACGTTAGCCGGTAACCCTCTGCCCTCGCCCGCAGGCCCCGCCGCCATGAAGGTGAAGATCAAGTGCTGGAACGGCGTGGCCACCTGGCTCTGGGTGGCCAACGACGAGAACTGTGGGATCTGCAGGATGGCATTCAATGGCTGCTGTCCAGACTGTAAGTGTCTCCTGCGCGCCCAGCTCTTGCTGGCCCACCCCGGCCTCGAAACCCCTGGCTTTCGTCTCCTTTCCAGAAAAGAGCCGGGCAGGTTGGGATCAGGTTCCTGCGGAGATCTGCAATGCCAGCGGCCTGGGAGGCTGAGGCAGGAGGACCACGACTTCAAAGCCAGCCTCAGCAAAAGTGTGGCGCTAAGCAACCCAGTGAGACCCTGTCTCTAAATAAAATACAGCATAGGGCTGGGATGTGGCTGAGTGGTCGAGTGCCCCTGAGTTCGATCCCTGGAACACCACCCCACCCCACCCCGAAAAAAATCCGGTCAAAAGCCGGTGTGGTTCCTACCTGTGGGCCTTACTCTGAGGCTGAGATAGGAGGATCGCTTGAGCCCAGGAATTGGAGATCAGCAGAGCATGTGTAGCACCAAGAAAGATATGTTTTAGACATTTTGTTTGAAAATTCTCAAACAGTGAAACAAAGAAGGACACCTTTGGGCTGGAGATGTTGCTTGATAGTAGAGCACTTGTCTAGCATGTGCAAGAGAGAGAGACCCTGGGTTCCAACCCCAGTACTTCCCCCAGAAAAAGAAAGTATTTTATTTTTTTCAGTACTGGGGATTGAACCCAGGGACTCTTTAGCACTGAGCTACAGCCCCGGCCCTTTTTATTTTTTGAGACAGGGTCTCACTAAGTTGCTGAGGCAGGCCTCCAGCTTATGATTCTCCTCCCTCAGCCTCCCAAATCCCTGTGATTACAGGTATGCACTACTGAGTTGGTCATACCTAAAAAAAAAAAAAAAAATTTCATGGTGGTACTGGGACTGGAACCCAGGCCTTAGACCTGTTATGCAGGCACTCCACCTTTAAACTACATCCCCAGCCTTCATGCTTAAGTCTTTAAAAGTAAACTGTGTGACCTTTTGTTGTTGGGGGCTGGGGTGTTTGTTTTTTCGTATTAGGGATTGGATGCAGGGGTGCGTTATCACCGAGCTACATCCCTAGTCATTTTTTTTTTCTTCCAGCCATTTAACTCAGGGGCACTTGACTACTGAGCCACATCCCCAGCCCTATTCTGTATTTTATTTAGAGACAGGGTCTCACTGGGTTGCCAAGATTGTCCTCAAAGTTGGTGACTCTCCTACTTCAGCCTCCCATGTCACTGGAATTATAGGCATGTGCCACCAAGCCCAACTCAAATTTTTATATCTTCCCTGATTGAAAAGAAATTCCATCATCCAGGAGTTAATGCATTCTGACTTAATCTGATAGGTGAAATGTATCTTAAGAAATAAATCATTGATTGGCTGGGTGTGGTGGCACATGCAAGAAAGAAATCACTGATTGATTGTATTTAAATGACTCCTAAAGCCAGGCGTGGTAATGCATGTTTATAATCCCAGCAAATCAGGAGGCTGAAGCAGGAGGATTGCAAGTTCAACCTCGGCCACTTAGGCCCTAAGCCACTTAGGGAGACCCTCTCTCAAAACAAAAAGGGCTGGGTGGTTGAGCACCTAGGTTCAATTCCTGATAGCAAGAAAAATCTGTGAGACAGGTACAGGCGTGTACTGTTGCCTTCTAGCTACTCCAAAGGCTGAAGCAGGAGGGTCTCCAATTCAAGGCCAGCCTAGGCAACTCCTTGAGACCCTGCAAAAAGGAGCTGGGCGTGGTGGCACATGCACACCTGTAATCCCAGCATCACGGGAGGCTGAGGTTGGAGGATTTCAAGTTCAAAACCAGCCTCATCAACTTAGCGAGACCTTAAGCACCTCAGGGAGAAATCTCTAAGTAAGATATAAAAAGGGGCTGAGGATGTGGCTTTGTGGTTAGGTACTGCTGGGTTCAATCCTGGTGCCAAAAAAATAAGATAGAGAAAACAAAAAGTCCTTGGTGTGGCTTAGTAGTAGAGCATTTATCTGACGTGGGAAATAATTCAGAAACATTTTCAGTAACTTTGCCTTTTCTGGCCCCTCCCATAGGCTGGGCATGGGCAGTTGGTCCTGTGGATTGAAGATGGCTGTGGGGTACCCAAACCTGCTAGACCCCTTAGGATGGACCCACACGTAGCCTACAGAGCCTAGCCTGCAGCATGCCAGGGGTGTCTTTGACTGGGACATGAAAACAAGATCTTTGTGGTTGAACACTCAGCATTTCGTGCTTGTGCAGTGTGCGGAGTTTTTGTTAAAATGGCCTGTTGGCTGTAGAGAATAGGGAATTCAGTCCAGTGCTTGGAGTTAGCGGGATCTGATTTTAATGTGCAAAATGTTTGGCAGTCTAATATGCTTTCTGGATAGGTTAACTAGTGCCACATTTCTTTAACAACTGTGAGCAATCCAGAGTGACTAAGGCTATAATAAATCTGCTACATGACCCAGAGGGGCCTGGGTGAAAGCGGTCTTGTTGAGAGGTGTTTTAATTTTTTAAAAAAAGGAAAAAAAAAAAAACCTCATCAGGACACTAGCAAGCCCTCCTGAGTCATCCTCAGGAGGTCCAGCCAGACCTCTGTACGTCCAGTCATTGGATGCCCAGCAGGCTGCCTACCAGTATCTGACTGGAAGGAGGGAGAACCTTCCTCCACAGTAGCCCTCCAACAGGGCCAACTGGGTGCCCACAACTGTGGTCTCACAGGCTCTAACCCTAATTTGAAAGGGGTGATTTCATTGAGACTTCTGCTGCTGATGGACAGGCACTGTGTGGAGACTGGGAGTAGATGTGACATAGAGCTGGCACCAGAGGGTGGGTTAGAGGCAGCGAGATTTAGCTCCTTGGTGCTAGACTGACTGGGGCAGGACTAGGGAGCATTGCTGTGCTCTGCATAGATCCTGAGAAATCAGGACAACTTTGATAGTATGAAGTGTCCCTCTCTGCACTCTCCTCTCCACAGGAAGCATCTCCAGACCCACAGGTTGGGTGTCTGCATCCTGTTCACCTGGCCTTGGAGATGGGGCCCTTTGAAGCCATACGTAGGAAGAAAGCTGGCCCTTAAATACCAGTGTCCCCAGGATGCTTGTAGGTCACCAAATCCCTGAAGTCCAAAGAGGATCTTCTAGGTCTCCACCCCTCCTGCTTTGATAAAGAGAGAATAGCTCACTGCTCAGATCAGCTCCTTGGCATCTGACCAGTAATGTTACTTTCTGGTTATCACAGTGAGTCAAGAGTCCACAGATGGTCCCCAAGGCCCGTGAGGTCAGACGTTGTCTCTTTACCCAAACTCTGAAGGTACAGGGTTCTTGTGGTCCAGCCAGACTCGCTCCCCTCTGTTTCACTTGGTGTAGGGGTGGGTGTTGAGAGCCACAGCCGAGTAGGGATGGCGCATGGCATTTTGCCAGAAGGAGTGGTTGAGAGGTGACACCAGAGAGCCATTAAGATGATGATAATTAAGAGACAGGGTTTCACTGAATTGCTTAGGGCCTTGTTAAATTGTTGAGGCTGGCTTTGAACTTGTGATCCTCCTGCCTCAGCCTCCCAAGCTGCTGGAATTACAAGCGAGCCTGACCAGATTTTTGTCTTTGAAACATGAGACAGGAGAGGTACTGGCCTGGGGTAGGAGCCACAGCCTGATGTCCTAGGACCCCTTTCTGGCTTGCCACATGCTCTGTGTAGCCTGCCTGAGAATGCTGGGCCCTCCCTAATGCTGTCCCATCTTGGCCCTCCTGCAGGTAAGGTGCCTGGCGATGACTGCCCGCTGGTGTGGGGCCAGTGCTCACACTGCTTCCACATGCACTGCATCCTCAAGTGGCTCAACGCGCAGCAGGTGCAGCAGCACTGCCCCATGTGCCGGCAGGAGTGGAAGTTCAAGGAGTGAGGCGCCCACGCTGCACCTGGACCCCTCTCCCCCACCCCAAGATGGCCCTGAGTCCCCCTTTTCCTAGTGGGACCCGATGGCCATGGTCTGGAGACAGTCCTTGGGCTGTGACAGGGTTGAAACAAGGACTGGAGCCTGTTTGTTGTTTTCCATCACAATGCTGACGCTTTTATTCAATAAATAAAACTCATTAAAGTACCTGAGCCTTGCTGGAGGCTTTGGCTGCCTGTGTCTTGGCACATTGATGAAGCTGCAGTGTTTTGATATGAAAACTCTCATGAATAAACATCTTGATGAAACACCGCTGAAGTCCTGAGTCACAGTTCTGGGAAAAGAGTGCAGAATCATGAAAGAGCCTGGGGCAGGGCATGGCCAAATCAAGGCCCCGGAATGGAATATGTGTGTGCCAACGGGAGCCACAGCAGCCATGTCCTGTCAGTGGGCTTCTTAATGGCTGTCACCCCCAGAACCCTCACTCAGGCCTTGGCAGGAGGAAGATGTCCCGAGCAAGTTCTGGTAGTGTCAGGTGGGCTGCAGATGGCTATGGCATTCTGTTCTCACAGAACCTTGTCCTTTGTTCAAACTGAAGACCAGGTCCAGTGCAGGCTCTCCATGTTGGGATGTCTCCAGGTGTCCTAGGGAAGGACACCTCTCAGGAGGCTCCTCTGGTCCCCACAGCCAAGAGAAGGCACCTACGGAGGGACCAGCAGCCCACTGCCGTCCTTCCTATGCTGTTCTTAGTAGCTTCTGCTACTAGGCACTCGGAACCCGGGCCCAGCGTGAGCCAGCATGGGGCCCCACTCCTGGGAACCTAACCTGGGAACCAGTTCTGCCCTCGTCCTCTCTGAAGCATCTTCTCATGAGACAGGACATGTCTGCCAGGGCTCAGCCTCCTCAGGCTAACCTCTGAACCCACAAAGCCTCCCTCTTGGCTTCCCTGCCATTTGAGTTCCCACTGAGTTCCACCTGGGTCCTTTCCTGCGGGTCAGCTCCACCCATCTCTGGTCTGCTCACCAGACCTCCAGAATGTTGAGTTTCTCTGGAGATCACAAACCTAGTAGCCACCCCACTCTGCACATGGGGGCTCCAGTTCCTGCCCTTTGATCCCATTGTTCTGCTGCCTGCCTCCTCCCAGGTCAGGACCTCTGTAAAGTCCTCATCAAACCCTGTAGCATTCCCCCCCTTAGCCCCTGTTCCAGGAAGCCACAGAAACTCCTGTGGGAGGGTCACCCCACTGGTCTCTCCAGACTCTTCCCAAGCATCCTCTTACCTCCCTGGGAGGACCCCTTCCTTACTCCCACCTGTCCTAGGCAGGGACTGAGCCCTGTTTGTGGCCTTGGCCCTGGCATGCAGGAGGTGTTCAGTATGTCTTATTTCTGGGCAGTCTCCTGTGTGCCCAGTATTGGCTGAAGGAATGCAGGGACGGCTCCAGGTGGAAGTATCTCAGAGACCACCATACAGGGTCAGAGCTGGGCAGGGAGCGGCCTGGGGTCTGCAGTCTCTTAGTCTGGCCTTCCCAAAGTTGGGTCCTGGCCTTGCTACCCTCCTCTTCCTATAGGATCCAGCCAGTAACAGAACCTCCCACCATGGGCATGAACCAGACAGTGGCCCGCATGCTTTACCCAGGGACTTTAATGCCTATGGTCAAGAATTTTCAGTTCCCCTTTAGGGAGGGAGAATCTGTCCCTTGAGTACTGTGCAGGTACAGTCTTGGGAGTGCTGGGGACTGGGTGGGAGGTGGATCCTTGGGCTATTTGGGGGTTCAGTGCTGTCAGTCCATGATGGACGGGTCAGTGCGCCTCAGCATGATGCTGCGTGGGCCTCACCCGAGCCTCCTGCATGCCCTATGCCTGCGGGGCGCTGACGGGTCCCCTCCCGCCCCGCCCCCGCCCTGTCACCGCAGTAGATATAAGGCGGCCAGGCTCTGCGGCTCCACCTGGACGCTCCCCAGCCCTCCCGCTGCCTGCGTCCTCATGGCCCGGCACGCGACGCTGGTGGCCACGGCCCTGGCGCTGCTCTTGCTGCTGGCTCCACAGGGCCTTGCGT